>NC_087352.1:17837742-18140772 GCF_030014295.1 Loxodonta africana
GAAGAACCAAAGTTACATGGTGGAGGGGCCATCCTCCCAGAATTCGAGGGCATGAGAGGTCGTCGCTCCATTGTGCAATGACTGCTTGTGCTACGACTGCCCCTGGGCCAGGAGATTCTGACTCAGCAAATCAAACCATCCCCATGGGAGTGTGAACGGTCTTGTTGTAGGTGCCGTCGAGTAGATTCCAACACATGGTAACCCATGCCATGTGACAGAGCAGCACTGCCCCACAGGATTTACTGAGGAGCCTTGGTGACACAGCGGTTAAGCATTCAGCTGCTAACAGAAAGGCTGGTGGTTCAAAGCCACCAGCCACTCCGAGGGTGGGAGATGTGGCAGTCTGCTTCTGTAAAGATTACAGTCTTGGACACCCTATGGGGCAGGTCTTCTCTGTCCTATAGGGTCGCTCTGAGTCAGAATCTACTCGATGGCAATGGGTGTGGGCAAAGTGACCCCATGGGACAGAGTAGAACGGCCCCATTGGGTTTCCTAGGCTGTAATCTTTACAGGAGCATATAGCCAGGTCTTTCTCCTGCAGAGCGGCTGAGTGGGTTTGAACTGCTGACCTTTAGGTTAGTAGCGGAGCGCTTAACTGTTGTGTCAACAGGGCTCCTTCTGATAGTTTAGGGCACTGTAACTGCAGACACATGACATTAAGCATTTGTCAAAACCTACAGAACTATACAACACGCAGAGTGAACCCTAATGTAAACTATGGGCTTCAGTTAATAGTAATATGCAGTATTGGCTCATCAATTGAAACAAATCTACCACACCAATAACCTAAAACCCAGTGCCGTCCAATACAAGGTATTAATAATAGGAGAAATTGTGTGCAGAGGAGAGGAGGTATATGCGAACTTGCTGTACTTTCTGCACAATTTTTCTATAGGAAAAATAAACTACTCTAAAAAAAAAAAAAGAACACTATTTTTTTTTATTAAAAAAAAGTCTCAGGCAGCCCCTAGCCCAGAGACACTCAGTATAGAGCCAGGGCCGCTTCCACGTGACTCTTTACTGCCATCTGTTGGAAAATTGTTGTAATATACCAACTATTTTTTTTTATTTTTATTTTTTTTATGTTTAGTACGGAGCCTGGGGCAGTGCAAACAGAGTGCTTGGCTGCTAACCAAAACGTTGGAGATTCGAGTCCATTCAGAGGCACCATGGAAGAAAGGCCTCGTGATCTACTTTCAAAAAATCAGTCTTTGAAAACTCTGTGGAGCACAGTTCTACTCTGACACACGTGGAGTCACCATGAGTGGGAGTTGACCCAACAGCAACTAGTTTACTAGCCTGTTTAATATACGACAGCTCACTGCCGTCTGCCCGCTAACTCATACCAATGCATGAGGTCCAAGATGTGAATCTTGCCCCTTAGATGCGGCACCTTTGCACAGCGCGTAACCTGCACACCTGTGTGTGCCAGTCCTGGGAAACACGTTTTACCTTTTAATTATCAAGCCATTGTATGCAAGAGATATTCTGAGTCCCACACCATCACAGACCCCAACCTGGATCTTGATCCCCATTCCTGACTACAGGGATAAGGCTCAAGGGTGCAGCAAAACCATCAACTGCCCATTTTACCTGGTAAGATGGATTGAATTTTAGACCGTGTCACAAGGTCTCAGCCCAGAGCTGTTCCCCGGCCCCCTGCACCTCCTGACTCCACAGCTGCTCCAGTACTGGGAGAGGTAGAAGGCCTTCAGAGCACAGGCAGAGCCAGGGATGCCCCTCGGGGTCCTCAAAGTCATGTTGGGGGAGAGGAAGCCCAGACTCACCTGGCCCTCAGCCATCAAGGTCCCAGTGGCCATTGATGAGTTCCAGGCATGCACCTCCAGGACAAATGTCCAGGTCTTAGTGGGCAGAGCTGGTGGAGGAGAGTGGAGCAGAGAGGGGGTCAGTTCTGGCCCAGGCAGATACTTTCCCCACAGACGCCTCGTGACAGTGGATTGTAGGGGCCCCTGGACTCCTCAGAGCCAAAGCAAAGGCTCAGGACAGGCTACCTGAGGCCTCCATTCAGTAACAGTAACAACAACAACTAGCAATCAGAGAATCAGCCCCCAGCAGCCACACAACAGCTAAGACAGATGAAACTGAGACCGAAGAGGTTATAGGCTATTATGGACTGAATTGTGTCCCCCCAAAATATGTGTTGTAAATCCTAACCCCTGCACCTATGAAGGAAACCCTGATAGCATAGTGGTTAAGTGCTATGGCTGCTAACTAAAAGGTCAGCAGTTCGAATCCACCAGGCGCTCCTTGGAAACTCTATGGGACAGCTCTACTCTGTCCTATAGGGCTGCTGTGAGTCAGAATCGACTCAACAGTAATGGGTTTTTTATACCTATGGAGGAGCCCTGGTGGTCCAGTGGTTAAGCACTCAGCTCTAATGGAAACGGTGGTGGTTGGGACCCACCAGCTGCTCCACGGAAGAAAAGACCTGGCAATCTGCTTCAGTAAAGATTACAGCCTTGGAAACCCTATGGGGCAGTTCCCATGGCAACAGGTTTTTTTTTTTTTTTTTATATACCTAAGGATGTAATCGAATTTGGGGATGGGTTTTCTTTGTTATGCTGATGAGGCAGTATTAGTGTAGGGTGTGTCTTAAGTCAATCTCTTTTGAGATATAAAACGGCAGATTAATCAAGCAGCAAAAAAGCAGAGTTGAGGGAAGATAGATGCCATGCCACATGAAAATCACCAACGAGCCAAGGGACAGAAGATGAAAACAGACAAGAACCTTCCTCCAGAGCCAGCAAAGAGAGAGAGCCTTCCTCTAGAGCTGGCACCCTGAATTCTGGCCCCCTAAAATGTGAGAAAATAAAATTCTGTTTGTTAAAGCCACCTGCATGTGATATTTCTGTTATAGAAGCTCTAGATAACTAGGACACAGCCTTGCTCAAGACCATACAGAAAACAAGTGCAGAACAGGATTTGAACCGAGTCTGGCCACAGACTCCTTACTGTACGTGTGTGTGTGTGTGTGTGTATCCAAACCAAACCAAAACCATTGCCTTCAAGTCTATTCCAACTCAGTGGCGACCGCATGTATTATAGAGTAGAAGTGCTCTATAGGATTTCCTTGTTTGTAACCTTTAATGGTTTGCACCAAACTACTAATCTAAAGGTTGGCAGTTTGAACCTACCCAATAGTACCACGGAAGAAAAGGCCCGGTGATCTGCTTCCATTAAGATCATAGCCAAGTTCTATTCTGTAACACAGGGGGTCGTCCTGAGCTGGGATCAACTCGACAGCAACTAGCAACAACAAATCTCCACAGAAACAGATCTCCACGCCTTTCTTCCTCAGCGCCATTTGGTGGGTTAGAACCAGCAACCTCCAGGCTAGGAGACAGGCGCAAACTGTGCCACCCAAGGACATGATATAGATGTATATAATTGTGGTAAAATACACATAACATGAAATTTGCCAATCGTAAGAGCAAAATCCAGAGGCATTAAGGACATACACAGTGTTGTGAAACCACCATTACTATTTAGTTGCAGAACATTTTCATCAGTCCAGAAAGAAACCCCCGTACACATCACTTTTTAATTACAAACAGAAGAGGGTAAGTTTAGAGTGGAGAAACCTGGGCAACACCACTTAACTAAGTGATCCAGGTTGCTATGTCCAGTGACGGGGCAAACGGATGTCACAGGCCCCTGGTCTGATAAGAAGGACATCGTGTCATTCTGGGGTTATTGTTAAAAAAAAAAAAAAAAAAAGTGCCTTCTAATCGATTTTTGACTCATAGCGACCCCATGTGTTACAGAGTAGAACCTCCCCATAGGGTTTTCTTGGCTGTAATCTTTACTGGAGCAGATGGCCAAGTCTTTTTCCTGAACAGCTGCTGGGTGGGTCTGAACTGCTGACCTCTTGGTTAGCAGAGTGCTTACCCGCTGCGTCACCAGGGCTCCAGTTTGGGGTTAAAAAAAAAAAATTGCCTTCGAGTCAATTTCGACTCAGTGACCCGATAGGACAGAGTAGAACTGCCCCACAGGGTTTCCAAGGCTGTAATTTTTTGTTGTTGTTGAGAATATACACGTCAAAACATAAACCAATTCAACCATTTCTACATGCCCAATTCAGTGACACTGGCTACATTCTTCGAGTCTTGGATCCATTCTCACCCTCCTTTTCTGAGTTGTTCCTCCCCATTAACATAAACTCACTGCCTCTTTTCACTTTGATCCCATATAGATCTTAAATGAGCATAATGCTCAAGACAAACTTTACTAGTCAAACTAAACTGTTTGATTTTAAGAAGACTTCAGGGGATATTTTTGGTTTAAGTTTTAAAGATTATCTCAGGACAATAGTTACAGGGATTTGTCCAGCCCCCATGGCTCCAGAAAGTCTGGAGTCTGTGAGAATTTGATACTCTGTTCTGCATTTTGCCCCCAAAGGCTGTAATCTTCAGGGAAGCTGACTGCCACATCTTTCTCCCGCTGAGCAGCTAGTGGGTTCAAACTGCCGACCTTTAGATTAGCAGCAGAGCACTTAGCCACTGTGCCACCAGGACTCCTCAATCTGGGGTACTCCTGCCCAAAGCGCAGAATCTAATCATTGGGACACAGTCAAACTGAGGGGCGTTCTACAAGTACATTGTCGGTAATCTTCCGAATTGTTAAGATCGTGAAGGTCGAGGGGAGACGGAAGAACTGTGCTGACTCAAGGAGACTAGAGACCTAACAACTAATGCCATGCGCGATCAGGACTGTCTTTTGCCATTAGGGACATTATTGGGACAATTAACAAAATTTGGAATAAGGTCTGTAGATAAGCTAATAGTATTGTATTGATGTGAATTTCCTGATTGTGATCATGGTGCTGTGGTTATGTTAGAGAATTGTTTTTAGAAAACAGAAACCCAGAGGAAGGGGGACAGAGAACTGAAGGGGGGGGATACACACCCAGAGAGGAGGGACATGGACTCAGAGGAGGAGAACAGAGACCCAGAGAGGGAGGATATGGACTTAGAGAAGGAGGCGCACAGAGACGGGGAGGGGGGGCGGTGAGAGGTTGAGAGACCCAGAGAGGGGGCGGGACAGATGCTCAGGACAAGGGGACAAACCCCGGAGACGTGACTGTCCAGTGTTGCGCTCTTGTTTCGGGACAGACATCCTGGGTGTGATTCCGGGTCTCCCACTCATTAACTCTGTGTGCGACCCGGGAGAAGCCGGGGAGCCTCTGCAGTCTGTTTATTCACCTGGGAAATGGTGAAAGGTACACTCCCTCCTCCTAGGAGATCGCAGCAGCCCGCGCTCGGTCAGACTCCTGGCAAACAGCAGGCGCCCAGTGCATGGGCGCTGAGAGCGTCAGAGCCGCGAGGGGGCCTGGTGGGCTCAGGAGCAGACTCGCGAATGACAGGAGGGGGCGGGGCACCGCCCCCAGCGCCTTTCCCCCTTCCCTGCAGGCCCCGCCTCCGGGGGCCCCGCCCGCCGGCCGGCCGCCCGCTCGCACTCGCTCCTGGTCGGTCAGTCAGGTCTGAACTCACCTGTGTGCTCCCGCGGGTTCCGCGGGACTGGCAGGCCTTCCCTCCCTCCAGCGGGCCACGGAGTGCGCCTGCGCAGTCGCCTTCTCTGACCCGCAAGTCCCGGTTCTTTAAACTTGGCTCCGCAGCTGGACTACATTTCCCAGAAGGCATAGTGGCTCACGCTCCCCTCCCCCAGGTTCCTGTGGCCGAGGGGATGCTGGGAAATGGAGTCTGGACGTTAGGACGAGAGGCGGGAGAGCTTTAGGAATACAAAAAAAAAAAAGCCGCTTCGCAGCTGGAGAAAGCCTGATATTGGGGGAATGTCTGTCTGTAAGGAACTCTGGTGGCATGGTGGTTAAGAACGCAGCTGCTAACCAAAAGGTTGGCAGTTTGAATCCACCAGCTGCTCTTCGGAAACCGTATGGAGCAGTTCTACTCTGTCCGGTAGGGTCGCTATGAGTTGGAATCCGCTGGATGGCAACAGGTTTGGTTTTTACGGGTTTTGTCTGGCTGTTCTGGCACTTCCAATATCCAAATTTTAAGTCGGGTCTTTTCACTACCCCACCCCACGCCCACGCCATAGCCCATTTAACTCAAATTTCTCTTACTATAGCTGCAGAGAAGAAGTGGCTGAGAACTCGGCTGCTAACCAACAGGTTGGCAGTTGGAACCCACCAGCCGCTCCTTGGAAACTCTGTGGGGCCGTTCTACTCTGTCCTATAGGGTCGCTATGAGTCAGTATCAACTCGACGGCAACGGGTTGGTTTGGGATATAGCTTCAAGAAAGATGAAAATTGGCCCCATCTAAACTGATGGTTAATACACCAAACCTCTTCCACTTAATTACCCAGTTTCCCGGGCGCCCCTCCCCCTTCCTGTTTGCTTCAGTTTTACCTATCACCTTTTAATAGGCAGTGTGGTAGAGGAAATTGAACCCTGCCAATTCACCTCTTGCGCAGCCATCCCCCATCTGTCAGTGGAGGCTTGCATGTTGCTATGATACTGAATCGCTTTCAGCGGAGCTTCCAGACTAAGATGGGGTAGGAAAAAAAACCTGGCAATCTACTTTTGAAAATTAGCCAGTGAAAACCCTATTGATCATAATGGTTTGATCCCAATGTGCATGGGTCGCCATGAGTGGGGCATGGCTCGAAGGCAGCTAACAACTGGGAGCTGAGTGATGTATATCCAGAAATTCAAGGGTGGTTCTATATTAGGATATTATATTTATAATTTATGTATTGATTATCAAAATAATGCAGTCATATTCATAGATACGGAAAAGGCTTTTGATAACACCCAGAAATCATGCATTTCTAAATGAACTATTAATAAATTAAGAATAATCCAATATTGGGTCCTAAAAGCTAGCAAGTGGCCATCTAAGATATATGAATTGGTCCCAATCCACCTGGAGCAAAGGAGAATGAAGAACACCAAAGACACAAGGAAAATATTAGCCCAAGAGCCAGAAAGGGCTACATAAACCAGGGACTCCATCAGCCTGAGACCAGAAGACCTAGATGGTGCCTGGCTACCACCAATGACTGCCCTAACAGGGAACACAACAGAGTCCCCGACAGAGCAAGAGGGAAGTAGGGTGCAGAGCTCAAATTCTAGTAAAAAGACCAGACTTAATAGTCTGACTGAGACTAGGGGAACCCTTGAAGACATGGTTTCCGGACTCTCTGTTAACCCAAAACTAAAACCATTCCCGCAGCCAACTCTTCAGACAAAGATTGGACTGGATTATAAGACATAAAATGATACTTGTGAAGACTGTGTTTCTTAGTCCAAGTAGATACATGAGACTATGTGGGCAGCTCCTGTCCGGAGGCAAGATAAGAAGGCAGAAAGGGACAGGAGCTGGTTGAATGGACATGGGGAATCCAGGGTGGAAAGGAGGAGTGTGCTGTCACATTATAGGGAGAGCAACTAGGGCCACATAACAATATGTGTATAAGTTTTTGTATGAGAAACTAACATGAGCTGTAAACTTTCACTTAAGCACAGTATTTTAAAAAGTTAAAAAAAAAAAAAGAATAAGCCAATATTGAACAATAACAATGTTAAGGAATTACTGGCCTATTCTTGTTTTTAATTATATACATATAATGAAAAGCCCATATCAGGCTTAATGGTGAAACACTAAAAAAAAATTTTTTTTAATTTAAAAAATCCCATTAAAGTCAGGAACAATACAAAATGTTCACCATCACCACTATTGGAGGAGCTAGCAATATAATTAGACAAAAGAAAGAAATAAGACATAACTGGAACAGAGAAGTCCAGGTTCTCATCCTTCTTTGCATATATGACTGATATCTTGAAAATCAAGGAAAAGAAACTGAAACACTAAGATAAACAATAATTCTGCAAACTAGCAGTGTACAAAAATTAATAAAAATCAATAGGTCTTCTCTCTTCAAGCAAGAACTATGAGAAATGTAATGAAAAATAGATTAAAAAAAAAAGAGGAGGGTTACTTGGATCTTACACTGGTATTTGCCTGGTAGACTTTCAACTCTCTGTGGTCTGAGTTTGCTCCTCTTTAGTTTCCTTCTCTATGCAGTGTTAATCCCTCAATGGAATTAATGTGTAGCAAAGGATTTCATTTTACTTGAACCCACAATCAACACCCATGGAAGCAGCAGTCGAGAAATCAAAAGACGCATTGTATTGGACAAATCTGCTGCAAAGGACCTCTTTAAAGTATTGAAAAGCAAAGACGTCATCTTGAAGACTAAGGCGTGCTTGACCCAAGCCATGATGGGGTCATATGCATGCGAAAGGTGGACAATGAATACAGAAGACCGAAGAATTGAGGCCTTTAAATTGTGGTGTTGACGAAGAATATTGAATATACCATGGACTCCCAAAAGAACAAACAAATCTGTCTTGGAAGAAGTACAACCAGAATGCTCCTTAGAAGCAAGGATGGCAAGACTACATCTCACATAGTTTGGACATGTTATCAGGAGGGATCAGTCCCTGGAAGGACATCATGCTTGGTAAACTAAAAGGCCAGTGAAAAAAAGGAACACCCTCAACAAGATGGATTGACACAGTGGCTGCAACAATGGGCTCAAGCATAACAGTTGTGAGGATGGCGCAGGATGTTGTACATAGGGTCGCTTTGAGTCGATACCAACTGAATGGCACCTAACAACAACGGCAAAGACTGGAGAATTCTCCAAACTTTATTTTCTTTGCACACAGCTGGACAACAATTCCCAGCCTCCCTTGTGATGTAAGCCCATAGTTCTCAGAGGCCCATCTTCCCAGGCAGAGTGTGAAAACCATGGCCGTCACCAGCCTACGGCTCAATACCCATTCCCCCTTCTCTCTGCGACCAAAACCTTGATTTGTCTCAGCTACTCACCCCTGAAACAGTGTGACCTATACCAAACGCAGGGTCAAATGTCAATTTTTGTAAGCCAATCAAGATGACTCATTCCCTCCCTTTGGTTTAGCAGTGGGCATGTGGTCTCCTTCTGGCCAATGAGATGTAAGCAGAGGCCTCCTGGGAGCTTCTGGAGGATGTCTCCCTGCCCTTAAGTAGGAGGCATGGTCTTCATCGTCTTTTTTTTTTCTCTAGCCATATTGTGACCACGAGGACCAAGCCCTATACTGAAGACACCAGGAGCAAAAGAAAGAATTTGAGTCATAGATGATACTGTTGTGTGGCTGTGTACCCAACAAGTTGATATATTAAAGTAAAAATATCAATAAAAAATATTCTATTAGATGCTTAATGAATGTGTCGAACAAATAGGTGAATATATTTTCATGGTAATACAAATAACCGAAAACCAAAACCATTACCATCGAGTAGATTCCGAATCATAGCTACCCTATAGGACAGAGTAGAACTACCCCACAGGGTTCCAAGGCTGTAATGTTTAGGAAAGCAGACTGCTGCATCCTTCTGTCTAGTGGCGGGTGGGTTCAAACTGCCAGACTTTCAGTTTAAAGCCAAGGGCTTTAACCACTGTACCACCAGGACTGTTATCCAGTATATACATTAAATATACCAATAATCAATAAATAAAGTAATTTTTATGCTAACAAGGTACACAATCAAAAAGATTGACAAGCTCTGGTTTGTAAGTATGACCTAGGTTGCCATGCAGGGCAGTCTAAGTCTTTAACGGTCTGGTGTCTGCCCACATCAGCCTCATCATTCCCTACTCCTCGAATCCTTCTCACTCCTAGCCTGGTCTCAGGACACTTTATTCCAGTTTCATCAACCTCCTTGTTGTTTCCTTAACTTTCTAGTCTGTCTTCCACCCTTTGGGCTGTTGTACAGAAAACTCTACTTGCTGAATGAATGAATGGTGTAAATCTGCCTTCTTGTTGCAGGGTACCACTGAATTGATTCTGACTCAGAGCGACCCCACGTGTGCAGAGTAGAGCTGCCACATAGGATTTCCTAGCTGTAATCGTTATGGAAGCAGCGCTCCGAGTCTTCTATGGAGTTGATGAGTGGGTTTGAACGACCACCCTTTAGGTTAGCAGCTGAGAGCTTAACCATTGTGCTACCAGAGCTCCTTAATAATAGCACTTACCCACTGGCAAGTGTCAATGCTGGCTTCCCGCTGGTCCCCGAGCTCTTGGAGGGCCCCTTTTCCGGCCTCCTACAATGCCTACCGTGCCTCCATTATGGCATATATCACACTGGATTGTGATTGTGTTTGTATCTGCAACCTTCCCAGCAGTCAGCAAACTCAGTGAAGGCAAAGTCAGATCTGGTGACTCTGTGTCCACTGCCCAGCCCAGGGTCTGGCACACCGGGTGCCTCAAGAGATATCTATGAAATGAATATTATTAGAAGCAAGTCCTAGTTAATCCCTATCTGCTGGCCTTTGTATTTGCTGTTCCCTCTGTCTGGAATATCCTTTCTCCACTACTTCTTTCGAAAAACTGCTGCTTTTCTTTCAAGAGTAAGCTCTCACGCCCTCTCCTTTGGGAGACTTTTCCCAATTCCCACCCAGTCGGAGTTGGCAACTTTTTCTGGGTTCCCACAGGAGATTCCAGTATCCTAGCGCTGATACTCTAATAATTGTAATTATTTTTGAAAACTGAGTTCCCCGGGAACTCTCACCACGCTATAATTATGCATAATTTAATTATCCGTTTATTGTGCACCTCTCCTAGCAAATTCCCAGGAGGTTAAAGGTGTGGATGGACCTGTAACATGAAGATAGCAAAAAAAGAAAAAAAAATACCCATTCAAATCTCTGGGTGGTACAAACTGTTTGCTCTCGGCTACCAACCAAAAGCTTGGCGGTTCGAATCCACCCAGCGGCGCGGATTACATCCAAGGAAACCCTATGAAGCGCAGCTGTGCTCTGAAGCACATGCGGGTGCCATGAGTGGGAATCAACTCCACAGCAACGGGTTTGGTTTGGCTTTGGCTTTGGGTTACCCAATCAAAAAGCATCTTTGGACCACTAGGGCTTGTGTAACTCAGAACAAAATCCTTCAGCCTACGAGGTGGCCGCCCGTAAATCCATGAATCATGGCGTGCCGGGGATGGTGACGTCACGTGCGCCGGTAGGGTTGCCATGGCGACCATCGTCCGTTGCCACAAAGGTAGGAGCCCGCTCCTCGCTGAGGCTCGAGGGTCGAGACACAAAAGAGCAGACGGTGCCGGCCAGAGATGGAGAGGCCTAGACATCCCCAGGGAGTACTTCTGGGGCAGGACCGGAGCTTGATTCCAGTGGACCTTTCCGATACCGCGGAAGAAAACAGTCTATGCAACGGAAAGTACGCTTGCGCGAGCGGAGGCGGGAAAACTGCCATGCCCAGAGTTTTCTGTTAGAGCGAGCCTCTTTCGACGGCGTGCCACTCAACGCGCATTCCACTGCGCATGAACTAAAACTGGTCTCTTAGCAACGGAGGCGGAGCTGGAACAAAAAAGTCAAGATTTCGGCCAGTCAGAAGCTACGTTTTTCTCCCCTTCTCCAGACTTGGATGATAATATCTATAGCAACAGATGCCTTTCCGGAAGGCGGAGGATTCTGGGAAATGTAGTTAATTATGGAGTCCAGTTGGACCCGCTAACTGTAATTCTTCCTTTGCTAACTGCTGACTGATATAAAATCTACAGCCAGCCCCAGATGTTTCCTGTTACCTAGCAGAGGTCGCAAAACATGTTTTGATTGGCCTATAGTATTTGAAATAAATTAGTTACTAACACTAATTATGGAGACATTCCACATAAAAATATGAATTTCTGGGTTCTCTTGAAAAATCTGAAGATCTGAAAATACTAGGGCTGTGTTTTGCCACGACCACAATAGGATGGAGCTAAGTATTTTCTGTCCTCTTTGAATGGGACCTGCAGTTGTTCATCCGGACCCATAAGATGTTTGGGTTTTCAATCTTAACTCGTTGCCGTTGAGTCGATTCCGACTCATGGCGACCCTAGACCCCTGGAAAAACAACCAAGCTCCTTTCTGTGGCATTCAAAGCCCTTCAGTATATAGATCATAACTGAATTTGTGGGTTTTTTCCCAACACTGCCACTCTCATTTAGTCAACAAATATATACTGAGTGCCTGCTCTGGGCCAGGCACTGAATCTTTGGCTAAATTCAACCTTTCTTATCACCACTACCAGGTATCTGAATCCTGAATCTGAATTAGTTTTGGGTTAGCTCTGCTAGCCACCATCCATCAGTTTGTTTCTGCACTATAGTCGTGTGTTTCTGTGATGCTGGAAGCTACGCCACCAGTATTTCAGATACAAGAAAACCCTGTGAGCACAACGGAATATTGTCCCATACAGTGCTGGAAGATGAACTCCCTAAATTGGAAGGCAACAATGGACTCAAGCATTCTGGTGATTATGAGAATGGTGTGTCCCCACATTATGTCCCCCAAAATATGTATTGTAAATCCTAATCCCTTTTATGCCTGTGGTTATAATCCCATTTGGGAATGGGTTTTCTTTTTCGTGTTAATGAGGCAGTATTAGTGCAGGACGTGTCTTGAGTCAATGTCTTTTTTAACCACTGTGCCACCAGGGCTCTTTCTTTTGAGATATAAAAGGAGCAAATTAAGCAAGCAGAGATGGGGGTGGGGGGAGATAGATGCCATGCCACATGAAGATCACCAAAAAGCCAAGGCACAGAAGATGAAAAGAGACAAGGACCTTCCCCAAGAATCAACAGGGAGAAAGCCTTTCCCTGGAGCCAAACCAAAAAAAATCCAAACTCATTGCTGTCATATCCATTCCAACTCATAGCGACCGTACAGGACAGAGTAGAAGTGCCCCATAGGGTTTCGAAGGCTGTAATGTTTACCGAAGCTGACTGCCACGTCTTTCTCCTGCCGGGCAGCTGGGGGGTTCGAACCGATGACCTTTCCATTACTAGCTGAGCACTTAACCACAGTGCCACCAGGCCTCCTTTCCCTAGAGCTGGTGCCCTGAATTCAGACTTCTAGCCTCCTAACTGTGAGAAAATAAACTTCTGTTTGTTAAAGCCACCTAGTTGTGGTATTTCTGATAACAGCAGCACTAGATAACAGATGGCATTGGACTGGGCAGTATTTCAGTCAGCTGTACACGGGGTCTCTATGAATTGGAGCTGACTCAGTGGTAACTAGCAATAACATGAATCTTAAAGGAGATGACACTATTGTTGGACCTTCAAGGCTGGGTAAGCAGAGGACACCGCAGTGGTCAATGTGGAGGGTACAGGTATCTCTCCTGCTCTGAACTCTTAATTTCTCCCCTTTTTTTTAATATTCTAAAATAGATTCAGATACATTTCCAGGTAAATTCTTTGCTGTCTGAACTTTCACCACGCTCTAACCCAAAGCAGTAACCAAATAGAATAACTTGGCATCCTTCAGTTTCTGAACCTGCTAGCACAGCTGCTGTTATTAGCTGCCATTTAGTTAGTCGTTCATCTAAAGCCCAAGTCACTATCTACCTTGAATAGGGTAACTGTGTCCACAGATGAGTCAGACGTAGTCTCAGCCCTTGAGGGGTGCCCCGTTGGGTAGAGGAATAGAGCTGGACACTAATTAGATCCTTGGGGGTGGTGGGGTGTCAACAAGAAGGGGACAGAGACATGGAGGAATTTGTCATAAACTTTATTAACTAAATTTCTTTTCCTTTCTCCTTCCACACCCCTACTGCAGCAGAAGCCTTCGGTTTTGCCTGTACATATAAGCCCTGGCCAGAAAGAAACAGTCCGGAGATTAGAAAAGGAATTTGAGGCTTCTCCCCCTTAACCGATACCCAAACTCCCCTCCAATCATTGGCCTGATTCGGCTCAGCCTATCAGGAGGTGTCAGTGACATCATATGTTTCTGGGCAGATTTCAGGGACTCTCAACCAATCAGTGTTGATGCACGAGGAGGGGGGGCGAGGCGCGAAAAGATGACACTTGTAGGAGCTCTGGTGGCACAATGGTTAAGCGCTTGGCTGCAAACAGAAAGGTCGGTGGTTTGAAACTACCCAGCAGCTATGCAGGAGAAAAGACCTGGTGATCAGCTCCCATAAAGATTTCAGCTTTGGAAACCCTATGGGGGCAGGTCTACTCTGTTCTATACCCATTGCCATCAAGTCATTCCGACTCATAAAAAAAACCTATAAAACAGAGTAAAACTGCCCCATAGAGTTTCCAAGGAGCGCCTGGTGGATTTGAACTGCCGACCTTTTGGTTAGCGGCCTTAGCACTTAACCACTACACCACTAGGGTTTCCACTGTGTCCTATAGGGTCGCTGTAAGTCGTAAGTGACTCCATGGCAGTCAAGGACAAGAGTGAGGTAAGATGTGGGGGCAGAGAGAGTCTAAGAGGACACGGGGAGACTCTGAGAAACACAGACATAGTGAGAGAGACTCAAAGAGCAGAGAAAGACAGAGATAGAAAGAAGGGGGAAATAGAAGCAGAGAGACAAACAAGGGGGGAGTCAGAGGTGGATGGGGGAGTGGCTGGAGGGCAACAGGGATTCCGAGAGAAAGAGACCCACAGAAAAAGGCTCTGCAATACAGAGAGACTGACTCATAGCGACTCTATAGGAGAGAGTAGAACTGTTCCATAGGGTTTCCCAAGCTCTAATCTTTACAGGGAAATCCTGGTGGTGCAGTGGTTAAAAGCCACAGCTGCTAACCAAAAGGTTGGCAGTTCAAATCCACCAGGTGCTCCTTGGAAACCCTATGGGGTAGTTTTACTCTGCCCTATATATAGGATCGCTATGAGTTGACTCGATGACAGTGGGTTTGGTTTTTTGTTTTTTTAATCTTTACAGAAGCAGATCGCCAGGTCTTTCCTCCCACAGAGTGACTGATACCACCCACCTTTCAGTTAGCAGCCCAGTGCTTAACCACTGTGCCACCCGGGCTCCTTGAGAGGGGCAGAGAGCTTGGGCAAGAGGCTTAGGGGGAGAGAAGCAGAATTCAAGAGAGCAAGGTCCAGAGAGGAAAAAGGAGAAGATAGAGACAGAAATGAGAACCAGGGACAAGGGAGAGAGATTCAAACACAGAGGAGGGAAAGAGAAGACTGTGGGGAGGAGAGGAGAGCTGGGGAAAGAGACTGCAGAGGTGGCCACAGAGGGGCCGCTCCGTGTCTGTAGGTGGGAGGACAGAGACCCAGATTGGATTGAATTGTGTCTCCCAAAAGGTTTTGTTGAAGTCCTAGCCCCTGTACCTGTTCATGTGACCCTGTTTGGAAATAAGGTTTTTCTTCTGTTACGTTAATGAGGTTATACCAGCGTAGGCTGGGTCCTAAACCTAATCCCCTCTGAGTGGTGTCTTATAAAAAGCAAAAACGGACACGCGTGTGTGCACACACACACCATGAGCTGTCTACAACCCAAGGAACCAAGGAACACACAAGGCTACCAACAAGGAAGGAGCCCTGGTGGCACAGTGGTTAAGCACTTGGCTGTTAACTGAAAGGTCAGCAGTTCAAACCCACTAGCCACTCCATGGGAGAAAAATGTGGCAGTCTGTTTCCATAAAGATTACAGCCTGGGAAACCCTATGGGGCAGTTCTATCCTGTTCTATAGGGTCGTTATGAGTTGGAATTGACTGGATGGCAACCAGTACCAACAAAAAAGGGCCCTCCCCTAGAGCAGATGCTCTGGTTTAGACTTCTAGCTTCCAGAACTGATAGGAGTGGTAGACATAGAGGGAGAGATGCTACAAAAGGGATGGAGAGATGGAGGGAGAGGCAGGCTAAGAGACAAGGGAGGATAGTGAAGACAGGAAGAGAGACAGAGAGGGAGAAATTGAGGCAGAGAGGAATAAACTGGGGCAGAGAGGAAGTAACTGAGGCAGGGAGGAAGAGACAGACACGGCGGAGGAATTTGATGAGGCAGGCAGAAAGAGGGGAAGGGAGGAAGAGAACAGATTGAGCTGCAGACAGAGATCAGACAGATAGACAGATCTGGGGAAGAAGCTGCTAAAGAAAAGATGACAGCGGGAAAGAGGGATGGACAGACAGACACAGAGTCCGATGGAGATGCAGAGACAAGGAGAGGGGCCCAGAAAGAAAATGAAGAGGAGGAGACACACAGAAGGAACAGGGAAAAAAATAAAGGTAGGGAGAGAAGGAGAAACAGACAGAGAAACCAAAAGCCAGTTGCTACTGAGTCGACTCTGACTCATGGTGACCCCACGTGTGTCAGAGTAGAACTGTGCTCCACAGGGTTTTCAATGGCTGGTTTTTCAGAAGTAGATGGCCAGGCCTTTCTTCTGAGGTGCCCCTGGGTGGTCTCAAACCTTTAACCTCTCAGTTAGCAGCCGAATACTTAACTGTTTGCACCATCTAGGGACAGGCATAACTGCCAATGCAGAAAACCAAATCAAACAAACTAGTTGCCATCAAGTCAATGCTGACTCATGGCCACCCTGTGTGTGTCAGAGTGATCTATGCTCCATGGGGTTTTCAGTGACTGGTTTTTTGGAAGTAGATCGCCAGGACTTTTATCCAAGGCATCTCTGGGTGGTCTCGAACCTCCAGTCTTTCAGTTAGCAGCTGAGCTCTTAACCATTTGCACCATCAGGGACTCTAGACAGAGAGAGAAAAAGAGAGGGAGGGAAAGAAACACACAGGAAGAGAGCGAGAGATCAAGACAGGCAAAGACATACAAAGAGAGAGACTGGGAGGAGACTCTGAAAGAACAAAGTGACAGGCCACTGCACGGACATAGAGGAGGGCAGGGGTGACTCACGAGAACACGATGACCATGAAGAGGAAGAGGGCCAGAAACACAGAGATGGTGATGCCAAATGCAGCCTGGTCCCTCGGGTACCGACTCCGGGTGTTGTACTGTAGGGCCATGCGGGGCTGCCGGTTGACTGAGACAGGCGGAGGAGACAGCCCCGACCACAAAGTAACTACCCTTCCTTGGCCTTCCACCCTCAGCCCACCTGCTCCCTCTGCAGTCCAAGGCGGGGTGGAGGTTCTCTCTGCCTTTCCCTTCTTGGGGCTTGATAATGCCCTTCCCTCTCCAGGGATCTGACTCTCCCTCCAGCCATTCCTCAAATTCTGAGTCCCAGGCACTGCTCTGGGGACACAGCTATGAACTGAGAAACAAAATTTCAGAGCACTATGCCTCACGAGCATAGATTCAACTCCCCCAACAAAATATTAGCAAATTCAATCCAACAATGTATAAAAAGAATTACACACCATGGCCAGGTGGGATTTATCCCAGGAATGCAAGGCTGGGAGTGAGGGGAACAATGTGACAGAGAGAGGAAACAGCATGCAAAAAGGTCCAGCGTAGCTGTTTAATTTTGATGGATATATGGGGGTTCATTGTACTAGTCTCTCTGCTATAAGGATATATCGGAACTTTTAAAATAATTTTTAAAAACCTCTAAATGGATGAATGAATGAGTGAATTCAGC
This sequence comes from Loxodonta africana, assembly GCF_030014295.1. Lineage (NCBI taxonomy): Eukaryota > Metazoa > Chordata > Mammalia > Proboscidea > Elephantidae > Loxodonta > Loxodonta africana. Next base: position 17,855,108 of record NC_087352.1, read on the forward strand.
ATGTTCTTCTGGACTCCCCAGTTGTGGCACTGGCTAAGAGGAAAACTTTTGTCCTAGCACCTACCATTCTGGCATTAGGGGCATTGTAAAGTTAAGGAGGAATCTTGCCATTTAATGGGACGGGGAGGCGGGGGAGGAGCATGCTCAGAATGTGGAGGTAATTTCTGGACCACACCGTAAGCAAGTAGAGAGGGCAGGATTCAAGGCTACATATGGGATGTGATTGTCTTCATCCCTTATGCACCTGTCCTATGTCTCCTCTACCCCGGGACCATACCGAAGCAGTAATCATATTTGATACACTGGGGAATGATCTTCTGGCAAAGGAAACAGTCCAAGACCTCTTCTTGTAGCATATCTGGGCAGGGGGAAAGATGAAAAGGGTGAGGGCAGCTCTCAGAATGGTCAATGGGTGGGAAGGAAGGAGGAGAAAGAGATGGGGTCCCTTGGCCCTGCTGATTTTGGAGGTCCCATTCCACCGCAGGGAACCCCTGGTTCCTGGGTGGTGCAAATATTTAACGTGCTCAGCTGCTAAGTGAAAGGTTGGCCATTTGAGTCTACCCAGAGACTCCTCAGAAAAAAGGCCTGGCAATCTACTTCCAAAAAATCAGCCCTTGAAAACCCTATGGAGCACAGTTCTACTCTGAGACACACGGAGTCACCATGAGTTGGAACTGACTTGATGGCAACTGATTTTTAAACTAGTTACTGCACCACAGAGCAAGCTGAGCAAAATCCACTGACAATTCACATTAAGGATAATTTTTATGTAATTACTGAGGCATTGAGTTGAGTTGCAATTGTCCAGTCGACCCAACATTCTTGTAGACATTTAGACATTTGTCCATTTTGATTTTGCACTTTTCTATTCTGATTTTCAAGTCCCTGGGTGGTATAAATGGTTAATGTGCTCAGATGCTAACTGAAAGTTTGGAGGTTCAATTCCACCCAGAGGTGCCTCAGAATAAAGGTCTGATGATCTACTTCTGAAACCCATTGCCATTGAGTCGATTTGGACTCATAGTGACCCTACAGGACAGAGTAGAACTGCCCCATAGGGCTTCCAAGGTGTGGCTGGTGGATTCGAACTGCCAACCTTTTGGTTAGCAGCTGTAGCTCTTCACCACTGCATCAGCAGAGCTCCCCTACTGCTGAAAGATCACAGCTATTGAAGACTCTATGGCATGCAATTTTACTTTGACACACATGGGGTCACCAGGAGTCAGAACTGACACCATGACAACTGGTTTGGTATTTCTATCTTGGTGCCCCCTTGTAGCAAACACTGGCTAAATACTGACTCATCTGTTTATCAGCTTTTGCACACAGGAAGACTACATTTCCCAGGCTCCCTTGTAGTAGGTTGCAACCATGTGACTGAACTCTAGCCAACAGAAAGTGGGCTGAGCGATAGGTGCCATTCCAGGCCTGGCCATAAAATTCCCCATGTGAGCCCTTATTCTTTCTCTTCTGAAGCAAGGTTGGATGGTAAAAAATGATGGCAGCCTGGATCCCTGAGTTACCGCTTGGAAAAGCCACTCAGCTCATAAATTTGCATGAGAGAGAAATAAACCTTTGTTGTGTTGAACCAGGGAAATGTGGGGGTTATTTGTTACTACAGCATAGCCTATCCTATCCTGACTTACATACCCCCAAAATAATTTTTTGCAAGATGCAACCAATTTCATAAACCCTCAAAAAGCAGATATCCCTAGGTACTATGGCTTTGGGGTAGGGGAAACACCAAATGGAGCACGTGTGGCAGCTGGGGTTGATTTGGTGGAGACAGGGTCAGGAGGGGTAGGAGGATAGAGAAGGGAGAGGTAAACAATAAATCCAGAACTCACGGCAAATTTTGGGATGGCAGGCTGCAAGAGAAAAAAGCTCAGGTGAGTTAGGTTGGGGCAGCAATTTGAGAATTCAACTAAGAGGGAACTGGGAGAGGGAGAAGGTAAGTCTGGGAAAGGAGAGAAGGGAATATTGGGGAGAGATGAAGAAGGCTGAGTCATAGGGGAGTTGAGGAGGGAGTCTGGGAGGAAAATGGGAGAAGGGATCAAGGGACCCATGGGGAAAGGGGCTCAGTGGAGAAATGGGGCTGCACCTTTTAATTCATATTCTTTCAAAACTTTCTTGAGTTCCAGGAGCACATTCCGCCTAAAGGTCACCAGCTGTTCCATCAGTGGCTCATCTGAGGAGAGAAAGAGACCCTTACCAGGTGGGAAGCACCCAGCAAGCCTGTGCCACCTGCAGTTTCCAAGAGAAGGAAACTCCTCTTCATTTACCAGATATCTTAGTTTCCTACTGCTGCCATAACAAAGTACCACGAGCAGCTTTAAAGAACAGAAACTTATTTTTTTATAGCTCAGGTGGCTAGAAGTCCAAATTCAGGGCTTCAGCTCTAAGGGAAGGAGCTTCTTTGTATCTTTCAGCTTCTAGTAGCTGCCAGCAATCCTTGTAGATGCCTCTGGGCTTGTAGATGCCTCTGCTTCTGTCATCACATGGAGTCTTCCCCCGTGTGTGCCCATTTCTCTGTTTTCCCTTTTTATAAGACATCAGTCAGAAGAGATTAGATGATTAGATTTAGGACCCACCTGATCTGGGTAGGAGCCCTGGAGGTGCAGTGGTTGAGAGCTTGGCTGCTAACCAAAAGGTCAGCAGTTCAAATCCACCAGCCCCTCCTTGGAAACCCTATGGGGCAGTTCTACTCTGTCCCATAGGGTTCCTATGAGTTGGAATCGACTCATCAGCAACAGGTTTTTGACTTGGGTAAGACCTCTTTAACATAACAAAAACCCTTATTTCCACAAAGGATCACATTCATAGGACTTCAGCATATGTTTTGGGGGGACACAATAGAATCCATAACACAAGGAGTGACCAAGACCAGGCATTATTCATGGTTCACTGGGAAAATCCATGGCCTGGGAGATCTAGTTTCTGATCCACTGTGGGGCCTGTGTCTACTCAGCCATCCTCCCTGGGCCTTAGTTTCTGAATCTGGTAAATGGCAGAAGGGTGAGCTTGATAATCTCTTCTCTCCTCTTCCCTTCCCTTCTTTTCCCCTCTCCTCTCTTCTCTATCTATACCCACTGCTTCATTATTTCAGCCCATCCTCATGGCTATATCCCTAGGTACTATGGTTTTGGGGTGGGAGAACCAATGAGTGGAATAGTTGTCATAGCTGGGCTTGATTTGGGGGAGATAGGAGCCACAGCCAGAGGGATCCTATTAAAATCTAAGTCAGATCACCTCACTCTCCTGCTCAGAACCCTCCCATGTGACCCAGAATAAAAGCTTTAAGTTCTTATGCTGGCCTCTAAGCCTCTACGCTATCTACCCACCCCTCCCCCTTACCTCTAGGACATCATCCCCCGACCCCTTTCCCTCTCGAGCACTCCACTCCAGCCTCTCTAGCCTTCTTGCTGCTCTGTGAATATGCCAAACATAATCCTACCTCAGGGTCAAGGGACTGTCATTTGTTCTGCTGCAACCTTCTACCCCTAGACACCCACATGCTGGTTCCCTCTCTCCTTCGAGTCTGTTCACATGCTACCTTTCCAGCAACACCTTTCTTGACTTCCCTACTTTAAATTGCAACAACCACCGACCCCCTACTCCTAACACTCCCAATCGCCTGGTCCCTGCTTCATTGTTTTCTCCATAGTACTTCTCTCCATTTCACATATTGTATTGGTTCAGTAAAAGGAAGCCCTGGTGGCACAACGGTTAAGCACTTGGCTGCTAAGTGAAAGGCTGGCGGTTTGAACACTCCCAGGGGCTCCACAGGAGCAAGACCTGGTGATCTGCTCTCCTATAAAGATTACAGCCTAGGAAACCCTATGCGGCAGTTCTACTGTTATATAGCTCACTATGAGTAGGAAGAAATCCATATTTGTGCCCATTCCAAAGAAAGGTGATACAACGGAATGCAGAAATTACTGAACAATATCATTAATATTGCACGCAAGGAAAATTTTGCTGAAGATAATTCAAAAACAGTTGCTGCAGCACATCAACATGGTACTGCCAGAAATTCAAGCCAGATTCAGAAAAGGACACGGAATGAGGGATGTCACCGCTGATGTCAGATGGATCTTGGCGGAAAGCAGAGAATATCTGAAAGGTGTTTATCTGTGTTTTATTGACTATGCAAAGGCATTCGACTGTGTGGATCATAACAAATTATGAATAACATTGAGAAGAATGGGAATTCCAGAACACCCAATTGTGCTTATGAAGAACCTGTACATAGACCAAGAGGCAGTCATTCAAACAGAACAAGGGGAGACTGTGTGGTTTAAAATCATGAAGGTGTGCGGCAGGGCTGTATCCTTTCAACATACTTATTCAATATGTATGCTGAAGCCTGACTATATGAAGGAGAACAGGGCATCAGGATTGGAGGAAGACTCATTGACAACCTTGAATATGTAGATGACACAACCTTGCTTACTGACAGTGGAGAGCATTTGAACCACCTACTAATGAAGATCAAAGCATACGGCCTTCAGTATGGATTACATCTCAACATAAAGAAAACAAAAATCCTCACAACTGGACCAATAAGCAACATCATGACAAACGAAGAAAAGATTGAAGTTGTTAAGGATTTCATTTTACTTGGATCAACAATCAATGCCCATGGAAGCAGCAGTCAAGAAATCAAATGATGCATTGCATCGGGCAAATCTGCTGCAAAAGACCTCTTCTGAAGTGTTAAAAAGCAAAGATGTCATTTTGAGAACTAAAGTGCACCTGACCCAAGCCCTGGTATTGTCAGTCACCTTATATGCATGTGAAAGCTGGACAATGAATAAGGAAGACTGAAGAATTGATGCCTTTGAATTATGGTGCTGACAAAGAACACAGAATTTATCATGAACTGCCAGAAGAACTAACAAATCTTTCTTGGAAGAAGTACAGCCAAAATGTTCCTTAGAAGCAAGAATGGTGAGACTTCATCTCACGTACTTTGGAAATGTTATCAGGAGGGGCCAGTGCCTGGAGAAGCACATCATGCTTGGTAAAGTAGAGGGTCAGTGAAAAAGAAGATTCTCAAAGAGATGGATTGACGCAGTGGTTGCAACAATGGGCTCAAACATAGCAATAATTATGAGGATGGTGCAGGACCATGTTTCATTCTGTTGTACATTAGGTGTCTATGAGTTGGAACTGACTCAACAGCACCTTACAAAAACAACACGAGTAGGGATCAACTCAATGGCACCCAACAAAAACATTGTGCAGTAAAAGGTTAACTCAGCAGGCCTGAGTTGTCCACATCCTGCACATTCCAAAAAAAGGTCTGACCCTTGCCTGACTCCTCGGAGATAACCTCTAAGCCCTTGGAATCTCCTACCTGTTAAGAATGCCTGTGTTTACTTGGGGGCCTTGGGCCAAGACAGGCAGTCTATGTTGTTGTCGTTAGGTGCCTTCAAATTGATTTTTGACTCGTAGAGACCCTCTATGACACAGTAGAATTGCCCCATAGGGTTTTCTAGGCTGTAATCCTTTCTGGAGCAGACCACCAGGTCTTTTCCTGCAGAGCCACTGGTGGGTTTGAAATGCCAATCGTTGCACTACCAGGGCTCCTTAATCTATGCTAATAATGTGATTTATGGTGGGGGCTTTGGGCTACACAGTATCGGCTTGACCTCTGGATGGGCTAGAGACTAAGGTCAGCCACACAGGTGATCAGCCATGTCTACATGACTGACCCCCAAAAAAACCCTAGCTGCCAAGGCTTGGGCGAGCTTCCCTGGTTGGCAACACTCCATGTGTATTGCCACATGTTGTCTTAGTTATCTATTGCTGCTATAAGAGAAATACCACAAGTGGATGGCTTTAGCAAAGAGAATTTTATTCTTCACAGTTTAGGAGGCTAGAAGTCTGAATTCAGGGCATAAGCTCCCAAGGAAGGCTTTCTCTGTCACCTCTAGAGGAAGGTCTTTTCATTAATCTTCACCTTGTCTAGTAGCTTCTCAGCACAGGAGCCCCAGGTCCAATGTACACGGTCTGCTCCCAGCTCTGCTTTCTTGCTGGTAAGAGGTTCCCCTGTCTCTCTACTCGCCTCTCTCTTTTATAGCTCGAAAGAGATTGACTCAAGATACAACCTAATCTTGTAGATTGAGTCCTGGCTCGTTAACATAACCGCCTCTAATCCTGCCTCACTAACATCTTAGAAGTGGGATTTATAACACTTAGGAAAGTCACATCAGATGACAAAATGGTGGACAATCACACAATACTGGAAATCATGGCCTAACCAAGTTGACCTACATTTTGGGGGGACAAAATTCAATCTATAACACGCATGTTGCTGGAAGAATTAAGCATTGTCCTTATGACTCCTTTGGGAAAGGACAACTGGAAGCTCGCACCTTGTCTCTTCTTTTCTATATGCCTTTTCCCACTGCTGATTTTAGTCTGTATCTCTTTACTGTGATAAATTATAACTGAGTATAACAGCTTTGCTATGTTCTGAGTCCTTCTAGTGAATCATTGAACCTGAGTGTGGTCTTGGAGACCCTGAGCACACATATATATTCTGGTTCTGTCTTGTTTCCTGTGTGTGTGTCTAACTCTCCCTCTAGCAGATAAACTCCACAATGGTAGCGATACTAGTTTGCTTTATTCACTGGAGTATCTCCAGCTACTACAATAGTTGGCAAGCATAGAGCGCCTAGCATATAAATATTTGTAGAATGAATGAATTCAATGCCTTTTTTTTTTATATAATTTTTATTGTGCTTTAAGGGAAAGTTTACAAATCAAGTCAGTCTCTCACACAAAAACCCATATACACCTTGCTGCGCACTCCCAATTACTCTCCCCCTAATAAGACAGCCTGCTCTCTCCCTCCATTTTCTCTTTTTGTGTCCATTTCATCAGCTTCTAACCCCCTCCACCCTCTCATCTACCCTCCAGGCAGGAGATGCCAACATAGTCTCAAGCGTCCACCTGATCCAACAAGCTCACTCCCCACCAGCATCCCTCTCCAACCCATTGTCCAGTCCAATCCATGTCTGAAGAGTTGGCTTCGGGAATGGTTCCTGTCCTGGGCCAACAGAAGGTCTGGGAGCCACGACCACCTGGGTCTTTATAGTCTCAGTCAGACCATTAAGTCTGATCTTTTTACAAGAATTTGGGGTCTGCATCCCACTGCTCTCCTGCTCCCTCAGGGGCTCTCTGTTGTGTTCCCTGTCAGGGCAGTCATCGGTTGTAGCTGGGCACCATCTAGTTCTTCTGGTCTCAGGATGATGTAGTCTCTGGTTCATGTGGCCCTTTCTGTCTCTTGGGCTCATAATCGCCTTGTGTCCTTGGTGTTCTTCATTCTACTTTGATCCAGGTGGGTTAAGACCAATTGATGCATCTTAGATGGCTACTTGCTAGCATTTAAGACCCTGAATTCAATGACTTTTTAAGCACCATGCCAGCTAAATGTCTATAACCATCTAAGTGTGTCTCAGTTGTCTAGTGCTGCTATAACAGAAACACCACAAGTGGGTGGCTTTAACGAACAGAAATTTATTTTCTCACAGTTTGTTGTTGTGTGCTGTTGAGTTGATTCAGACTCATAGTGGGTAGAAGACACAACTTAGAGCACCGGCTCTACGAAAAAGCTTTCTCTGTTGACTCTGAAGGAAGTCCTTGTTATGGATTAAATTGTGTCCCCCAAAAATATGTGTTGTAAATCCTAACCTCTATGCCTGTGGTTATATCCCATTTGGGAATGTGTTGTCTTTGTTATGTTAATGAGGCAGGATTAGTGTAGGGTGTGTCTTGAGTCAGTATCTTTTGAGATATAAAAGAGATTAAAACAAGCAAGTGAAGAAACAGAGATGGGGGAAAGAGAGATGCCAAGCCACATGAAGATAGCCCAGGAGCAGAAGTACAGAAGAGATAAAGACCTTCCCCCAGAGCCGACACAGAGAGAGAGAAAGCCTCCTAAAGCTGATGCCCTGAATTTGGACTTCTAGCATCCTGAACTGTGAGAAAGTAAATTTGTTTGTTAAAGCCACCTACTGGTGATAGTTCTGTTACAGCAGCACTAGATGACTAAGAGTCTTTGTATCTTTCAGCTTCTGCTTCTAGGTTCCTTGGCGATATTGTGGCATTATGTTCTCTTTCCTCTGTGCTTGCTTGCTTAACTTGCTGTTTTATATCTCAAAAGAGACTGACTTAAGACACTACACTAATACTGCCTCATTACCACAACAAAGACAACCCATTCCCAAATGGGATTAGGGATAATAACCACAGGTATGGAGCCCTAGTGGCTCAGTGGTTAAGAGCTACGGCTGCTAACCAAAAGGTCTGCAGTTTCAATCCACCGGCTGCTCCTTGGAAATCCTATAGGGCAGTTCTACTCTGTCCTGTGGGGTCGCTGTGAGTCAGAATGGACTCAACTGCAATGGGTTTGATGTGGTTTTTGGTTTATAGGGGCTAAGGTTTACAACACTTATGTTGGGGGGACACAATTCAATCCATAACAATGTAGCCATATGTAGCTCTGCAGGTCACGCAGTGTGGGGTGGTGGTTAGGAATACAAATGTCCCAGGTTCAAATCCTCACCTCTGTTACTTCCTAGCTGTGTGACCTTGGGCATGTCTCCTAACCTCTCTGTACCTCAGCTTCTCCCTCTGTAAAATACAAATCACAATAGATCCCGTTTGGATGAATTGTCATATGAGAAGCACTGAGAACTGTGCCAGACACACAGAAAAGGCTATATACCTGTTTGATTTTATTTTTATATCAAGGGGGTGGAGTTACTGACCAGGGGAAGGGAATAAAGGGCAGGGGCTGGGAAAGGGCTTTCCCTCTTAGCTCCTTCCTACCTTTCAGAGAGTCATCCATGAATGTCTTTGTTTGATTCTTGACAAAGGAGGCCACAGAGTCCAGTCTGGCTGTCCCTGGGGGCAACAGGGGAGGAGGGTTCCAATAGGTCCCCCAGAGGGCAAAGAGACCCGCTCTCCCATCTTCCTCCAGACCTGGCCCAGCCCAGGGGGCAGTGGTTCCCAAAGCATCTGTCTCCCATGCCAGCCTCGGGCAGCCTCCCACTCGTCCCCTCGCCAGCACGCACCCACTTTCCCTACGAACGCGTTCAGGGCATAATCCCGGAAGAAAGGCCCTTCCATGCCCAGGAGCAGGGCCTGAGCACGGGCCTGCAGCCGCTCGTGGTGGAAGCGCCCTGGAACCAAGGTGAATCTCAGGTGGCTCAGGGCCTCCTGCACTGAGGGGATGCATTGCAAGCAGCTCTGGCCTCCTCGGGCGCTCAGGCCCAGCAACAGCAGAAGGGCCAAGGCTAGAGGCATGGCAGGACCTTTGTGACGTCACAGAGGGGGCGTGGCTAGGGAGCCCAGGGAGGGTCGCAGTGTTCGCTGAGCACCTACTATGTGGCAGGTACGGCTCTCGGAGCTAGGGAGAGAGTCAGGAAGAGCAGAGAAGGTCTCTGCCCTTGCCACATGAAACTTACATTTATTTATTCAACAAATATTTATTGAGCACCTACTATGTGCCAGGCCCTGTTGGAGACACCAGAGCTAGGACTGAGAAGACAAGAGAGTGAGTCCCTGCCCTCAAGGAGTTTACATTTACTCATCTGACACCTACTATGTGCTAGATGCTGGAAACCCTGGTGGCATAGAGGTTAAGAGCTACAGCTGCTAACCAAAAGGTCGGCAGTTCAAATCCGCCAGGCACTCCTTGGAAACTCTATGGGCCAGTTCTGCTCTGTCCTATAGGGTCACTATGAGTCGGAAACGACTGGACAGCAATGGGTTTGGGTTTTTTTTTTTATGTGCCAGGTGATGTTCTAGGTGCTAGGGCTATCGTTGGCTGCTGTGGAGTCGATTCCGACTCATGGCCACCTTACGTGTTACAGAGTAGGACTTCTCCATAGGATTTTCTTGGCTGTAATCTCTGTGTGTGTGTGTACGCTTTAGGTGAAAGTTTACAGCGCAAATTGGTTTGTCGTTCAAAAATTTATACATAAATTGTTTTGTGATATTGTTTGCAAGCCCCCACAATGTGTCAGCACTCTCTGCCTTTGCCTTTACACCCCATGTTCCCCGTGTCCATTCATCCAGTTTTCCTGTCTCTTCTTGCCTTCTCATCTTTGCTTTTGGGCAGGTGTTGCCCACTTGGTCTCATATACTTGACCGAACTAAGAAGCACATTCCTCACATGTGTTACTATTTGTTTTATAGGCCCAGCTAATCTTTGGCTGAAAGGTGGATTTTGAGAGTCTGAGTTAGCAGGATGTCCAGGAGCCATAGTCTCTGGGGTTCTTCCAGTCTCTGTCAGACTAGTATGCCTGGTCTGTTTTGTGAATTTGAATTTTGTTCTACATTTTTCTCCCATTCTGTGCGGGACCCTCTATTGTGATCTCTCTCAGATCGGTCGATGGCGGTAACCATGCACCATCTAGTTCTTCTGGGCTCAGGCTGGTGGAGGCTGTGGTTCATGTGGTCCTTTAGTCCTTTGGACTAATACTTTCCTTTTCTTCATTCTGCTTTGGACAGGATAGGACCAATACATGTATCTTAGATGGCTACTCACAAGCTTCTGAGACCCCAGACACTACTCACCAAAGTAGAATGTAGAATATTTTCTTTATGAACTATGTTATGCCAATTGACCTTGATGTCCCCCCGAGACCATGGTCCCCAGCCCTCAGCCCCAGTAACTCGTCCTTCAACATGTTTGGATGTGTCTAAGAAGCTTCTATAACTTTGCCTTGGTGAAGTTGTGCTGACTTTCCCTATATTGTGTATTGTCTTTCCCTTCACCAAAATTAACACTTGTCTACTACCCGACGGCACTGGGTACTATCTAGTTAGTGGTTTCCCCTCCCCCACCCATCCCCTACCTTGTAAACATCAAAGATTGTTTTCTTCTGTGTATAAACCTTTTCTTGGGTTTTTGTAGTAGAGGTCTCATACAATTTTTGTCCTTTTGTGATTGACTTATTTCATTCAGCATAATGTCCTCCAGACTCATCCATATTGTGAGATGTTTCATGGATTCATTGTTGTTCTTTATCGTTGCATAGTATTTCATCATGTGTATGTACACAGTACATAGAATAGGACGGACACAATCCCTGTTGGTGGGATTCAGTCTAGAGAAGACGGGAGGAAGTAGGGGAGGGGAAGAAATGTACAAACTGGTAAACAGATTAGTAAATAAAATAACAGCAAACTGCATTAAGTGCTGGGAGGCAGGTATCAGAAACTCATTGCCGCCAAGTTAATTTCAATTCATAGTGACCCTATAGAACACAGTAGAATTGCCTCATAGGGTTTCTAAGGTTATAATCTTTACAGGGAGCCCTGGTGGTGCAGTGGTTAAGAGCTCAGGCTGCTAACCAAAAGGTCAGCAGTTCAGATCCCCCAGCTGCTCCTTGGAAACCCTATGGAGCAGTTCTGCTCTGCGCTATAGCATTGTTATGAGTTGGAATCCGCTTGACAGCAACGGGTTTTGGGTTTTTTAATCTTTACAGAAGTAGATTGCCAGGCATTTCTCCTGCAGCATGGCTGGTGGGTTCCAACAATCAACTTTAGGTTACAAACCAAATCCACTGCCGTGGAGCTGATTCCGACTTACAGTGACCCCATAGGGTTTCCAAGGCTGTAAATCTCTACAGAAGCAGACTGCCACATCTTTCTTCCGCGGAGCCGCTGTTATTTTCAAACAACCGAATTTTTGCTCAGTAGGCGATCGCCTTAACCACTGTGCGTGCCACCAGGAGTCCTTCAAATTAACATTAATATCGCATAGCGACCCTGTAGGACAGGGACTGCCCTATGGGGTTTCCAAGGAACAGCTAGTGGATTCAAAATGCCGACCTTCTGGCTAACAGCCAAGCTCTTTACCACTGTGACACTTAGTAGTCAAGTGCAAACTGTCACCCAACTGGAAGAAGAATCCGTCAGGGTGTAATGGGGCCATTAGGCCACAAGGGGGTGCTCACACCCGAGTGAAAGTCTCTCACCCACCTGAGCGCGTTTCTGCTTTAGCTTCTAGCTGCCAATGTTCACTTTCCCAGGATCTGTGGGTTATAATACTAGCGAATATGGTGGAGACTGTAATTTGAGATATTAAGCGGCACGTCCTTTTCCTCTTCCTCCATTCCCTGTTTGGGCAGCGAGTTAAGGGGCTGATATTTCCCCTAGGAAGGAATTCTCAGAATGGATGGAAAGCAAAGATCACACATTCCTCAGCTTCTAAGCCCCAAAGCCTCAGGTTCTGGTGGGAGGTGGGAATAATTAAGAACCAGAACCAGTTTTCTTTCTTCCATGCAGTTTGTCACACATCAGTTTGGTAAACCTGAGTTAAATCAAGTATCCCCAGGCTTCACGACCCAGCACTTGCCCTCTCCTGGGTACAGAAGCTGAAGAAATTCTCCCATTAGCCCATCAGGGGTGAAGATGTTCATCACAGTGTTGTTTATGGTGGTGGGAAGTCACAGGCAATGGGGTGTCCATCACTGGGAAGGTGGAAGTGCTTGAGGGTACCCACAAGGCCCTGCTTCTTCTTCTTGTTGTGTGCCATCGAAGTGATTCTGACTTATAGTGACCCCATGTGATGGAGTAGAACTGCCCCATAGGGTTTCCTCGGCTGTAATCTTTACAGGAACAGATTGCCCGAGGAGCCACTGGTGGGTTCAAACTGCCGACCATTCTGTTAGCAGCTGAGTGCTTAACCATTGTGCCACCAGGGCTCCTTAAGGCCTTTATGCAACACTAATAGCCTGGTTTGGTGTTGGTGTGAGGCAGGCAGAAAAGAATGCCAGGAGGATGGTTTGAGGGATTTGGCTTGGAGCCCAGTGTGGGAGAGGGAATTAGAGGAGGCAGCTCCAGGGCCAGGGTGGAAAGTATTTTCCCAATGTTCCTCTGCCCAGGCCCAGCCCCCTTCTCAGTCCACACAGGTGTGGTTGCAAAGACAGTGGCCTGTTCTCACACCTGCTGGTGGGAGGGAGGATTGGGACAATATTTTGGAAAACTATTTGGCAGGATCTATTTATTGAAGCTGACTACCACTCATCGGTCAGTTAGTTGTACTGTGGTGGCCTGAGTGTCGCTGTGATGCTGGTAGCTATACATTTTCAAATACCAGCAGGTGGACTGTTTATAGTGGAGCTTTCAGACCAAGACAGACTAGGAAGAAAGACCTGGCAATCTACTTCTTAAAAAAAAAAACTGTCCAGTAAAGTAAAGGATCAGTGAAAAAGAGGAAGACCTTCAATGAGATGCATTGACACAGTGCCAGCAACAGTGGGCTCAAGCATAACAATGACTGTGAGGATGGGCAGTGTTTCGTTCTGTTGCATGTCGGGTCACTCTGAGTTGAAACCTGCTCGAAGGTACCTAACGACAACAACATTAAAGCTGGGAAATGCCTGGATGGCACAAAGGGTTAACATGCTAGGTTGCTAATGGGAAGGTTGGTGATTCCAGTCCACCCAGAGATACCTCAGAAGACAGACCTGGCGATCTACCTCAAAATACCAGCCATTGAAAACCATATGGAACATGTTCTACTCTGACACATATGTGGTCGCCATGAGTCGGAGTCAACTCAATGGCAGCTGGTACTGGTACTAAAGTTGGATGAGGCATTGGTGGTTCAGTGGTAGAATTCTTGTCTCCCATGTGGGAGACCCAGGTTCAATTCCCAGCCGTGCACCTCATGCAAAACCACCATCCACCTGTCGTTGGAGGCATGGATGTTGCTGTGATGCTGACCAGGTTTCAGTGGAGCTTCTGGACTAAGATGGACGAGGAAGAAAGGCCTGGTGATCTGCGTCTGAAAATCAGCCAGTGAAAACCCTAGGGCTCACAATGGAACATTGTTCCGTCCATGACCCACGCACACAGTTTCTCCTGTTATTAGCAGCTTCCACTCTGTGGGGCGTTTGTTACAGTGGATGAACCAATATCGATGGATTATTGTTAACTGAAGTCCATAGTTTGCACTCTGTGTGGTGCAGAGGAGGATCTCATTTTATATTCATCAATTAAGCTGCATGTCATGTTTCATGTTCTTTTCTGGATGTGTGTGTTCTATTTCACAATAAACCAAAAACAAACCAGGTGCCATTGAGTCAATCCCATGTGTATTAAAATAGAACATGCTCCATAGGGTTTTCGATGGCTGATTTTTCAGAAGCAGATTGCCAGGCCTTTCTTCTAAGGTGCTTCTGGGTGGACTCAAACCTCTAACCTTTTGGTTAGCAGCCGAAAACCTTAACTGCACCACTCAGGGATTCCTATTTCACAATACAAAAGCTTTAAAAATAAAATAATATGCTCCGCTCATTTGCTGAGTAAATATCACACACACACGCACACACACACACCCCTATACACCCATTTGGTCTGGGTCTGGGTGTTGCCCGAGACAGAGGTGGGGCCAGCAACCTGTGTGGTGGTCACATTTTCATTGACTCTCACACCCACAGGGTGGGGTACCGTCATACCCAAGCACTGACACACCCACCTGTTAGCTTCCAAATGAGACTTGTCATTTGCCTTGGGGGGGTGGCCATGCTAATTACTGCTCAGACCCTCAGCTTTTCTGTCTCCCTCTCTATCTGGGTCTCTGTCCCCCTTTTTCTGGGTCTCTGTTCCCCTCTCTCTGGGACTTCTAGCCTCTGTAACTGTGAGAGAATAAATTTCTGTGTTTTAAGCCACCTAGTTTGTGGTCACCTGGTGGCACAGCGGTTAAAAGCTTGGGTGCTAACCAGAAAGTTGCTAATTTGAATCCACCAGCTGCTCCTTGGACACCCCATGGGGCAGTTCTGCTCTGTCCTATAGGATCGCCATAAGTCGAAATCGACTCGATGGCAATGGGTTGTTTTTTTTTTTAATTTGTGGTAGTTTCTTACAGTAGCCACAGGAAACAAATGCAGTGAGTGTGGACCCAAGTCTCCAGTGCTAGGCTAGGTTCTGTCCCCGGGGCTCGGGGGAGCCATGGGAGGGATGTGAGCAGGGGAGGAGCAGGGCCAGCTCTGAAGGAGGAGCTGGACTGGAGGCCAAGAGGCCAGAAAGGAGGCTGGGGCGAGGGCCTGGGGGAGAGGAAAGGGACTGAGTCACCACCACACAGAATGTTTTTAAAATGAAAGCTTTATTGTCTTTGTAAAAATACCATGTGCTCATTATAAAATAATTCAAGCAAGACATAGAAAAGGACAAAGGTGAAAAAAATTACCATAGAGCCACTACCTGGAAGTATTCATGGTTAGCACGTGGTGTTGTTATTTTTAGTTGCTGTTGAGTTGGCTCTGATTCATGGCGGCCCCATGCACAGCAGGACAAAACATTGTTCAATTTTGCACCATTGTCAGGATCATTCATATGCTCGAGTCCATAGTTGTAGCCGCTATGTATTTGAGTGCCTTCCAACCCGGGGGCCTCATCTCCCAGCACTATAATGGGCAGACAGTGTTCTGTTGTGATCCATAGGGTTTTCATCAGCTAATTTTCAGAAGTAGATTGCCAGGCCTTTCTTCCTAGTCTGTCTTAGTCTGGAAGTCCTGCTGGAACCTGCCCACCTGGGTGACCCTGTTGGTATTTGAATACTGGTGGCATACCTTCCAGTATCACAGCAACATGCAAGCCACCACAGTGCCATAAACTGTCACATGGGTGGTGGCATACAGTAAGCATTCAATAGCTTTTCATATTAAAGGCTGGGGTCAGCAAGCTGTTGCTGTAAAGGGCCAGACAGTAAATATTTTCAGCTTCGCAGGCCGTATAGTTTCTGTTGGAACTACTCAACTCTGCTGTTGCAGTGTGAAAGCAGCCACAGACAGTACCTAAATGAATGGGCTTGGCTGTGTTTCAATAAAACTTTTTTTACAAAAATAAGCAGCTGGCCTACTGGGCATAGTTTGTCAACCCCTGTATTAGAGTTCAAAAAGAGGTAATTATTTCTTTTTACAGGCTTTGTGTGTCTAAAAATATCATGGAAGTATTTTCAGGGAATAGCAGTTACCTATTTTTATGGAGACAGGTTCTAGGTGTCTGGGGTGGGAGGGAAACTTTGGATTCCATATCCCTTTGTATTGTCTTTGAAAAAAAAATCTTATACTATAGACATTTATTACATTTCGGGCCAAAAATTAGAGCTTGTTTTATGGCACTAACTTCATTTTAAAAAAAGTATTGTAAGGCATCATGCAATTATAAGAAGTTAATTATTATCTATGCCTCTAAGATGAGTCATAATCTCAGCCAAAAAAAAAGTTACAAAATTCACATTAAATGTTTGACATAATCAGTGTGTAAATGTGGTTTTTAGTTGTAGAGTTAAGTTGTTAAAAGTTACATTCACATGTTCTACATGACAAAGGTCCTCTCAGGAAATGGTGGGGGAGCAATTGGTAATGGGTTATAACTTTGTTTATATATTTTCTTACACTTTAGGTGAAAGTTCACAGAGCAAATTAGTTTCTCATTAAACAATTAATACACAGATTGTTTTCTGACATTGGTTGCCAACCCCATGATGTGTCAACACTTTTCCCCTCTCCACCCTGAGTTCCCTGTGTCCATTTGTCCGGTTTTCCTGTCCCTTCCTGCCTTCTCGTCTTTGCTTTGGGGCTGGTGTGCCCATTTGGTCTCGTATACATGGTTGAACTATGAAGCATGTTGCTCATATGTGTTATTGTTTGCCCTATAGATCTGTCTAATCTGTGGCTGAAGGATGAACCCCAGGAGTGAGTTCAGTACTGAGTTAAAAGGGCGTAGGTTGAAACTTTAAACACTCGCATTAATCCACTCTCATCAAGTCGATTCCAAACCATAGCAACTACATTGGACAGAGTAGAACTGTCCCATACGGTTTCCAAGGCTGTAATCTTTATGCAAGCTGACTGCCACATCTTTCTCCCACGGAGTGGCAGGTGGGTTCGAGCCGCCGACCTTTTGGTTTAACCACTGTGCCACCAGGGCTCCTTAAACATTCCCATTACTTTTATGTAATCGGCAAATTTTGGCTTATTACACACCCACCAGAATTGCTAGAATGAAAAATACTGATAATTTTAAGTGTTGGTGAGGATGTGGAGCAACCGGAACGCTCGTGCACTCCTGGGGGAAACGCAAAATAGTGCAGTCACTTTAGAACACAATTGGGCAGTTTCTTATAAAGATAAACATACACTTACTCTATGACCCAGCGATCTCATTCCTAGGAATTTACCCAAGAGAAGTGAATACTTATGTTCACAAAAAGATCTGTACAACTGTGTTCAGAGCAGCTTTACTCAAACAGCCAGAACTGGAAACAACCCAAATATTCACCAACAAGTGATTATTGTTGTTGTTGTGTGCTACCAAGTCAATTCCAACTCATAGCATCCTATAGGACAGAGTAGAACTGCCCCACTGGATTTCCAATGAGCAGCTAGTGGATTCGAACTGCTGACCTTTTGGTTGGTAGCCGAGCTCTTAACCACTGAGCCGTGGGCTCCAATGTAAAGGACACACTTCATACTGCAATACACAGAAGAAAGGACAATGTTACCAATGCACACAATAAAATGGATGAATCTCAAATGCCTTATACTGAATGAAAAAAGCCAGACACAAGAACCACGCCTCACTGCCACTGGGCTGTACTCCCTCGTAATCTCACTAGTTTCAAACCAGGAAATGCGCAGGAGGAAAAAAAAACAACAAATTAAATACCTTCGAGACGCCAAAAGAAAAGTCATAAATTCCCGGCAATGAAATTCATGTTCTTTACTCACAGGAGAGACGCTTACTGGTCTCCTCCAGGCTGTGACTCATGTCACCTGTACATGCCCCTCACTTCCTATCTCCCGTCTCAGCTTTGTGCTTTACCTTAGCACGTATTACCATCTGACATTTATCTCGGGTATGGTCTGTCTCTCCCCGCAGGAATGTAAAATCTGTGAGGATAAGGATTTTTATCTTATACATTGCTGTGTCCTCAGGTACTAGCAGAAGGTTGCCATTAGTAGGTGCTCAACAAATAATTGTTGAACATATTCTGAAAATATATAGTGAGCATTTTCTTTGTATCAATGCTCTGTGGGGACAGAGAGGGTGTCTAAGGCCTTGATGAGGGCCTCATCGAGTTCATATCCTAAAAGAATGATTACAAAACATGGACGAAAATAACTAGAGTAGAAGTGTTCGTGTAACAAGGCCTGGAGGAAGAAGCTATGAGATCTGGTAGAAGGATTAGTGATGGCTGAGCATCGGAAGACACTTTAAGGAGGAATCAGAATTTGAGTTGGGCCTTGATAGATGGGTAAAATTTAGATATGTGGACAAGGGAGAGTGGCCATTCAAGGTGGGGGAACAGCCTAGGCAAAAATAAGAAGGCATGAAAGTATTGAGCCTGTGTGTATAGAAGACTATGCAGTTAAATTTGATGAGACTGTGGCATACAGTATTGCGGAATGCAATGCCTTTAGGACGCTGAATCAATGGTTTTCCCTTCTCAGTGTGAGACGTGTGTATTTGTCTGGGTCACTCTAGGTCTTTGTTATATAAATGAGCCAAAGATATTTTTGCTGTTGGGTGCCGTGGAGTCAATTCAGACTCATAGCGACCCCCTGTGACAGAGTAGGACTGCCCCACATGGTTTTCTAGGAGGTAATATTTATGGGAGCAGATCACCATGTCCTTCTACCACTAACCTTTTGGTTAGCAGCCAAGCGTTTAACTGTTACGCCACTAGGGCTCCTTGAATCAAAGATGGCATCTGTGTATTGGCCCAACGTTCTTTATTTCTTCATAAAAGGCTGGGCTCATTAGCCCAAAAAGCCCAATGGTGCCAAACTCAAATTTTTACACATCCAGTTGTTTTCTAAATAGTCCAAAGAAGCAAATTTTTAGCCATTTAGAGCTTGCCTGCTTTACGTGTCCCACAAAACTGCACCAGCATCTGACATCTGTTGTTTTTGTCAGTTGCCGTCAGCTAACTGACTCATGGTGATCTTATGCGTAACAGAACGAAACTTCACCCAGTCAGAGCCAGCTTCACAGTCGTTGGTATGTTTGAGTCCACTGTTGTGACTATTGTGTCAATCCATGTCATTAAGGGTTTTTCTTGTTTTTGCTGACCCTCTGCATTACCAGACTTGATATCCTTTTCTAGCAATTGGTCTTTCCTGATGACGTGTCTTGTTCAAAGCAAGCAAGAGGAAGTCTCGCTGTCCTCCTTTCTGCTAGCCAGAGATAAGATAAAACCTTGTAATTATAAGGACTCCAAGCTGGTGATGTCCTTTGGACCACACCAGATACTTCCCACCTTGATACACACGCTGTTACACATGTTATTGACTCATAGCAACCCTATAGGGCAGAGTACAACTGCCCTGTAGAGTTTCCTAGACTGTAATCTTTACAGGAGCAGATGGCCAGGTCTTGCTCTCCCCAAGTCCCTGAGTAGATTTGAACTGTTGACCTT
Organism: Loxodonta africana; assembly: GCF_030014295.1. Taxonomy (NCBI): domain Eukaryota; kingdom Metazoa; phylum Chordata; class Mammalia; order Proboscidea; family Elephantidae; genus Loxodonta; species Loxodonta africana. The sequence goes on from NC_087352.1 coordinate 17,874,561, forward strand.
TCAGTTAGCAGTGAGTGCTTAACCACCACGCCACCAGGGCTCCTGTTAGATACACATAACCCCGATTTTTTCTCTCCTCCCTGGAGGTCACCTTGCCCTCTTCCCCTTCTGGTGGCTTCTTACACCTTTAGCCTCTGGAGGGCCTCCTGCCATGGAGGATAGCTCCCTACATGGGAGCTTTCAACGTGTCAGTTCCAATAAATAGCTTGTTGTGTATTTCTTCATCAGCCCCAAACTCCCTTAAACTCATTACAGTCTTTCAACTGGAGGTAATTTAAAATAGGGGATTGGTTACATAGGGCATGCAAGAGCTGAGAAGCCAAACTGTGGATGGGGAGGCATCCTAGAGAAACTCTGTAATTTATATTTTACTAAGGAGATTTTCTAGTCTACTCAGGTTTAAGAATGGTCCCTGGCCATAGTCTTGTGGGACATCTCAGTCAACTGGCATAATACAGTTCATAAAGTTATGTTCTATATCCTATTTTGGTATGTAGTGTCTGGGGTCTTAAAAGCTTGTGAGCGGCCATCTAACATACAACTATTGGTCTCTACTCGTTTGGAACAAAAGAGAAAGAAGGAAACCAAAGACTGTACAGGACAAATAGTCTACACAAACCATGAGCTCATCTACACTGAAAGTAGAACTACCACTACCCACCATTTTAATCAGAACCTCAGATTCCCAAACAAAAACTGGATTTACTGGATTACTTGAGACTAGAGGACTCCTGGAGACTATTACCCTAAAATATTCTTCAAACCCTGAGCCGAAACTAACTCCTGACGTCACTTTGTAGCTAAATAACAAATTGACTCACAAAATCATCAATGTCACCCATAAGTACTGTACACCTTTAAAAAATCACCTCTATGAGACTGTAAGGGGGCAGGGAAACTAGATTAAGGGAAATGGAACAACCAGAAAGGAAATAATGAGAACGTTCACAAGTTGTGAAGAATGTAACCAATGTCACTGAACAACTTGTGTAGAAATTGCGGAATGGGAACTACTATGTAAACCTTCACCGAAAACACAATGAAATATTATTTTTTTAAAAAAATGGGCCCTGGGTGACACAAGGGGATAAGCACTCAACTACTAGTCACAGATAAGGAGTTCAAACTCACCCAGAGGCACCTCGGGAGACAGGCCTGACAATCTGCTTCGGAAAGGTCACAGCCTTGAAAGCCCTGTGGAGCACAGTTCTACTCTGCACGCATGGGGTTGCCATGAGTCAGAATTGACTGACAGCAACCAACAACAACAAGAAGTTTAAGAAGCACTTAAATGTGGTCTGTGGACCAGCAGCATCAGCATCCCCCAAGAGCTTCTCAGAAATCCAGAACCTCAGCCTGCTGAGTCAGAAGCTACATTTGAACAAGATCCCTCACAACATTCCTATTCACCGCGGAAGTGATCCTGTGTCCTTCTCAGTGCATCGTATCAGGAGGTACATGATGGCCTTTGGCGCCATTACTGGTGATACTAACTTAAATGGCTTGCTTAAGGTTTTGTTATTGACTCATAGTGACCCTATGGTTTCTCCACTGTAAAGTTGCTATTCCACATAGGTCTCATTTTTTTAAAACAATGTTTTATTGTGTTTTCGGTGAAAGTTTACACGGCAAATTAGGTTCCCATTTGACAATCTCTACAGTAATTTTTCAGCGACATTAGTAACAGTTTTCATAACGTTTCAATATTCTCTTTAGTTGTGTTCAGTTTGTTGTGTTTCCAGTGCTCTACTTTCCCTGCCCCCTTATCTTCTCATCTTTTCTTCAGAGTAATTGTTGACCTTTTGGTCTCATATAGAAGGCTTTTTAATGGAGCATTGTACTCACAGGTAACATCATTTGTTTTGTGTACCAATCCGTTATCTTGCTAAAAGATGACCTCAGGGAATAGTTTTGGTTCTAGGTTTAACCAGCATATAAGGCTCATTTGATATTAACAATTTTTAACTGAGAAGGAGCCCTGATAGCACAGTGGTTAGATGCTCGGCTGCTAACTGAAAGGTCAGCGGTTTGAACTCACCAGCTGCTCTACAGGAGGAAGATGTGGCGGTCTGCTTCTGTAAAGATTACAGCCTTGGAAGCTCAGTGGGGCAGCTCTACTCTGTCCTATGGGGTTGATATGAGTTGGAATCGACTTGACGGCAACCGGTTTGATTTTTGGTCTGTTATTAACCGAAGGAGCCCTGATGGCACAATGGTTAAAGTGCTTGGCTGCAAACTGAAAGGTTGGGGATTCAAACCCCACCCAGGAGCTCTGCAGGAGAAAGACCCAGCAATCTGCTTCCACAAAGATTACAGCCTAGAAAACCGTACAAGGCAGCTCTACTCTGTCACATGGGGTGGCTATGAGTCAAAATTTGCACCCAACAACAACAAAGCACCATTTACTGAGCACATTGAACTGTGAGAGCCCTGGTCTAGAAGATATTGCTTAATAATTGTAGGTTTAATGAGCAGTATTTGTAATAAAGGCCCTGAGTCAAGGAAAGTTTCAATTACAGCACCTGTGGGAGACAATATAGCCTAATGGGTAAGAGTATGGGCTTGGGGGCATGAAATTAGGGAAGCAGGTAGCCAAGCCTCAGAGCTTAGAAACTTCAGCCTTCACTATTATCTTCCGTTTTCTGCTCTCTTGTCTCATCTCCTTACTCTTTCCTCTTTATTCCCTTGCCCAGCATTTCTTTTTTTAATAATATTTTATTGTGCTGTCAGTGAAGGTTTACACAGGAGTTTAGGTTCCCATTCAACAATTTCTATACAAATTGTTCAGTGACGTTGGTTACATTCTTCATAATGCATGAACATTCTCATTATTTCCGTTCCAGTCGTTCCATTTCCATTAATCTCGTTTCCCTGCCCCCTTACACTCTCCATCTTTGTTTTAAAGTCATTGTTGACCATTTGGTCTAATATAAATGATTTTTTAAAAAGCACAGTACTCACAGGTGATATTCATTATTTTGTGAGCCAGTCAGTTATTTAGCTAAAAGGTGACCTTAGGGGATAGTTTGGGTTCCAGGTTTAAAGTGCATCTCAGGGCAATAGTCTCGGGAAGTCCTCCAGTCTCAACCGGTTCAGTAAGTCTGGATTTTCCCCACCCACTGCCTTTTGGACTGCTTTAATGAATAGATAAGAATACTTGGCTATATAAATTACAATCTTTTTTTTTCTTTATTGTGCAGTAGATAAAAGTTTACAAAGCAAATTAGATTCCCATTCAATAGTCTGTATACAAGGTGTTCCATCATCTTGGCTTCATTCCCCACAATGTGTCCCCACCCTCCCATTCCCACCTTGGTTTCCCTGTTGCCTTTCATCCTGATTTTCTACCCCTTCCTGCCTTCTCATCTTTGCTTTTGAGTAAATATTGCCCTTTCGATCCTGTATAATTGGTTGTTCTAAGGAGCACATTCCTCTCCAGTGTTATGGTTTGTTTTATAGGCCTGTCTATTGTTTGGAAACCCTGGTGGCGTAGTCGTAAAGTGCTATGGCTGCTAACCAAAGGGTCGGCAGTTCAAATCTACCAGGCACTCCTTGGAAACTCTATGGGGGCAGTTCTACTCTATTCTATAGGGTCGCTATGAGTCGGAATCGACTCAACGGCACTGGGTCTATTGTTTGCCTGGAAGGTGGTCTCTGGGAATGTCTTCAGTTCCACGTCAAAAGGGTGTCTTAGGGCCATAGTCTGAAGGGTTCCTCCAGTCTCTCTCAGACCAGTAAATTTGGTCTTTTCTGTGAGTATGATTTTTTGTTCTACTTTTTTCTCCCGCTCTGTCTGGGACCCTCTGTTGTGATCCCTGTCAGAGCGGTCAGTGGTGGTAGCCAGGCGCCATCTAATTCTTCTGGTCTCAGGGTCATGTAGGCTGTTCATGTGGTCTACTAATCCTTTGGACTAATTGCTCCCTTGAGTTTTTGGTTTTCTTCACTCTCCTTTGCTCTGAACTGGAAGAGACCAATAGCCGTATCTTAAATGGCCACTCACAAGTCTGGATTTTTTAAGAATTTAGGTTATCTTCTGCATTTTTCTCCCATTCTATCAGGATCCATCTATTGTGGCCCTGATCTGAGTGGCTGGTATAGGTAGCTGGACACTATCTAGTTCTTCTTGTCTCAGGATAGATGAGTCTGTGGTTTGTGCAGGCTATTTGTCTTGTAGATTAGTTTCTTCTTTGAATCTTTGGTTTTCTGCTTTCTCTTTTGCTCTAGTTGCGTAAAGACCATTAGCCATTGCTCAGCATTTTAAAAATCTTATCACCATCTGGTATTCTATATTTTATTGTTTACTTGTTCTTTGTCTGTCTCTTCCACTAGGAGGTGACATCCAGGAGCACTGAGAGTTTTCTTGTCCACGGTGGTGGCCCTACTGCCTAGTACAGTGCCAGGTGCACAATAATGCTCAGAAAATTTCTTTTGAGTTAAAATAAAAATGCAAGCCCTGGAGCCCAACTGACGTGGGTTCAAGTCCCAGCTCCACCCCTTAGTTGCTTCTCTCTGAGCCTGTTTCTATGTTGGTGAAATTGAGACACTGATGATGCTGAGAAGGTTAAAAAAGTTTGATGCCAGGTGAAGTTCTTGCCACACATGGTTCATTTCCTTCTAGAATTTCATTTTGAAATTATTTCAAACTTCACAAAAAGAGTTGCAAATGCAGTGCAAAGAATTCCCACATGCCCTTCACCCAAGCTTCTCCAAATGTTAACACCTTACACAAAACAAAACAAAAAACAAACAGTTGCCGTGGAGTCGATTCTGTGGAAGAATAGGGCTGTGTCCCAGAGTGTTTTCAGTGGCTGATTATTCAGAATTAGATCACCAGGCCTTTCTTCCGAGGGATCTCTGGGTGCACTTGAACCTCCAGCCTTTTGGTTAGCAGCCAAGCACATCAACCATCTGCACCAACGCGTTACACGTTGTTAGGTCTTGCCGAGTCGGTTTTGGACTCCTAACGACCCTACGTGACAGAGTAGAGCTGCCCCGTAGGGTTTTCTAGGCTGTAATCTTTACAGGAGCAGACTGCCAAGTCTTTCTCCTGCTGAGCCACTGGGTAAGTTCAAACCGCACACCTTTTGGTTAGCAGCCGAGCCTTTAACCATTGTGCCACCGGTGCTCCCAAATCTCCTTAGTCTCCTCCAGTCTGTGGTAGTTCCTCAGTCCTTCTTTGTGATTCATGACCTTGACTCTTTTGAAAAGGACCGGCCAGTTATTCTGTAGGGTGTCCATCGACTTGGGCTTGTGTGATGTTTCTCTTATTAGAATCAGGTTATGCATTTTCAGCAAGAGCGCCATGGAGGTAATCCTGCATCCTTCTTGATGCATCATATTAGGCGTTACGTGATGTCCATAGGTGCCATTACTCGTGACATTAACTTTGATCGCTTCCTTAAGATATTGTCTGCCCGGTTTCTCCACCGCAAAGTTCCTATTTTTCCCACAGGGCTTATTTGATGTTAACTATTATTAATCAGAAGGATTAATACTCTATTAAGATAGACAATTTTCTTGATAGTAGCACTGTGGTTAAGTGCTCGGCTGCTAACCGAGGGGTCAGTGGTTCAAACCCACCAACTGTTCCTCAGGAGAAAGATGTGGCAATCTGCTTCTGTAAAGACGACAGCCTTGGAAACCCTATGGGGCAGTTTTACCCTGTCTTATAGGGTCGCTATGAGTCAGAATCAGCTCAGGGGCAATGGGTTTATTATTAATCAGTTTACAGCACACGTTTACTGAGTACCTACTATGTGCCAGGTTCTGCCTAAGATGTTGTGGTGACCAAAATGAGTAAGACTTGTCCCTCTCGTAGATCACTCTCTCACACAGAAGATTGATAGGTGGTCAAAAGTCACAACAGAGAAAGGCAAATAGGTGATTAAGGTCTCACAGGACACTGAGGAGGCTCAGATGAAGGTATATACTGGCCTGTTTGAGGGGATCAGGGAACGCTTCTTGTAGGAGGGGATATCTGAGCTGAGTAGGAGTTCACCAGGAAAAGAAGAGGGAACGGGAATTCTGGGTAAAGGAAACAGTGCTTGTGCAGAGATAAAAGAGAGCATTTCCAGTGCTAAGCTGGGAGGCTGGGACTTTGTCCTGGGGGTACTGGGGAGCCATGGGAGGCCTGTGAGAAGGGGAAGGGCAGAGTTAGCTCTGGGTGTATAAAGACCCCTTTGGGGCACTGTTGGGGATGAACTGGAGGGGAGAGTCTGGATGCCAGGAAGAAAGCAGCAGTGAAGGTCCAGGCAGGAGAGAATGAGGCCTAAGCTGGGGTGGGACTGTGGGGTTGTTGTTGTTGCTAGGTGCCGTCGAGTCGGTTCCAACTCATAGTGACCCTATGCACAACAGAACGAAACACTGCCCGGTCCTGTGCCATCCTTACAATCGTTGTTATGCTTGAGCTCATTGTTGCAGCCACTGTGTCAATCTACCTCGTTGAGGGTCTTCCTCTTTTCCACTGACTCTGTACTCTGCCAAGCGTGATGTCCTTCTCCAGGGACTGATCCCTCCTGACAACATGACCAAAGTTTGTAAGACGTGGTCTCACCATCCTTGCCTCTAAGGAGCATTCTGGCCGCACTTCCTCCAAGACAGATTTGTTCGTTCTTTTGGCAGTCCATGGTAGATTCAATATTCTTCACCAACACCACAATTCAAAGGCGTCAACTCTTCTTCAGTCTTCCTTATTCATTGTCCAGCTTTCATATGCATATAATGTGATTGAAAATACCATGGCTAATGTGATTGAAAATACCATGGCTTGGAGGCGCACCTTAGTCTTCAGGGTGACATCTTTGCTCTTCGATACTTTAAAGAGGTCCTTTGCAGCAGAGTTGCCCAATGCAATGCATCTTTTGATTTCTTGACTGCTGCTTCCATGGCTATTGATTGTGGATCCAAGTAAAACGAAATCCTTGACAACTTCAATCTTTTCTCCATTTATCATGATGTTGCTCATTGGTCCAATTGTGAGGATTTTTGTCTTCTTTATGTTGAGGTGTAATCCATACTGAAGGCTGTGGTCTTTGATCTTCATTAGTAAGTGCTTCAGGTCCTCTTCAGTTTCAGCAAGCAAGGTTCTGTCATCTGCATAACGCAGGTTGTTAATGAGTCTTCCTCCAATCCTGATGTCCCGTTCTTCTTCATATAGTCCAGCTTCTCGTATTATTTGTTCAGCATACAGATTAAATAGGTATGGTGAAAGAATACAACCCTGACGCACACCTTTCCTGACTTTAAACCAATCAGTATCCCCTTGTTCTGTCTGAACAGCTGCCTCTTGATCTATGTAAAGGTTCCTCATGGGCACAATTAAGTGTTCTGGAATTCCCATTCTTCGCAGTGTTATCCATAATTTGTTATGATCCACACAGTCGAATGCCTTTGCATAGTCAATAAAACACAGGTAAACATCCTTCTGGTATTCTTTGCTTTCAGCTAGGATCCATCTGACATCAGCAATGATATCTCTGGTTCCACATCCTCGTCTGAAACCGGCCTGAATTTCTGGCAGTTCCCTGTTGATATACTGCTGCAGCCGCTTTTGAGTGATCTTCAGCAAAATTTTGCTTGCGTGTGATATTCATGATATTGTTCTATAATTTCCACATTTGGTGGGATCACCTTTCTTGGGAATAGGGATAAATATGGATGTCTTCCAGTCAGTTGTCCAGGAAGCTGTCTTCCATATTTTTTGGCATAGACGAGAGAACATCTCCAGCGCTGCATCTGTTTGTTGAAACATCTCAATTGATATTCCATCAATTCCTGGAGCCTTGTTTTTCGCCAATGCCTTCAGAGCAGCTTGGACTTCTTCCTTCAGTACCGTCGGTTCCTGATCATATGCCACCTCTTGAAATGGTTGAATTTCTACTAATTCTTTTTGGTATAATGACTCTGTGTATTCCTTCTATCTTCTTTTGATGCTTCCTGCATCATTTAATATTTTCCCCGTGGAATCCTTCACTATTGCAACTCTAGGCTTGAATTTTTTCTTCAGTTCTTTCAGCTTGAGAAACACTGAGCGTGTTCTTCCCTTTTGGTTTTCCATCTCCAGCTCTTTGCACGTCATTATAATACTTTGTTGTCTTCTCGAGAGGCCCTTTGAAATCTTCTGTTCAGTTCTTTTACTTCATCAATTCTTCCTTTTGCTTTAGCTGCTCAACGCTCAAGAGCGAGTTTCAGAGTCTCCTCTGACATCCATCTTGGTCTTTTCTTTCTTTCCTTTCTTTTCAGTGACCTCTTGCCTTCTTCATGGATGATGTCCTTGATGTCATTCCACAACTCCTCTGGTCTGTGGTCACCATTGTTAAATGCCTCAAATCTATTCTTCAGATGGTCTCTAAATTCAGGTGGGATATACTCAAAGTCATATTTTGGCTCTCGTGGACTTGCTCTGATTTTCTTCAGTTTCAGCTTGAACTTGCATATGAGCAATTGATGGTCTGTTCCACAGTCAGCCCCTGGCCTTGTTCTGACTGATGATATTGAGCTTTTCCATCGTCTCTTTCCACAGGTGCAGTCAATTTGATTTCTGTGTGTTCCATCTGGTGAGGTCCATGTGTACAGTCACCGTTTATGTTGGTGAAAGAAGGTATTTGCAATGAAGAAGTCGTTGGTCTTGCAAAATTCTATCATTCTATCTCCAGCATTTTTTCTATCACCAAGGCCATATTTTCCAACTACTGATCCTTCTTCTTTGTTTCCAACTTTCCCGTTCCAATCGCCAGTAATTATCAATGCATCTTGATTGCATGTTTGATCAATTTCAGACTGCAGCAGCTGTTAAAAATCTTCTCTTTCTTCATCTTTGGCCCTAGTGGTTGGTGCATAAATTTGAATAATAGTCGTATTAACTGGTCTTCCTTGTAGGTGTATGGATATTATCCTATCACTGACAGCGTTGAATGCAACACCGTTTTTTTGACGATGAATGCAACACCATTCCTCTTCAAGTTGTCATTCCCAGCATAGTAAACTATATGATTTTCCAATTCAAAATGGCCAACACCAGTCCATTTCAGCTCACTTATGCCTAGGATATGGATGTTTATGCATCCCATTTCATTTTTGACGATTTCCAATTTTCCTAGATTCATACTTTGTACATTCCAGGTTCCAATTATTAATGGATGTTTGCAGCTGTTTCTCCTCATTTTGAGTCGTGCCACATCAGCAAAGAAAGGTCCCGAAAGCTTTACTCCATCCACATCATTAAGGTCGACTTTACTCTGAGGAGGCAGCTCTTCCCCAGTCATCTTTTGAGTGCCTTCCAACCTGGGGTGCTCATCTTCCAGCACTATATCAGACAGTGTTCCACTGCTATTCATAGGGTTTTCACTGGCTGGGCTGGGGCTGTGGGAATTGAGAGGGTATATGAGACAGAGATGGGGGGTGAGAGCAGGAGGGCTGGTCTGTGGGGCTAAAGGAGAGAGAGGCAGCAAGGATGGTGCTCCAGTATAGAATCTTTGTTGTCGTTGTTAGTTGCCGTGGAGTCTATTCTGACTCATGGCCACCCCGTGTGTGTGCAGAGTAGAACTGCCCCATAAGGTTTTCAAGGCTGTGACCTTTTGGAAGCAGATCACCAGGCTTTTCTTCTGAGGTGCCTCTGAGTGGGTTCAAGCTGCCAACCTTTCCGCTAGTAGTCAAGCACTTAAACATATGTGCCACCCAGGAACTCCTAACTTAGATGAATGGGTATATGGAGGGAACACTGACCAAGAGAGAGAAGACAAGTATTAGAGCAGGTTTGTCAGGGAAGGTAGTGAGCCCTGTTTTAGCATAAGTGAATGAAACACTTCGGAGAAATTTCCTTCCAAGATGGTGGATCCCAAGAGGTGTGTGGAGCATAAAGAACTAACCTCTTTCCTATTTGGAAAAGAGCTAGCTTTGCTTGAGTGTCTTTCTTTCTTGCTTACCCTATGCTGTCCAAAAGAACTTTCTGCAATGTTAGAAATGTTCTGTATCTGTACCGTCCAATGTGGTAGCCACCAGCTTCATGTGGCTCTCATGTGAGCACTTGAAATGTGGCTGCTGTGACTGAAGAATTAGATTTTAAATTTTATTTAATTTTAATTAATATAAATTTAAACGGCCCTACATGGCAATTGGCTACCATGTTGGACAGTGTGATTCTAGAGTTAATCTTAGATAGATATATAGATAGGCAGACAGACAGACACATAGATAGATAGATAGACAGACTGACAGAGACAGATAGACAGAAACAGCTGCTGTTGGGTTGACTCTAGCTCATGATGACCTTATGTACGATAGAATGAAATGCTGCCCAGTCCTGCATCATTCTGATGATCATCAACATGTTCAAGTCCATCATTGCGGCTATTGTGCCAATCCATCTCACAGAGGGCCTCCCTCGCCCTCACTGATCCTCTGCTTCATCAAACATGATGTCCTCCTCCAGCGGCTGATCCCTCCTGATGACATATCCAAAGCAAGTGAATCGGACAATGGTCTGTGGTGATCTGTAAGTTTGCATTGGCTGATTTTTGGAAATAGTTCACCAAATCTTTCTTCCTAGTCTGTCTTAGCCTAGAAGCTCTGCTGAATCCTGTCCACCATGGGTGACCCTGCTGGTATTTGAAATGCTAGTGACATAACTTCCAGCATCAAGGCATCACACAAGCTACCACAGTACAACAGACTGACAGGTGGTGGAGAGCTAAGCTTACTCCCTGAGAAGTGTAAAAATTTATCCTGTTAGGAAAACAGTTTGTGATTCATCGACAAGTTAAACATGAAATTAGCATATAACCCCCTAATTCCACTCTTAGGTAAATATCTGAAAGAATTAAAAACAGGTGTTTAAACAAAATCTTGTTCATAGAAGCATTATTTACAATAGCCAAAATGTGGAAACAACCCAATTGTCCATCAACAGATTAAGGGATAAAGAAAATGGAATACTTATCACCCATAAAAAAGGAATGAAGTTCTTCTGTTAGATGTTACATGGATGAACCTTGAAAATATTATTCTAAGTGAAAGAAATCAGACACAAAAAGCCACGTATTGTATGATTCCATTTACATGAAGTGTCCGGAATAGGCAAATCCGTAGAGACAGAAAGTAGATTAGTGGTTGCCTAGGGATGTGGAGGAAACCCTTGTGGCATAGTGGTTAAGTGCTACCACTGCTAAGCAAAAGGTTGGCAGTTTGAATCTACCAGGTGCTCCGTGGAAACTCTATGGGGCAGTTCTACTCTGTCCTATAGGGTTGCTATGAGTTGGAAGGGACTCGATGACAACCAGTTTGGTTTTTTGGTTTTAGGGATGTGGAGGGAGGGGGGAATAAGGAGTGATCACTTAATGGGTATGAGTTTCCTCTTAATGTGATGGAAATTTCTGGAACCAGGGAGTGGTGATGGTTGCACAACCTTGTGATTGTACTTAATGTCCCTGAATAGCACACTTTAGACCAGTTAAAATGGTAGAATTTATGTTGTAGGTATTCTGCCACAATAAAAAAAATAAATAGAATTTTTAAAAGGGAACAGTAAACAAATACTGAACTATATAGTTAATAATGTGGGTGATGAGATGTTTAGGACTGAAGTGTGCTGCTGTGTGCAAGTTACTTTATGGAATGTATAGACTGCAGGGTTTCTCAGTCCTGGCACTATTTGGGGTCAGGCAATTTTTCTTAGTAATAGTCTAATTTTTGGTGAAAATATACACAGCAAAACCTGCTCACATTCAACAGTTTCTAGACATAATCAGTGACATTGGTTACTTTCTTCGCATTGTGTCAACATTCTTCTTATTCTGTTCTAGTTGTTTCACTCATTAACTTATACTCTCTGCCCCCTCCCCAACCTTTTCATCTATGCTTTTAAACAACTGTAGTCTATTTGGTCTTATAAGGAGCTCTGGTGGAGCAGTGGTTCGTGTGTTTGGCTACTAACTGAAAGGTCGGTGGTTCAAACCCAACTGCTTCTCAGAAGAAAGATGTATCAGCCTGCTTCCATAAAGATTACAGACTTAGAAACCATATGGGACAGTTCTACTCTGCCCTAAATTGTCGCTATGAGTCAGAATCAGCTTTACGGCAACAGTTTTTATTTGGTCTTATATAGATAGTTTTTAAAAAGAATCCAATACTAAAGGGTGACAATCTTTACTTTTTGAGCCAAACTATTCCTCAGTTTAAAGGTGACTTTAGGGGATAGTTTGATTCAAGTTTCAAAGAGTTAATTCAGGGCCATAGTCTCGGGATTCTTCCAGCCTCAGTAAGTTCAATAAGTCTGAATTCTTTAAGATTTTGAAGTTCTGTTCCATATTTTTCTCCCTTTCTGTCAGGATCCATTTATTGTGTCCCTGATCAGAGTGTTCAGTAGTGGTAGCCGGGCACCATCTAGTTCTGGTCTCAAGGTAGAAGAGGCAGTGGTTCATGGAGACAATTAGTCCTGTAGTGTAGTTCCTTCTCTGATTCTTGGGTTTCTTTCTTTCTCTTTTGTTCCAGATGAACAGAGGACAATAGTTGTGTCTTAGATGGTTGCTCGTAAACTTTTAAGACCACAGGCCCTACTCAACATACTGGGAGGTAGAACATAAACTTTAAGAACTATATTATGCCAATTGACTAGGTTGTCCTACAAGACCACGATGCTAAACCCTCAAATCAAGATATAATCAGTCACCCTTGAGGTGACTGATTATATCTGCCAGATAATTCTTGTTGAGGGTGGCTATCCTATGCAGTAGGAAGCTGAGCATCATCTCTGATTTCTACCCACTAGATGTCAGTAGGATTCCCCACCTCCACCCAGGTTGTGACTATCAAAAATGTCTCCAGACATTGCCAAATGTCCCCTGGTGGGCAATGTTGTCCTGGTTCAGGACCACTGAGATAGAGGGAAGGATAAATAGATAGTTATGCAATAAAAAAATTTCAGCAAAAAGTTAACAAGTGTAGAATCTCACCAGTGGATACTTTTCTATATGTTTGAAATATTTCACAATAAAATACTAAGGGAAAATTAACACTAAGATTCAGCAGTACTTCTTACTAGTGTCTACCCTGCTGTTGTTTTTGGTTGCCCTTGAGTCGATTCTATCCCATGGTGACCCCATGTGTTACAGAGTAGAACTGTGCTCCATAAGGTTTTCTTGGCTATCATCTTTATGGAATCAGTTTATCTGGCCTTTTTTTTTTTTTTTTTTTTTGAGGTACTGCTGGGTGGGCTAGAACCACCAACCTTTAGGTTAACAGTCAAGCGCAAACTGTTTGAGCCACCTATGAACCTTAGTGTCTACCCTAAGGGGAAAAAAATTGGCCTGTGTTCACAAGAAGACATATGTGAGGACATTCCTTTTTTTTTTCTTTTCCAATTCCTTTTTTTATAATAGCAAGATACTAGAAACAATCTAAATGTCCATCAGCCAATCAACTGTGGATTGTTTAAAATAAACTATGACACATGCATGCTATGGAACCCTGTGTACTATTATTTTTTGTTTGTTTTTAATAAGAAAGATGTGAATGTACTGATACAGAGAAACCTTTAAGACATCGTACTGAGTGCGGTACTGTCCAGAGACTTAGGCGAATGTGACCCTTGTCCTGGGGCCTGTGTTTTAGAGGCCTGTATTTTGTCACAAACACACACAAAATAAATTTATTAAAGGACACATGGGCACCTTTGTTATTCAACATCTAGAGCTAAGAGCTGATACAGCGCAATCCAAAACACTAAACATTCACTCACGTGACTGATACCATTCACTAGTGGAGTGTTCCGGGCTGCAGAACCCACTTGGAGCTGGTTCCAATGGTATGACTGCAGGGGCGGCCTTCGGGAGCCCCTCAAAATACTGTGGGAGGGGATGCCAGGTAATATATTCAGAGGATGTGGAGATCTTTGAGGGGCCATTATTCTGCCTTGAGCAGTGGTGGTATTCTTTTACATTTCCACCAGCAGTGTATGAGAGTGCTAGTAGCTTCACATCCTCACCAACACTTGATGTTGTCAGTCTTTTTTTATTTTACCCATTTGGTGGGTGTGATGGTTAATGTTATATGTCAACTTGGCTAGGCTATGATTCTCAGTGGTTTGGCAGACAGTATGTCATTACATTCCATTTTGTGATCTGTGTGGGCAGCTAATCAGTTGAAAGGGGTATTTCCTTGGGGATGTGGCCTGCCTCCAGTATATAAATGGATGTTCTGGCAAAACTCTTGCTCTCCCTTGACCCTGCACTCTTCTAGTTGCCTCCAGTTCTTGGGATGTAAGCCTGCAGAAGTCTTCAGCCTGCCAGCTGACCTTCAGATTTTGGATTCACCAGTCCCTGCAACCCTGTGAGCTAGCAGAGGCCTCCAGCCTACTGCCTGACCTGCAGATTTGGGGTTAATCAGCCTCTTCATCCACATTAGCTAGCAGAGGTCTCCAGCCTGCTGCCTGGCCCATAGATTTGGGACTTGCCAGCCATAATTGCATAATTGCATGAGCTATTTCCTTGATGTAAATCTCTCTAACAGACACCTACAATGTAGAAGCAGTTTTGGAATTGAGTAATGAATGGAGGCTGGAAGAATTTTGAAGTGCTTAGTAGTAAAACGCTAGATTGCCTTGAAGAGGCTGTTGGTAGAATTACAGACATCAGATAGTTCTGGTGAGAGCTCAGAAAGAAGTGAGGAGAGCTGTAACAACAGAGACCAAGCACACAGAGAGAAGCAGTGGCATAGAAATGTCAGCAGCAGAGCTAGGAGTCTGGCTAGAGACAGTGCAGGAGCCGACCCACAGAGCGAGACAGCTGAGCGCCTTCAGGCAGGAGGCTTCCTGGTGGAGTAGGGTGCCTCTGGGCACTTACCGGCAGGGCTAAAGAGCTTTGGAAAACTTGCCCAAGCAGGGCAGATGCCGGGCTGGCCCAAGAGGCCTGAAGGACTGAGGGCTCAAGGGGCAGAGAAGCCAAGGAACCAGGAAGCAAAAGCTGAAGTGACAAGGATCACAGGAAGCAGAGCTGCCTTGTTCTCAAAGGGCAGGGCCATGACCTCGGGGATTCAAAGGGTGGAACCACAGCCTACTGGGTTTCAAAGGGTGGGGCCACAGCCTTCTAGGTTTCAAAAAGTCAGATCTTCACCAATTCGGTTCCTGAGGGTTGGGCGGCTTTTCACAAGTTCCAGGGGGATGGGGAAGGATCTGCTGCCCAATGCTGAGGGGACAGAGTTACCATGACCAAGGGGGCAAAAGAACAGGACCTGCCGGAGCTGAGGGAATAGAGTTGCCACAAAGATAGACTAGGAGAATGGGTCCGCCTAAATCTGAGGGAGCAGAGCTCCCAGTGAGCCTGGAAGGCAGAGCTGAAGTCCAGGGCTGAGAAACCTCCACCCAGAATCCAGAAAGCATGGCCAACACCCAGAGTCTGGGGGACAGGGCCATTGTCTAAATGGTCTCAGAGAACAGAGTATTATTTTCAAGCCTTGAGAACTAATGTAATGTGTTCTGCTGGGTTTTGGACTTGCTTGCTGCCTGTTATCCCTTTTTTCACTCCAATTTCTCCCATTTGTAATGAAAATGTCTACCTTGTACCTGTTTCACCATTCTAGTTTAGAACCAGATAACTTGTAGATTTCACAGATAAAGAGAAATTTTGCCCCAGGATGGTACTTGCACTTGGAGCTGATTTAAGACTTTTGGATAATATGATGGGGTAAATGTGTTTTACAAGTGGCAAGAACATGAATTTTGGGGGCTAAAGAGTGGAATGTTATGGATTGAACTGTGTCCCCCCAAAATGTGTGTCAATTTGGCTAGGCCATGGTTTCCAATATTGTGTGGTTGTCCACCATTTTGTGATCTGATGCAATCCTCCTATATGTTGTAAATTCTAACCTCAATGATGTTAACGAGACAGGATTAGAGACAGTTATGTTAACGAGGCACGACTCAATCTAAAGGATTAGGTTGTACCTTAAGTCAATCTCTTTTAAGATATAAAAGAATAGAGCAGAGAGGAGAGGGATCTCATTACCACCAATCAAGAAGAGCCAGAAGGGAGCAAGGAGTGGAGTACATCCTTTGAACTTGGGTTCCCTATGCTGAGATGTTCCTAGACCAGAGGAAGATTGCTGACAAAGACCTTCCCCCAGAGCCAACAGAGTGAGAAAGCCTTCCCCTCCAAAGACTGGATACAAGCCAAATGTCCTTCAGTTGGGGAATGGACAAATAAATTGTGGGACATCCATACAATGAAAAAGTACTGATACATACAACAACACGGATGAATCTCGAATGCATTAGGCTAAATGAAAGAAGTCAGCCTCAGAAGGCTCTATACTGTATGATTCCATTTCTATGACATTCCGGAAAAGGTTAAACTATAGGAACAGAAAACAGAGCAGTGATTGCGAGGACTAGAAGTAGGGGAGGGCTTGACTACAAAGTGGCAAGAGGGAATTGTCAGGGGTGATAGGAACATTCTGTGCTTTGATTGTGGTGATGGTGGTGGCTGTTATTAGGTGCTGTTGGGTCATTTACGACTCATAGCCACCCCATCTGACAGAGCAGAACTGCTCCATAGGGTTTTCTTGGCTGTAATCTTTATGGAAGCATATTGCCAGGTCTTTCTCCCATGGAGCCACAGGGTGGGTTTGAACTGCTAACCTTTCAGTTACTAGCTGAGTGTTTAACCATTTGTGCCACCAGGGCTCTTGTGGGGGGGATTACACGGCTGTAAACATTTGTCAAATGATAAAACCGAACACAGAAAAGGTAAATTTTACAGTATATAAATTATACCTCAATAAACCTGACTTTAAAACAAATTGTTATTCTGAGGAGGCCTCTGTAGGATGTACCAGATGCCAAAGGAATCCATGGCATATATATAGAAGTTAAGAACCCTTGTTTTGTTTTTATCAAAGATTCTGTAGCAGAATCCTGATCAAAAGGGGGAAAACGTAAAACAGAATTTCAAATTTTCATGGAATCCAGGCTTTCTGAAGCTGTGGAGGCTGGGTGAAACTCCAAAACTACTGCCCTGAAATCATCTTTAAACCTTAAACCTTCAAGCAAAAATATCCCTCAAAGTCTTTAAACCAAAACGAAAGTTTAGCTTATTTAGTAGAGAGTGTTTGCCTTGAGCATTATGCCCTTGTAAAGAACTATCTAAATGGGATCAAACTGACAACAGCAATTCGGAAGTTAAATAGGAAGCTTGAGAGGCAGCAAGTTTACATTAATGGGGGAGGAACAATTTGGAAAATGAGGATGAGAATGACTGCACAACTCGAAGAAGGTAATCAGTGCTGTTAAATTGTACATGTAGAAATTGTTGAATTGTTGTATGTTCTGCTGTGTATATTTTCAACCACAACAAAAAATAAAATAAATTATTATTTTTTAAAAAGAATCCTTGTTCTCTAGTATCAAAAATCACGTCAAAAGGAAGAATGGGAAGGAAGGATGTTCAAGGAGAGGGCCCTGCAAGGGCAAAGGTTCAGAGGTGAGTCTAAGAACAGGTGTGACAATCAGGAATGCAGGGAGCCTGCAGGCAGGAGGTGGGTTGAAACCAGATTGGGGCTCTCACTTGCCATGTACAGTTTCTACCCTTTCATCAGAGTGTTATCATATACTGCCCGCCATATATTCGTTAATTATATACCTGCCTTATCTACCCTTTCAGCTTCTACATTTCATTCAGGTAGGCAGACTGTTCTGGAGGCTCAAGGGACACCAGCCACTATGCCGGGCTCCGAGGAACCCGAGGCAAACAAACCCTGGTCCCGGTCCTTGACAAGTTCCCGGTCCAGTGGGGGAAAACCACAGGTGAGCAGGCAGTGTCCACACTGGGGGAAGAGGCTATGAGGAAGGTGCCACAGGTGCAGGCAGAGCTCTGTTCTAGAAGTCAGGGAAGTCTTCTGGGAGGAGGGGGCATTGGGGTAAGGTCTTAGACATTTCCTAAGGCCAATCTCAATAATGACAATGATATTAATGATGATAATAATAGCAGCCAACATGTATTGAGTGCTCGTTTTTGTTGTTCTTAGTTGCCATGGAGTCCGTTCTGACTCACGGCAACCCCAGGTGTGTCAGAGTAGAGCTAGCTCCACAGGGTTTTCAATGGCTGATTTTTTTAGAAGTAGATCATCAGGCCTTTCTTCCAAGGTATATTTGGGTGGACTCGAACCTCCAACCTTTTGATTAGCAGCCAAATGTTTTAAGCATTTGCATCACCCAGGGACTCCATTCACAAATCGTTGTTGTTATTAGTTGCTGTTGAGTCAGTTTCGACTCACGGCGACCCCATGTGTGCAGAGTGGACTGCTCCATAGGGTTATCAAGGCTGTGACCTTTCCAAGGCAAATCGCCAGGCCTGTCTTCCGAGGTGCCTCTGGGTGGGTTTGAACTGCCAACCTTTCAGTTAGTAGTCAAGTGGTTAACTGTTAGCACCACCCAGGGAATGTTTACAGTATGCCAAAACCACTGTGCCAAGCAGAGGACATGAATTGATTAACTTAACCCCCAACAATTCGAGAGGGTAGATACTGTGATTGCTATCCACCTTCTAAAGATCAAGAAACCCTGGTGGTACAATGGTTTTTAAAAAAAAAAACCATTACAGTCAAGTTGATTCTTGGCTACTAACTGGAAGATTGGCAGTTTGAACCCACCAGCCACCCCACAGGAGAAAGATGTGGCAGTCTGCTTCAGTAAATGTGACAGCCTTGGAAACCCTATGGGGCAGTGCTACTCTGTCCTATAGGGTCAATGTGAGTCAAAATTGACTCAACAACGATGGATTTTTTTTTTCTGAAGATCAGGAAAACTGAGGCACACAAAAGAGGAACAGACCTGGTTCCCTGCTGTGGTTGGAGAGACAGTTGTGGGCACAGTTAGTTGTGATCTAGTGAGAGACTGTGCTTTAATGGTGGTTGCAGAGGCATTGGTGGGGACTGAGAGGAGGGAATGACTGATTCTAGCTGGGGAAGCAATGGAGGCTTGGAGAGGTGATTTGGGGAAGTCTTCCGAGAAGAAATGATTCTTTAAGATGGAACCTTTTGCAGGGAGTGGTGTTAGGTACATAATGTTGACTCGTATTTTCAGTTCTTGTCTCTGTATCATTTATCTTTGTCCCTAATTTGCTTTCACTTTTATTTTCCCTTTAATCCTCTGGCCCTACTCCTGTTTCCTCCCCAGTACCCCTAAGACAAATGCCAACACATCTAACACCAATGCATCTTTGGGTACGCATAAACACCTGTAGAACACACAGTGTTGCTTTGTTTAATTAAAATCTTTTAAATGTATACAGAGGGCCTTGTGTTTTTGTATTTTTTTTAAATCTCCCCATTCCTTTCTCCCCTCATCCCCCATTGTTGTTGTGTGCCATTGAGTCAATTCTGACTCATAGGGATCCCATGTGACAGAGTAGAACTGCCCCATAGGGTTTTCTAGGCTGTAATCTTTACACAAGCAGATTGCCAGGTCTTTTCTTCCAAGGAGCCACTGGTGGGTTTCAACCAATAGCCTTTCAGTTTGCAGCTGACCGCTTAACCACTGCTCCACCAGGCTCCTTCCCCATCCCCTAGTTAACCTTCTTTTGTCTCAGTGGATTTACCCATGCTAGATATTCATGTAAGCTAGATATTCTTCCAGTGTTTGTTCTTTTGTATCTGGCTTTTTACTCAGCATAATGTTTATGAGGTTCGTCCATATCATAGCAAATGTCAGAAGCTCATTTCTCTTTATGGCTGAGTAATATACTTCATTGTATGTATGGACCACATTTTGTTTGTCAATTCATCTGTTGATGGACATTTGGGTTCTTTCCACCCTTTGGCTATTGCAAATAGTGCTGCAATGAACATTGGTGCACATGTATCTGTTTGAGTCCCTGCTTTCAATTCTTTGGGATATATACCTATGAGTGGGATTGCTGGGTCGTATGGTGATTGTATGTTTAACTTTTTGAGGCACCACCAAACTGTTTCCCAAAGCAGCTGCACCATTTTACATTCCTACCAGCAATGAAAGAGGGTTCCAATTTCTTCACGTCTTTACGAACACTAGTTGTTTTCTTTTTTTTAAAAAAAATAATAGCCATCCTAGTGGTTTTGATTTGCATTACCCTAATGACTAATTTGGAAACCCTGATGGTGTAGTGGTTAAGTCCTATGGCTGCTAACCATAAAGATTGGCAGTTTGAATCCACCAGGTACTCTTTGGAAACACTACGGGGCAGTTTTACTCTGTCCTATAGGGTCACTGTGAGTCAGAATCGACTTGACGGCAATAGGTTTGGGTTTTTTTTTTTTTTTAAATGACTAACTTGTGAATCATAACAAATTATGGACAACATTGCAAAGAATGGGAATTCAGAACACTTAGTTGTGCTCATGAGGAAGAGCACAAGAGCACATAGACCAAAGGGCAGTCATATTGAACAGAACAATGGGATACTGTGTGGTTTAAAGTCAGGAAAGGTATGTGTCAGAATTGTATCCTTTCACCAATTTATTCAATCTGTATGCTGAGCAAATAATCCAAGAAACTGGACTATATGAACAAGAACACAGCATCAGGATTGGAGGAAGACTCGTTAACAACCTGTGATATGCAAGTTACACAACCTTGCTTGCTAAAAGTGAAGAGGACTTGAAGCACCTATTAATGAAGATCAAAGACCACAGACTTCACTATGGCTTACACCTCAACATAAAGAAAATATAAGTCCTCATAACTAAGGACCAATAAGCAACATCATAATAAACGGAGAAAAGACTGAAGTTGTCAAGGATTTCATTTTACTCGGATCCACAATCAATGCCCATGGAAGCAGCAGTCAAAAAATGAAAAGACGCATTACATTGGGAAAATGGGCCACAAAAGACCTCATTAAAGGGTTAAAAAGCAAAGATGTCACTTTAAGGACTAAGGTGCACCTGGCCCAAGCTGTGGTATTTTACCATCAGCTTATTTGCATGCGAAAGCTGGACAATGAAAAAGGAAGACCAAAGAAGAATGGATGCCTTTGAATTATGGTGTTGATGAAGAATGTTGAATATACCAGGGACTGCCAAAAGAACTAACAAGTCTGTTTTGGAAGAAGTACAGCCAGAACGCTCATTGGCAGCGAGGATGGCAAGACTTCGTCTCACATACTTTGGACATGCTATCAGGAGAGACCAGTCCCTGGAGAAGGACATCATGCTTGGTAGAGCAGAAGGCCAGCTAAAAAGAGGAAGACCCTTGACGAGATGGATTGATTGACACAGTGGTTGCAACAATGGGCTCAAACATAGCAACAATTGTGAGGATGGCACAGGACCAAGCAGTGTTTCCTTCTGTTGTACATAGGGTGGCTATGAGTTGGAGCTGACTCAACAGCACCTAACAACAACAACGACTAATGAAGAGTCCCTGGGTGGCACAAATGATTAAACCCTTGACCACTAGCCAAAAGGTTGATGGTTTGAACTCACTCAAGGCTCCTCGGAAGACAGGCCTGGTGATCTGCTTCCGAAAGGTCACAGCCTTTGGAGCAGTTCCAATCTGCACACATGGGGTCGCCATGAGTCGAATCAACTCGACAACACCCAGTGACAACAACAATGATAGACCCTGTTTTATTTCTTACTTCTCCCACTCAATATTATGTCTTCAAGATCTCTCCATGCTGCCATGTGTAACTCTGCTTTATTGCTTCTAGAATACCATGGGGAGTCTCTAGTACCTTTTATTTATCTGCTCCCCAAAGGGCTGACCTCGTGGTTGTCTCCATTTCCATATTCCCACCAATCATGCTACCTTAGACACATCCTCCTTTGTCACCTCTCTGTGCTCGTCTCACAATTGGAATTTCTGGGTTACAGAGTAAATGCATAGTTAATTTCACAAAATTCCGACCAGTCATCTAGATAGATTTTGAAGCACAAGCAGTATACCACCAGGCAGAGCAGGGAGGAGAAGGGAGCAGCTGGTGCAAAGGGCCAAGAAAGTCCACAGTGTGTTCCAAGGTCGAGAAATAATAAGTTAACCTCCCCAAGGAGTGGATCTTGTCCTAGAACAGCCGTGTAATAAATACTTGACTGTGCTGGTTTCTTTTTCATTTCTCTCTCTTTTTTTTTTTTCCAAATAAGGAGAATAATGTTGTGGATGGCAGTTTGGCAACACCTATTAAAATTTTAACCGCACCTACCCTTTGAACCAGCAATAGCCCTACACAGGCATAAGGAAGTAGGAAGAGTGATGTTCGCTGTATTGCCATTTGTAAAGGTGAAAACGGAAAACCACTAATGGTTTCATCTGTAGGTGTTTTAGTTTCCCAATGCTGCTACAACAGAACTATCACAAGTTGTTGTTGTTGTTAGGTGCTGTTGAGTTGGTTCCAACTCATAGCAACCCTATGTACAACAAAATGAAACACTGCCTGGTGCTGCACCATCCTCACAATTGTTGCTATGTTTGAGCCCATTGTTGCAGCCACCGTATCAATCCATCTCATTAAGGGTCTTCCCCTTTTTTGATGACCTTCTACTTTACCAAGCATGATGTTCTTCTCCAGGAGCTGGTCCCTTGTGATAACACGTCCAAAGTACATGAGATGGGTTGCCATGCTCACTTCCAAGGAACACTCTGGTTGTACTTCTTCCAAGACAGACTTGTTCATTCTTCTGGCAGTCCATGGTATATTCAATATTTTTCGCCAACACCACGATTCAAATGAATCAATTCTTCTTTGGTCTTCCTTATTAATTGTCCAGCTTTCTCATGTTGTCATTGTTGTTAGGTGCCGTCGAATAGGTTCTGACTCATAGTGACCCTACTTACTACAGATGGAACACTGCCCAGTCCTGCGCCAGGCTCACAATCGTTATGCTTGAGCATGTTTTTGCAGCCACTGTGTCAACCCATCCATTGAGGGTCTTCTTCTTTTTCACTGACCCTGTACTTTACCAAGCATGATGCTCTTCTCCAGGGACTGATCCCTCCTGACAACATGTCCAAAGTATGTAAGACGTAGTCTCGCCATCCTTGCTTCTAAGAAGCATTCAGTTGTACTTCTTCCAAGACAGATTTGTTCATTCTTTTGGCAGTCCATGGTATATTCAGTATTCTTTGCCAACACCACAATTCAAAGACACAATTCTTCTCTGGTCTTCCTTACTCATTGTACAGTTTTTGCACGCATATGAATCGACTGAAAATGCCATGGCTTAGGTCAGGCACACCTTAGTCTTTGAGGTGACATCTTTGCTTTTCAACACTTTAAAGAGGTCTTTTTGCAGCAGATTTTCTTAACTCAATGTGTCTTTTGATTTCCTGACTGCTGCTTTCCTGGGCGTTGATTGTGGATCCAAGTAAAATGAAATCCTTGGCAACTTCAATCTTTTCTCTGTTTATCATGATGTTAATTACTGGTCCAGTTGTGAGGATTTTTGTTTTCTTTATGTTGAGGTGTAATCCATACCAAAAGCTGTGATCTTTGATCTTCATTAGTAAGTACTTCAAGTCCTCTTCACTTTCAGCAAGCAAGGGTGTGCCATCTGTGTATCGCAGGTTAATGAGTCTTTCTCCAATCCCGATGGCCCATCTTCTTCATATGGTCCAGCTTCTCAGGTTATTTGCTCAGCGTACAGATTAGATAGATATGGTGAAATATACAAACCTGGCGCATACATTTCTTGAATTTAAACCATGCAGTATCCCCTTGTTCTGTTGTGGAATGACAACAAGGACATCATCTATGAAGAAAGCAAGAGGTCATTAAAAAGATAGGAAAGAAAGAAAAGACCAAAATGGATGTCAGAAGAAACTCTGAAACTTGCTCTTGAACATCAAGTAGCTAAAGCAAAAGGAAGAAATGATGAAGTAAAAGAACTGAACAGAAGGTTTCAAAGCGTGGCTTGAGAAGACAAAGTATTATAATGACATGTGCAAAGACCTGGAGATAGAAAACCAAAAAATGAAGAGCACGCTCAGCATTTCTCATGCTGAAAGAACTGAAGAAAAAATTCAAGCCTCAAGTTGCAAAAGTGAAGGACTCCATGACGAAAATATTAAACGATGCAGGAAGCATCAAAAGAAGATGGAAGGAATACACAGTCATTACACCAAAAAGAATTGGTCGACGTTCAACCATTTCAAGAAGTGGCATATGATCAGGAACCAATGGTATGTACTGAAGGAAGAAGTCCAAGCTTCACTGAAGGCATTGACGAAAAACGAGGATCCAAAAATTGAAGGAATACCAACTGAGATGTTTCAACAAACGGATGCAGTGCTGGAAGCGCTCACCCATCCATGCCAAGAAATTTGGAAGACAGCTACCTGGCTAACTGACTGGAAGAGATCCATATTTGTGCCTATTCCCAACCAAACGGGGAAATTATAGAACAATACCATTAATATCACACACAAGTAAAATTTTGCTGAACTGAAGATCATTCAAAAGCGGCTGCAGCAGTATATTGACAGGGAACTGCCAGAAATTCAGGCCAGATTCAGAAGAGGTTGTAGAACCAGGGCTATCATTGCTAATGTCAAATGAATCCTGGCTGAAACCAGAGAATACCAGAGAGATGTTTACCTGTGTTTTATTGACTCTGTGGATCATAACAAATTATGGATAACATTAAGAAGAATGGGAATTCCGGAAGACTTCGTTGTGCTCAGGAGGATCCATGCATATGAGGCAATGGAAAATATCAAGGCTTCAGTCAGGCGCACCTTAGTCCTCAAAGTGACATCTTTGCTTCTCAACAGTTTAAAGAGGTCTTTTACAGCAGATTTGTCCATGCAGTACTTCATTTGATTTCTTGATGTATGGTTCAAATGAGATTTCTTGAGTTTTGAATGAGTTTTGCAGCAGATTCGCCCAGTGCAATATGTCGTTTGATTTCTTGAATGAGTTAATGTGTATAAAATATTTAAAATGGTGCCAGCAAATACAACCTCCCGATAAAGGGCAGCTATAATTAGCCTCCTCTTCCAAAGAGGATAAATAGTCAGTGAAGGACCAAACTGATTACCATGTAGAATCCCAGCCTCACCACAGAGGAGGAAATTCAGATCGGAATCTTTTTCAGCCCTTTTTACTCATTCTTTTTTTTTTTTCTGCTTTTTTTTTTTTTTAAGTGAGAGTAACAACTTTATTGAGATATAATTCACATACCAGGCATTTCACCCATTTAAAGTGTACATAAGGAAGCCTGGGAAACCCTGGTAGTGTAGTGGTTAAGTGCTACAGCTGCTAACAAACAGGTCAGCAGTTCAAATCCTCCAGGCGCTCCTTGAAAACCCTATGGGGCAGTTCTACTCTGTCCTATAGGGTCGCTATGAGTCGGAATCGACTCGACGGCAGTGGGTTTTTGGTTGTTTAAGGAAGCCTGGTGGCACAATGGTTAAGTGCTCAGCTTACCAACAGAACAACAACAAAGTATACACATAGCAAGGCTACCTCATGTGTTTGAGAAGCTGCGAGGTGGCCAGTGTGGCTGGCACAGAGTGAAGCAGGGAGAGAGCGGGAGGGGAGAGCAGAGAGGGGACAAAAAGGGCCAGGTGGCACAGGACCGTGTGGGTCACAGTGTTTGCCATTGGGTGCCGTCGAGTCAATTTCAACTTATAGCAACTCCATGTAACAGAACAGAACTGCCCCGTAGGGTATTCTAGGCTGTAATCTTTACGGGGCAGATTGCCAGGTCTTCTTCCTGAGAAGGAGCCGCTGATAGGTTCAAACCGCCGGCCTTTCAGTTAGCAGCAAAGCGCTTAACGGCTGCACCACCAGGGCTTCTTGGGGGCCGTGGTAAGCCCTTTGCTTTACTTCTGAATGAGATGGGAGCCAAGGGTGGGTTCTGACCAGCAGAGGAACAGGATCTGACTTAAGTGCAATCCAACCTCTGCCTGCCGTGTAGGGAGATTAATATGGGAGTTCCATGAGGGCCAGACTGTCTTTGTTCCTGCCAGGGTCTAGAACAAAAAAAACCCCAAAACAAACCTGTTGCCATAGAGTCAGTTCTGACTCATGATGCCCCTATGTGTTACAGAATAGAATTGCTCCATAGGGCTTTTAATGGCTGTAATCTTTACGGAAGCAGATTGCCAGGCCTTTCTTCCACAGTACTCCTGGGTGAGTTCGAACCACCAAACTTTAAGTTAGTAGCTGAGCACAAACCATTTGTGCCACCCAGGGTCTAGAACAGGGGTTGGCAAGCTACAACCACATCCTCCACCTCTTGTTTGTGTAAATAAAATATTATAGGGACGCAGCCACTGCACCCATTCACTTATGTATTGTCTATGACCGGGTGGTGCAAATGGTTAAGCACTTGGCCTCTAACTGAAAGGTTGACGGTTTGAATCCACCCAGAGGTATCTCAGAAGAAAGGCCTGGTAATACGCTTCCAAAAGATCTCAGCCATTGAAAACTCACAGAGCGAAGTTCTACTGTGATACACGTGGTGGTGCCATAAGTCAGAATCAACTAGATTATAACAGGCTTGGTATTGGGGTTTACGGCTGCTTTTCTAATATAACAGCAGAGAGAGGTAGTCACAACCAAGACCCTCTGGCCTGTAGAACGGAAAGAAACTCCTGCCCTGGCACTTTCCTGAAAAAAAATTGGCTGACCCCTGTTCTAGAACAATGCCTGGCACGTAGTAGGCACTCATTAAATATTTGTTGCTGCACAACTGAGCCCATCACTCATCCGTGACCCATACGCGGCCGCCAGCTCGCCCTTGTCTCTGAGCCAGTTCCAGCTCTGTGTCACATGCAAGCAAACAACAGCCCAGCAACCAAAAATAAAACACTGGAAGCCATTCAGATCTTCCCTGCAGAGAAGAGGCCCAGGCAGGATTGGGGACAGGACCCAGGGCAAAGTTTAGCATCCGCTTTCTTCATCTCTTTCTCTCTGACAGGAGCTACCGTCACTCTCCCCCCCAGGCGTGCAAACTGCTCCCCAAATTTCTTTCCTTGCTCAAAAAATCCGCTAAGCTCTCTTCCACAAAGTCGTCCCCCTTCCTGGCTCTCCTGTCTCCCCTCCCTTTTCAGCTCCAACTTATTTATTTACTTCTGTTGTTGTCCTTAGTTGCCTTGAAGTGGCTTCCTACTCATGACGACCCCAGGTGCTACAGGTTAGAACTGCTCCATAGGGTTTTCTAGGCTCTCATCGTTACAGAAGCAGGTTGCCAGGTCTTGTCTTCCATGGTAGCTCTGGGTGGGTTCAAACCACCAAACTTTGGGTTAGTAGTCGAACAAAAATCATTTGCAACTATCACCACTATTATTTCCAAAACTTTTTCATCACCCCAAACAGAAGTTCTATGCCCATTAAGCCATACCACCCCCTTCCTCTCTCTCCCTCGCACCTGTTAACCCTTGACCTACTTGCTGTCTCTATGAATCTGCCTATTCTGAATATTTCATGTAAGTGTAATCATACAATATTTGTCTATTTGTGTCTGGCTTATTTTACTTGGCATAATGTGTTCAAGGTTCATCTATGTCATCACATGTATCGGAATTTCATTTCTCTTTATAGCTGAGTCATATTCCACTATATGTATGTACCATGTTTTGCTTGTCCATTTGTCTGTCGATAGACACTTGGGTTGTTTCCACCTTTTGGCTACTGTAAATAATGCTGCTGTGAACACTGGTGTACATGTGTCTGTTTGCGTTCCTGCTTTGAAGCCTTTTGGGTACATACGTAGGAGTGGAATTGCTGGGTCACATAGTGGTTCTGGTGGCACAGTGGTTAAGAGCTCAGCTGCTAACCAAAAGGTCAGCAGTTCAAATCCACCAAGCCACTCCTTGGAAACCCTATGGGGAAGTTCTACTGTGTCCTATAGGGTTGCTATGAGTCGGAATTGACTTGATGGCAACGGGTTTTTTTTTTTTTTTAATGGTAGCTCTATGTTTAACTTTTTGAGGAACCACTAAAACGTTTTCCACAGCAGCTGCACCACATTCCCACCGGCAGTACATAAGGGTTCCGATTTCTCTACATCCTCACCGACACTTGTTACTTTCTCTCTTTCTCTAAATAGTAGCCATCCTAGTGGGGATGAAGTGGTATCATGTTGTGGCTCACCAGGATTACTTTTTTCCTACACTGGCACTGCCCATTTCTGAGATTCTGCATAACAAGGCAGAGCCTCAGGGCTATTCCAGTTGGCTAGAATCTTCCTCCACTGCCGGAGACTCAGAAAGACCCCACAGAGGAATGAGAACCAGCCCCTGACAGCCAGGAGTTCACAGTCCAGTGGGGGACAACGCCAAAGGAATGAGTTTGGTCTTTATCCTGAGGATTCCCCCAGCAGGCTTGGATGGGGATAGATGGAAGGCTCTGAGGTGATGCAGCTTCCACATTCAGACTTGATTTTCTGGGTCTCATCCTTTCTCTGGTGGTTTCTTGTAGTGACCCATAGTCCAAGCACCACAGTCAGACTGCCTGTGTTCAAATCCAGGCTCTGCCGTTGTCTAGCTATGCAACCTTGGGCTGCTGTACCTCAGTTTCCTCATCTGTAAAGGAGGTATGACACTAGTACCTACCACTTCAGAGTTATTGGGAAGATTGTAAGATCAATACAAATGAAGTGCTTAGGACTGTGCTTGACTCACAGTAAGCACTCATAGAATGCCCTCAGCAAAAAAGAAGCTCGTTATTATCACTCAGGGTTGTCATCAATTACCCCATAGTTTGAGCAGAATTAATGACATCTCTAGTCACCAGGGAAACCCTGGTGGTTTAGCGGCTAAGAGCTACAGCTACTAACCAAAAGGTTGGCAGTTCAAATCCACCAGGAGCTCCTTGGAAACCTTATGGGGCAGTTCTACTCTTATATGAGTCAGAATCGACTCGACAGCAATAGGTTTGGTTTGTTTTTTTTTTTGGAGATTGATGAAAAGAGTTCTGGTGGTACAGTGGTTAAGCACTTGGCTGCTAACCAAAAGGTCGGCGGTTGGAACCCACCAGCCTCCCAGTGGAAGAAGGATGTGGCAGCCTACTTCCGTAAAGATTACATTCTTGGAAACCCTATGCAGCTGTTCTACTCTGTCCTGTAGAGTCACTGTGAGTCAGAATTGAAGGCTCTGGGTTTGGGTTTTCTTTTGGGGGAGAATTGATGACACCACTAGTTACCAGGCAGATTATGGTTAGAATATGTGTGCCAGAGCCTTCTTTCCTGTTGGGATTTCTGTTGTGTCCCAGTCCACACTCTTCACTCATGCCATCAGGCAGCAGATTGCCATGTCTTGGAGCCTCGGTTTTCTTATAAATCAAGTGGGGACAATAAAAGCACCAATCTCATAGGGTTGCTGAGAGAATCCAATGAGTTAGTACATACAAAGGGCACAATGCCTAGCACACAATCAACACTCAATATACAAAGCTCTTGTTATCCTCACTGCAGGATGTCACTTGCCAGAGTGACAGGGGCTCTCCACTTTATCTTGGTTAAGAACACAGACTCAAGGGTCTGACCCACTGTGGTCTGAGCCCAAGTCTTCCACCATCAGGAGACCCTGGGCACGTTGCTGGTCTGTAAAATAGGGTAATGACAGTGCCAACTTCTGAGGGCTGGCGGGTGAATGCATTGAGGTAATGACCATCACATAGTTCCCAACAGAGTCAGGCCTCATAAATACTGTGGAGGCTCTCGGAAAGGCCCTCCCCTCCTGTGCCTCAGTTTCCCCATCTGCAGGTTAGCGGATGGTGGCCACGTTGATCTCAGTCAGCTTTGGGAACAAATGCATTGGGAGTCAGATGTTTTCATGTGTGTCTGCTCCCCATGCCTCCTCCAGCTTCTCTCCTCCTGTCTCTTTGTCTCCTTGTCTTACCTCCCAACCATTCCCTTTCCTTTTCTCTGGCTTCTTTTCCCTGCTCTACACTTTCTTTCTCTCCATCTCATTTCTCACCCACATGCTATCAGAAGGGCAATAAATAACGACAGTAATAATTATCATTATTTGCTTATTTTGTCTTTTCCCAATGCTAGGACTGTACTAAGAACTTTGCGTGTATTAACTTGCTTAATCCGCACAATATAAGGACTTGTTATTATTTATTCAACAAACCCTTATTGAGCACCTATTGTGTGTCAGGCCCTGGGGATCCAGTCCCTCATGGGACTTCCATTCTAGTGGGAGACAGATGGTAAACAGATCAACAATTAGACAATTACTATCAGGGCAGTGGTGGCTCCGTGGTAGAATCCTTGCTTTCTGTGAGGGAGACCCTGGTTTGATTCCTGGCCAGTGCAGCTCATGCATAGCCCCCACTTGTCCATCAGTGGAGGCTTGCATGTTGCTACGATGCTGAACAGGTTTTAGCAGAGCTTCCAGACTAAGACAGGCTAGAAGGAAAGACCTGGCAATCTATTTTTGAAAATCAGCCAATGATAACAATGGATCACAGCAGTCTGATTCACAACAGATCATGCGAATAGCACTGGACTGGGCAGCATTTCTTTCCATTGCTGTGCATGGGGTCGCCATGAGTCAGAGGCAAACTTGGCAACAGCAGTTAACAACAAAGAAGAATCAGTGCTATGAGGAAAAAGAAAGCAACGCTAAGTGGAGAGAGAGTGAGGAGCGGAACTATTTTATAAAGGATGGTTGGAAAGGGACTCTCAAAAGAGATGATATTGGAGCAGAACTGATCACCTGAGAGGCATGCAGCCATGCAAAGCCTGGAGGAAGTGCTTTCCTAGTAGAAGGAGCAGCATGTGCAAAGGCCCTGAGGCAGGACCATGCCTGGGAGGTGTCTGAGGAATTGAAGAACAACCAGGAGGTCAGTGCAGCTGAAGAGGAGAGGGGTGGAGATGAGGTCAGAGAGGGAATGGGATCCCTGTCGTTCAGGGCCTTGTCGGCCCTCATAAGGATTTGAGTGAGATGGGAGCCCTGGAGGGTTCTGAGCAGGGGAGAGGCATGATCTGAATAGAGTTTCACAGCACCTTGTTGGCAGTAGACCGTAGGAGGGCAAGGATAGAGGCAGAGACCCTCGTCCCAGTTTACAGATGCAGAAATAAATGGAATCTCTTACAAGCCCAGCAACTGGCCCAAGTTCACACAGCTGCTGAACAGGATGGCAGTATGGTTGGGGTCTGATTCCACATAAAGCCCCCTCCCAGACCCCGCCTGGAGCCTCAGTGTGCATCTTTAAGATAGGGACACAGATCAATGAACAATGGTGCTCACCAGCACCAAGCACGCTTCAGATGTAGCCATCAACTTCAGGTTTAGCAGAGCCTTTGCTTTATGACTCTGGGAGTCACCTGCCTCTTCTGAGGTTTTCCCACCAGTAAATTGAGAATCATTACCCCACTTTCCCACCACTGGTCCATCAGTTTGTGGTACTGTGGTGGCTTTTGTGTTGCTGTGATGCGGGAAGCTGTGCCATCAGTATTTCAAATACCAGCAGGGTCACTCACAGTGGACAGGTTTCAGTAGAGCTTTCAGACTAAGACAGACAAGGAAGAAAGGCTTGGCAACCTACTTCTGAAAACTAGCCAATGAAAATCCTATGGATCACAGAATATTGTCCAAGACTTGCACTAGCTTACTTTGGACACATCAGGAAGGACTGATCCCTGGAGAAAGATACTATGTTCTGTAAAGTGAATGGCCAGAGAAGGCAAGGGAAACCCTCCATGAGGTGAATTAACACAATGGCTGCAACAAGGGAGTCAAACATAACCACTCCATTGTGAAAATGGTGCAGGACTAGGCAACATTTCCTTCTGTTATACATAAGGTCGCCATGAGTCCCCTCTGACTCCATGCAACTAATAATAACACCCCACTTTTTGGTGTAGCCTGGTGGTTAAGAGCAAAAGTTCTGGAGTCAGGTTTGGCGTTCTGTTTGTTCTGCCCATTGTCAACTCTACGACTTTTGGCAGTCAACGCCCTCTCTCTAAGCTTTGGTTTACCTCACCTGGGAGATGAAGATCTTAATAGCCTCAATTTCAAGGGGATTGTTCTAAGGATTAAATGAGAACACGCAGGTAAAGCGCTTAGCACAGCGCCTGGCATCCAGCAGGCACACAATAAATAAATGATCGTTATTATTACTGAAGAATGATTACCGATGCTATCATGGCCCACACCTCCTCGGTGGGTGACAGCCTGGGAGAGTGCCTGGTACGAAGTCAACGTTCGACAAAAGTGAATTCTCTCCCCCATCTCTCCTGCTCGCCGGCTCCCCAAGGACCCAAGCATTCCGGCCTCCAGCCGCCCCCCTATGCTGGCTCTCACAAAGGCACCCATTCATGCCCTGCTTACAAAGCGTCGCATTCAGAAGGGCCCCCTGTGCCTCCCGCCCGCAGTCGCCCCCCGCGCCTCGCCATTGGTCATGCCCCTGCCCGTCAAGCCTCGGGTCCCGCCCACGCCCGCACCGCCTAGCTCTCCCCTCGGGCAGCTCTTTTCCCACGGCTGGCACCCTTCGACAACTTCTGATTGGCGTGGCCCACCAGCGGCTCTTCTTGATTGGCGGGCGAGTCCCCCCTCGTGGGCGGGGCCGTCCGTTGCCGCAGCGGGCGCCGATTGGTCTCTGCAGCGCTTGTGGGGGCGGGGCTGCCGGGAGGACCCGCCCCTCTTTCTCCCCAGGCCGGAGCCTCGGGACGGCCTTGGAAACCGGTGAGTGCCAAAGGGCGGCCGCGCGCCGGGGACGGCGGAGCCGGACTGGGCCCGGGGAGGCTGGAGCCCGGGGGTTGCAAGCAGGGCCGAGGGAGGCCGGAGCGGGCGACTGGGGGGTGGGGGCGGGAGTGAGGACGCGGACACTTACCTTGATAGCACCGCGGGACAGCTGCGGGGGAGGGGGCGGGGCGTCTACACTCCCCCAACTCGAATTCCTACTAGGTGCGCAGCCAGGGCTGGGTCCTCGCTGGCGGCCCTGGGGCGCATTCCACAGATGGGGAAACTGAGGCTCACTTTGGGACCTTGGACAATCTAATACCTTGAATCATCGCCTTCAGTGGCCGGTTCCCGGGCATGACACTGTCCCCATTTTCACATGTGGACTTGAGGCCCACAGTAAGGGGTCGTGACAGTAGAGGCAGAGGGGAGCGGAAAGACATATTTGAACACCTACATTGTGCTTTGGAGCTTTTATTTTCCTAACTAAATAAAAAAAATCTCCTTTATTAATAACTCGATTCGGCTCATGGGATAACTATTTTCCAAAATCCAAAAAACTCGTTGCCCTCAATTCAGAGTCATGGAGACTCCATGCGTTACAGAGTAGAACTGCTCCATTGAGTTTTCTTGGCTGTAATCTTCAAGGAAGCAGATCGCCAGGCCTTTCTTCCACAGCATGGCTGGATGGGTTTGAACCGTCAACCTTTAGGTGGCACCACCTAAGAAACTCTGTACCCATTTTACAGAGAGGAAAAAACAGGCTGGACAGAAGCAGTGACTGCAGGGGGAAGGGGTGAAGAACAACACTTAAAAAGGCAAACTATGTACTGGGTCCTTTAACCTTTTAAATCTCCACGGTAATCCCTAAGGAAGGCGATGGTCCCTATGGTGTAGACTAGGAAGCAGGTTCTGAGATCGTATTAACTGGGAGAAGTAGAGATTTGACTCTTTGAGGATCCACTACACATTCTCCCCAAATCCCCTTCTTTAGAATGGCAGACAATGGCCTAGGTTTGAATCCTAACTCTCCCTCTTACTGACACTGTAACCTTGAGCACGTTACTTCATCTCCCAGTACCTCAGTTTCCCCATCAGAGAAATGGAGATGCTGACCGTCCCTAGCACATAG
This sequence comes from Loxodonta africana, assembly GCF_030014295.1. NCBI lineage: Eukaryota > Metazoa > Chordata > Mammalia > Proboscidea > Elephantidae > Loxodonta > Loxodonta africana. The sequence goes on from NC_087352.1 coordinate 17,908,292, forward strand.
AATTTTTTTTAACTTACGGTAAAAGTATACATAACAAAACCTTTGGCAATTCAATAGTTTTCATATGTATAATTCAATGACATTGATTACATTCTTTCACTATCCATTTCCAAATATTCTACCTTATTAACATAAATTCAACGACCCCTAAGCCATAACTCCCCTTTTCCCCCTTCTTCCACCCTGGTGACCACTAATAAGTTTTGGTTTGTATACATTTGCTTATTTCATATAAGTGAGGTCATACAGCATTTGTCCTTCTGTAACTGGCTTATTTCACTCAGCGTGTTTTTCAGGGTTCAACCATGTTGTAGCATGCATTAGGACTTCATTTCTCTTTATGGCTGGTAATACTCCATTATATGGAGTATTTCATTTTCTTTATCCACTCCATTATATGGATATTATATAAACATTTTCTTTGTCCCTTTATGGATGGACATTTCGGTTGTTTCCACCTTTTGGCTGTTATGAATCTTGCTGCAGTGAACATTGGCGTACAGTTGTTTTTTTGGTTTTTTTTTTTTGCTGATTTTCCCAGCATTGTGTACTGTCTTACCGTTCATCAAAGTTAGTGTACAGCTTTCTGTTTGCATTCTTGCTTTCAGTTCTTTTTGATTATATATACCTAGGATTGGGTTTACTGGGTCATGTGGTAGTTCTATGTTCAACGTTTTGAGGAACCTCTAGCTCATAGGGTATTGAGCTCATTCATTGAGTTAAAACCCAAAGGGGTGTTCTAAGAGCAGAAAAACACACGGCACGTAGTAGGTATTCTTATCAAATTTAGTCCTTGCTTCACCGATGAGGTAACTGAAGCCCAAGAGGCCTCTGGTACTCGCTGTACTCTTTGTGGGTTGTATTCCAGGGCTGGGGAAACTGAGGTTCAGAGAGATGAAATGATGTCTTGAGCAATGCTTTCTGAGGCGCTAGGCTGAGCTCTTTCCCTCACGTCGTGTGATTTATTTCATTGGCCCCAATTCACAAGGAGGAATGCTGAGGCGCGGAAAGCTTGAGTGGGTTCAACCCTGGAATCCTCAGACCTCCTCGCCACGGCGCCTTGACCTTTGTCCGCCACGGGGAGGGGCTCCTGGCCCTGCCACCGCCCACCTGGCAACAGGTTTACCCCGCCCCCCTCACCCTGTCTAAGGCCCTGCGGCTCCAGGCCCCGCCCCTCCCCAGCCGGGCAGGTGCTGGGTGACGTCAGAGCCGGGGCCCTGCCCTGCTCTGGACCGAGGAGGTAGCTGCACCTGAGCGCGCTGAAGCGGACCCGGGGGATTCCCGTGTGCCCTTCCCATCTCCCTGATCCTGGCACTAGCCGGGGCCCCCAGGTATCTTCGAGGATCCGCGAGTTGAGGGGGCGGTGACACGGGCGCTCAGGTCGGGGGGAGATGGGGGTTGGGCTCTCGGACTCCTAGATCCGGGAGGGAGGGGGACTGGGGCCAGGGATCCCGGGTCTGGGGAAGGAGGGGGCTCGGGGCCTGGACTCCTGAGTCTGGGGGAGAAGGGGCCGAGGGCCCGGACTCCTGGATTCGAGCGAGGAGGGGCTGGGGGGCCCGGACTCCTGGGACTGAGGCAGGAGGGGGCTGGGGGCCCGGACTTCTGAGTCTGGGGGAGGAGGGGCCGCGGGCCTGGACTCCTGGGTCCTGGGAAAGGAGGGGGCTGGGGCCCGAGCTCCATGTCCGAGTGAGGAGGGGGCTGGCGCCTGGATTCTTGAGGATGGGGCTGGGGGCCCGGACTCCCGTGTCTGAGAGAGGAGGGGGCTGGGGGCCCGGACTTCCAGGTCTGAGGGAGGAGAGGGCCGGGAGCCGGACTCCCGGGTCTGAGAGAGAGAGGGGCTGGGTGTCTGGACTCCTGGGTCTGAGGACCTGTACTCCTGAGTTTGAAGGAGGGGCTGGGGGGCAGGACTTCTGAATACTAGCACTAAGTTAAGGTCAGAGAACCGTGTGCCAAGGGCCCCATCCCCTGCCCCAGGGGCGGATCCCTGGCATCTTTTCCTTTTCAAGCCCAGCAGTCTCTGCCCCTCCCAGGGCAGGTGCTTTCACCTGCCCAGGTGATGGTAATGAGCTCTGGCAGAGGTAAGTTTGGAGCTGGGGCCTGCAGGTCTGCCCCCATCAGGGCTGTTGGCCTTCCTCCCAGCCCAGGCATCCTCATCTCTGGGGCCAGCTTCCTGAGGTAAGGAGGCCCGAACTCAGCGTTTAAGGGAGGAGGAGGCTTCGGGTTCACACTCCTGTATCTGAGGGAGGAGGAGGCTGAGGGTTCAGACTCCTGGGTCTGAGGGAGGAGGGGGCTGAGATTCTGGATTCCAGATCTGGGGGAGCAGGGGCTGGGGGCCTGGACTCCTGGGTCTGAGCAAGGAGGGGCCGGGAACCAGGACTCCTGGGTCTGAGGGAGGAGGGGGCCAGGGCCCTGGACTCCTGGCTCCAGGGAAGGGAAGTTTAGGGTTGGGTGATTGCAAAAACTCCAAAACTCTTCCTGGTCAAAAGCCACAGGGCTGGAGAGGAAGTGGATGGGGTGGGGTGAGGGTGGGGGGTAAAGTCCCAGGGATGGAGCTTGGCTCTGGGTGGATCCAGGCCACACAAGAGGCCTGGGACAAGCCTTGGAAATTTGGGGCCTGGAAAGTGGAGGAACCCCAACAGCTGGTGTTGGAACCCTGTAGTTTACAGGCAGCTGGGGCCCAGCTTTGAAGCCCCCAGAGGCTCAGGGGCAAGAGGCGCTGGGAGCCAGTGCTGGGGAATGTGAGGAGAGGGTCTAGCAGGAAGGGAGACCTTGCGAGCCAGAACTGTTTCCCCTCTGAGGGAAAGATCAGGGCCTGCTGGGTCCAGGTCACGGGGTGTCTCAAGGGGAGCTGTGTGTTTGGAGGGACTTCTCAGGGAGAGGGTATTGGAGGTGGGGGGTGGTAGGTTGCCTCTAGGCCTTGTGGGCAGAGCTAGAGGCCCTGAAGTTGGGGAGAGAGAAATGGCCAGGTGTGATGGGCATCAATGGGGGCATCTGAGGCAGCGGAAGAGAAGAGGGGCAGACTTTTTTAGGAGCAGGAGCTGTGAGGGGTGGGGACAACACTTGGATTACCCTGGAATTGCTATTGGTACCTTTGTCTCTGGCTCCCTTAAGGGCAGGGAAAGGTCTAGTACATTCACCCAGTGCCCTGGGTTGCCTCCATTATAGGCTCATAGAACATTGGCTTGGGCTGGCCCACTCCCAGACCAGGAGTTCCCAGAGGCAGGCAGGGCCCTGCTCTGGGTCCCCAGGTATGCTCTGAGCCAGGCCTGGTACTTGAGAGGCCTCGGGGAGTGAATGAATGAGGCCAGTGTACCCATTTTACAGAGACAGAAACTGAGGCAGTGAGCTTGGAGACTGCTCTGCAATCATGGGGCACACCTGAGGTAGTCCACAAACTTGAGTGACATAGGTCAGATGAACACCCTCCCCTGGGTTCCATCTCACACGGAGTAAAAGCAAAGTTCTTGCTGTGGCCCGCAAGGCCCTACATGATCTGGCCCCCTTTGTCTCCTCTCTAAGCTTACCTCCCACCTTTTCCCCCTTGCTCACTCTTTTCCAGCCACACTGGCCTTGTTGCTGTGTCACAGATGTTCAGGGGGAATCCTGCTTCAGGGCTTTCACACTGGCTGTTCCCAGTACCTGGAACTCCTCACTATTCCTTAAACACCAGGCACCCTCCCACCTCAGGGCCTTTGCATAGGCTGTTCCCTCTGCCTGGAACTCCTCACTGCTCCTTAAACACCCTGCCTTAGGGCCTTTGCACACACTGTTCCCTCTGCCTGGAATGCTTTTCCTCCAGACATCTCCATGGCTCCTTTCCTCACCTCCTTCAGGTTTTCATTCAAATACCATATCAGAAAGGCTTTCTCTGTCCACTCTAATTAAAATTTCAACACTCCCCTCAACCCTAAGATCTCCCATTCTCTTATTTTTCTCCTTGGCATTTCTCACAATTTAACATACTATATAATTTACTCCTTTATCTTTTTATCTGTCTCCTGGGATTAGAGCAGTGCTGTCCAGTAGAAATATAAATGCTAGCCAAAGGTGTAATTTAAAATTTTCTAGTAGTCACATTAAAAAAAAAGTAAAAAGGAACAGGTGGCATTCATGCTAATTATATATTTTTCTTTAACGCCACATATCCAAAATATCGTTTCAACCTGCAACCCATAGAAAACCTTCTTAATAAGAGAGCATACATTCTTTTCGTCATACTCAGTGTTTGAAATCTGGCGTGTATGTTACGCTAACAACCCGTCTTAGTTCAGACTTGCCACATTTCAAGTGCCCACCAGCCTTATGCGGCTATTTACATTTAAATTTAACTAAAACGAAATAAGTTAAAAATTCATTTCCTCGTTTGCACTCGCAACACTTCAAGGTGTCAGCAGGCACCTATGGGAGTGGCCTGCAGGTGGACTGTGCACAGCTAGAACTTAAGCTCCTCATGTGGGCTGGGATCTTCTTCTGATTTGTTCATCACTCTGTCCCCAGTGCCTAGAACAGTGGCTGGCCCACAAAAAAAAAAAAAAAAAAAACCATTGCCATTGAGTCAATTCCGATGCACGGCAGCCCCATGTCTTACAGAGCAGAATTGCCCCCACAGATGTGTTGAAGGACAGAGCTATTCCCTAGGGCTCTCTGGGCTGTAGTCTTTACAGAAGGAGCCCTGGTGGTGCTCAGCTGCTAACCGAAAGGTGGTGGTCTGAACCTACCCAGTGGAAGAAAGACCTGGTGATCTGCTTCTATAGAGATTGCAGCCAAGAAACCCTATGGGGCAGTTCTACTCAGTCACATGAGGTCACCCTGAGTCAGAAATTGACACGATGGCCCATAACAATGACAACAATCTTTACGGAAACAGATTGCCAGGCCTTTCTTCCATGGTACCACTGGGTGGGATTGAACCACCAACCTTTAGATTTGCGCTACCTGGGGACCCACCTGACTCACAGTAGGTGCTTATTAATGTAAATAATGAATGAATGGATAAAGAGGTGAATAAATGGAACGAGTACAGGGATTACTGTTTGTAGTTGCTGTGAAGTTGATTCCTGCTCATGGTGACCCCGTGCGTGCAGGGCAGAACTGCTCCATAGGGTTTTCAAGGCTGTAACCGTTTGGAAACAGATAGCCAGGCCTTTCTTCTGAGGCACCTCTGGATAGATTTGAACTGTCAACCTTTTGGCTAGTAGTCCAGCACTTAAGCACGCTTAGACCCATTTTGCAGAAGTATAGAACGAGGTCTGGGGAAGGCAGGCAGTAGGGACTGCCTGGGGGATTGGGAATGTGGAGGGCACCCCACCTGACCTCCACCCTTTCTCTCTCTCTCTCTCTTACCCCCTGCAGACCATGGCAGCAGTGACGATGTCTGTGCCAGGCCGGAAGGCGCCCCCCAGGCCGGGCCCAGTGCCCGAGGCTGCCCAGCCGTTCCTGTTCACGCCCCAAGGGCCGGGCGGGGGTAGCGGGCCTGGCAGTTGGCCAGGGGGCTCGGGTACCTCGCCGCAGGTAGAGTGGACGGCCCGGCGCATGGTGTGGGTGCCTTCGGAGCTCCATGGGTTCGAGGCAGCAGCGCTGAGGGATGAGGGAGAGGAGGAGGCGGAGGTGGAGCTGGCGGAGAGCGGGCGGCGGCTGCGGCTTCCGAGGGACCAGATCCAGCGCATGAACCCGCCGAAGTTCAGCAAGGCCGAAGACATGGCGGAACTGACCTGCCTCAACGAGGCCTCGGTTCTGCACAACCTCCGCGAGCGATACTATTCAGGCCTCATCTATGTGAGTGACCGGTGTCCCCCGCAGCGGGGAGGAGGCGTTGTCCGGGGTGGGGAGCCTGGTGTCAGTACCCCTGCCTGGGTATAGAAACCTCCAGGAAACCTCCAGGGTTGATACTGTACCCATTTTTCTGAAACTGGGAGAGATTTGTTGCTATTAGTTGCAACAGAGTGATACCGACTCATGGCCACGCGGAGGGTGCAGAGTAAAACTACTCTACAGGGTTTTTTCGTGTTTTTGATTTAATATAATTTATTTTTGTTGTTGAGAATATGCACAGCGGAACATACATCAACTCAACAATTTCTATATGTGCAATTCAGTGACATTGGTTGCATTCTTCAAGTTGTGCAAACGTTCTCACCCTCCTTTTCCGAGTTGTTCCTCCCACCGTTAACATGACCTCACTGCCCCCTAAGGTTCCTGTCTAATCTTTCAAGTTGGCGGATGTCAGTTTGATCCCATACAGGTAGACCTTAAAAAGGCGCAATGCTCAAGGCAGACATTCTTTACAAGTTAAGGTATACTATTATTTGCCTTTAAGAAGACTTCAGGGGATATTTTTGGTTTAAAATTTAAAGATTATCTTAGGGCAATAGTTTCAGGGGTTCTTCCAGCCTCCGTGGCTCCAGAAAGTCTGAATCCCACGAGAATTGGAAATTCTCTTTGGCATTTTCTCACTTTTGATCAGGATTCTTCTATAGAATCTTTGATGAAAATGCTCAATAAGCTCCATAGGGTTTTCAAGGCCGTGATAGCAGATCGCCAGAGATTTCTTTCAAGACATCTCTGGGTGGGGTGGGTTTGAATTATCAACGTTTGGCTAGTAGCTGAGTGCTTGGCGGTTTGCACTACCGAAGGACTCTGTTGGGAGAGAGTAAGAAGGCGATATTCCACCCACCTAACACACAGTCCTAGATCCACAATTTCAAGACCCCAGGTGCTATAAAAACCAAAACCAAACCCCTTGCTGGCGAGTCAATTCTGACTCATAGTGACCCTAGTGCTATGGAAACCAGAAATATATTCCCAAGATCCGGCTCTGAAATCCAACCTAAACTAATGGGAAGCTATTGATAATCTTTATCCTGTGTTGTGTGAATATTCCTGTGCTCCGTTGCCAAATTATACAAGGTTGTGTACACAAGAGGTTTGGATTACACGGGTTGCATCAGACCCTATTGGGTAGATGCACCATATTATTTTTTGAAATTCTGAATTCTCAGCTATAACCCATCCCGAAGATTTTAAGAAAGGGGTAATAGATCTGTAATAATGCATTGGAAAACTGCATGCCAGGCTCTGTGCTAATTTAATCTCACCTTTTTTATACACAAGGTAGAGTCTATTACTATCCCCATTTTATATAATAGGAAACTGAGGCCCAGAGTGATTTAATACCAACGATAACTAACCTTTATTAAGCATTTACTAAATACTCTTCTAAAGGTCCCCATTTGGCATGAGCTATTTGTGATAGGCTCCTAACATAAAGATTGGCAGTTCGAACCCACTCAGCAGTACTGCAGAAGAAAGGCCTGGCAATCTACCTCCATAAAGATTACAGCCAAGTAAATCCTATGAGGCAGTTCTTCTCTGCAACACATGAGACCACCATGAGTTGGAATTGACTTGATGGCAATGAGTTTGGTTTTTGTGAGCACTCTTCTAAGCATAATTTTCCAACTAGAAAGCATTTTGTCCTCATTTTACAAACAAAGAAACTGAGACACAGAGCGGTCAAGTCCCCTGCCCAAGGTCACCCCAGCTGGACACGGCAGACCTGGGTAGCCAAACTCCAAACCTTACCACTTTGCCGTGCTGCTTGTTCAGATTAAGATGGCGTTGATCATAGTGAGGTTGACTATCGTCTACTAAGCTCTGTGCTAAGCGCTTGATACATGTCATCTTATTTCATCTTGACAGCAAACAGATGGGGTAGGGCAGCAGTTCTAAACCCTGACTTCACGTTAGAATCATCTGGGGGAATTTTTACAAAATACCGATGCCTAACCCCCACCTCAGGAACCCTGGTGGCATACTGATTAAGTACTTGGCTGCTAACCGAAAGGTCGGCGGTTCAAACCCACCAGCGGCTCCTCAGAAGAAGAGACTTGGTGATCTGCTCCTGTAAGTGTTATAGCCTAGGAAACCCTATGGGGCAATTCTCCTCTGTCATATGGGGTCACTATGAGTTGGAATCAACTCTGATGGCACACAATAAGCTCTACTACCAGAACATTTAAATCAGGTTCTCTGGGGGTATGACGTGGGCATTGGTATTTTTTATAAGCTGGTTTTATAATGGGTACCCAAGGGGTTATTAATTCCATTTAACATAAAAACAAACAGAATTAGAGAGACTGACAAGGAATGTCAAGAATAATATAAAAAATAATAGTAATGGATGGTTTAGCAAATATTTATTGAGCACTTAATGATGTGCCAAGCACTGTTCTAAGTGCTGTGGGTTATCACCTCACCTCTGGGCCAGGGACTGTTGTTATTGCCTGACGCCCAGGAATGTTAAGTGACTTGGGCCCAGGTCACACAGCAATGGAAGACTCCTGCTGGGATTTGAACCCAGGCAGCTGGCCCCAGAGTCGTGCCCACAATACCACCTTCAACAGGTGAGGTCTCGCAGCCTTGCTCATTTGAACTGGCCCCTACATCCACCCACCCTGTTGAGGGTCCCAAACGACAAGTTTAGAATATTGCTACGAAGTTCAACTCCCATTTGGCAAAGGAGAAGACCAAGGCTTTAAGAGGGGCAGTGGCTGGCTCGCAGCCCCTCAGTTTGTGGCGGCAGAGGTGGGATTTGAATCGAAGGCCCTGGACAGGACTGTCTTCTTCTTCAGGCTGCCCTGGCCTTTTCCACTGCCTCACACACCTTTACAAAAACCAGAAATCCCATTGCCGTTGAGTCCCATCCAATTCACAGAGATCCCATGTGTTACAGAGTAAAACTGCTCATAGGGTTTTCTTGGCTGTAGTCTTTATTCAAGTAGATCTCCAGGCCTTTCTTCTGCAGAGCCACTGGGTGGGTTCAAACCATCAAACTTTTTAGGTTAGAAGTCAAGCACAAACCATTTGCTGCACCCAGGGAACCTTACAAGTCCTGGGTAAGAGGCCTTTGGTCAATCCACTTTCTTGGAGGTGATCTCACCAACCGCCAATATATTAGTTTCCTATTGCTGGTATAACAAATGAATACAAGCTGGGGGTGTTAAAACAACAGAACTTTCGTCTTTCACAGTTTTGGAGTCCAGAAGTCAGGAATCAAGGTGTTGGCAGGGCCATGCTCTTTCTCCCTGAAGGCTCTAGGGGAAGAGTCTTCCTCGTCTCTTCCAGCTTCTGGGAACTGGAAAAAAGTTTACAACAGTGTCCGGTAGAGAGAGCAGGCACTCACTAAAGGCTAAAGATTATTATTAAGGCCCAGTTCACGTCCTTTTTGGGCTTCCAGAATCTTCTATCTCCATTTCATTTCTCAAGCCCCAGTTCTTTGACTCCCTGGCCATGGCCTTAGCTCAGATGTTCCTTGCCCGTGGCTGCGTCACTCCAGTCTCTACCTCCATCCTTACATTGCCTTCTCCCCTATGTCTGTGTCTTCTCCTTTGTATATCTCTTGTAATGACACTGTTGTTGTTGTTGGGTGCCAGAGAGTTAATTCTGACTCACAGCAACCCCATGTGATAGAGTAGAACTGCCCCATAGTGTTTTCTAACCTGTGATCTTTATGGGAGTAGAGCTCCTGATCTTTCTCTCACAGAGCCGCTGTGTAGGTTTGAACCGCCAACCTTTCGGTTAGCAGCTGAGCACTTAACCATTGCACCACTGGGGCTCCTTATAATGACACTAGTCATTGAATTTAGGGCCCACCTGAGTAGCCAGGATGACCTCATTGTGAGATCTTTAACTTAATTACATCTGCACATCCCAGATAGGTAACGTTCACAGGTTCCAGGGCTTAGGTGTGGATATATCTCTTGGGAGTCATCATTCAATCCCCTTACAGCCAGGGAGATCATAGTGACACCCTAAACATTGAGCCCTCCTTAGCCTTTTAATAAATATTCACTGTGGGCTCATGAACCATTGCAGCAACCTCGTGAGGTCTCTGTGGTCATCCCCATTCTGCAGGTGGGTAAACTGAGCCTCAGAGAGGGGACATGACTTGGACAAAGCCCTACAGCTAGGAACTTGAGAAGCTGGGATTTGAACCCAAGTAAGTCTGACTCCAGGCCCCCATGCCCCCGCCCCCGTCCTATCCACTGTACTAGGAAGATTGTTGAGAAAGCTCAGGGAAAAAAAAAAAATATATATATATATATATATATATATGAGGTATAAGCTAAGGCTGTGGCTGGGTAGCCAGAGAATTGGGGCCTGAGACATGGAGGCGAGGTAGAAGATTCCAGGAGCCCGGCCAGGAGGAGAATTGGGCCTTAATAATAATTGTTAGCACTTAATGAATGCCTCATTCTCTGCTGGGCGCTGTTCTAAACTTCTTTCCAATATGATGTTGTTGAACCTGCCTCTCCATAAGGCTGTGAGGTAGGGGTTATCACCACTCCTTTTCCTACAGCTTGAAAAGGGAAAACTGGGGACCCAACACTGGTAGACATGTATGGGGCACACACAGTGTTCTAGGGTCCATGCTAAGACCTACAGATGCAACATGAGCTTGTCTATGGCTTGCAGTACCCTCTGTAAGACGTGCTGTTCCTGTCCCTGTCTAACAGATGAGGATGACCCAAAAAGATTAAGATGCTTATTCAAGTGACCCAGCTAGAAAATGTTGGAGGTGTGATCAAGCTCCACCCTGGTTGCCCTGTGCTGAACAAATATTTGTTGGCTGACCAGCTGGTGCTAGGGTGGGCAGTGTAGCCCAGTGGAAAGTGAGCTGGGCTAGTTGGCTAAGTAGCTAACTAGTTAAGAGGTTAACTAAGCTGCTAACCAGCCAAGTAACTGGCTAGCCAAGTAGCTAGCTAAGTAACTGACTATTTGACTAAGCAGCTAGCTACTCAAATGATCAACTAAGTCGTCAACCAGCCAAGCAAGCAGCTAGCCAAGTAGCTGGCTAAGTAATTGACTAGCTGACTAAGTAGCTAACTACTCAAATGGTTAACTAAGTTGTTAACAGACCAAGCAACCAGCTAGCCAAATAGCTAGCTAAGTAGCTGACTAGCTGATTAAGTAGATAAATAGTCAAGTTGTTAACTAACCCTAACCAGTTGCTGCCACAAATAGTCATTTTGGCTTTGAGTCACTCAGGGCTCTGTCCCTTCCCTGGACTCTTGGGGACCCATTTATTGAGCACTTGTGATGCAGTGGATGACGTATTATTGCGTATTCACTCCCAAACCCCTCCTAAGAGGCAGTGGTTAAAAGCCCCATTTTCCAGGGTTGGAAACTGAGGCTCAGAGAGCTCAGGCCACTTATGCAAGGTCCCACACAGCTGGAAAACACCAAGTCAGGATTTGAACCCATAGTAATGTGGCTTCAGTGTCAGAATGAGCTCTTCACTCCCAGGTGGGGCAGGTAATGGGAGTGTCAGGACCCACATGTGGAGTGCCTTTTATGGGCCCTGCCTTGCTGGCTGGTTTTATGTATTATCTTCCTTAATCCCCACAGCAGCTGTAATGAGGTGGGGAGTGTCGCCCCGCTTTCCCAAGGAGGAACTGAGACTAAAGGGAGAGTCACTGTCCTGAGAAGAAGTGGGGACGGCATTCAGACCCAGATCTGTCTGCAGAGCCCTGCAGGATGGGGCAGTCATTCCAGACCCTTCCAACAGACCTCCCCAGCCCCACCATGGAGATCTGCCGTGTCCCCGACCCTCTCAGGGCATCAGCTTCCACCCTTTGCCCCCTGGCCTTGGCAGCTTGCTCGGGTTCCCAGTCTCAGGGTGTCGCCCTGGGAACAAGGTGTGGCCGACAGGAAGGGGCTGGCCGGGCAGGTGGACTGGGGAGTGGGTTCCTGCGCCAGCCAGGAGTGGGGGCCAGGGCGCCAGTAGCCATGAGATACCCTCGCAGGGAATGTGGTCAGGCTGCCCCGCCTACCCTCCGAGAGTAAGAGGCTCTAAGAGCTCCCGGGGCGCCCCTCCGGGCAGACACCCAGCAAACCGGTTGTTCTGCTCCTGGCTGGCCACCCACCTTTCGCTCCGTTAAAAGCTTTGCACCTGGGAGCTGCGCAACTTGTGGTAGCCACACCCTGCTCTGCCTGGCGGGTCTGAGCTGTCTGACGCTTAAAGCCATCCTGTTGCACACCAGCTAAGCGATCGGTCAGCCGAGTAGCTAAGTCGCTGACTAGCTGTCTAAGTTGCTAACTAGTTACATGGTTAACTGACTGCTAACCAGCTAAGCGGCCAGCTAGCCAAGTAGCTAAGTTGCTGACTAGCTGGCTAAGTCACTAAATAGTTAAATAGTTACTAACTAAGCTGCTAACCAGCTAAGCAACTGGCTAGCCAAGCAGCTAGCTAAGTAGCTGACTAGCTGGCTAAGTAGCTAACTAGTTAAACGGTCACCTAAATAATGCTATAACCAGCTAAGCAACTGGTTAGCTAAGCAACTAGCTATGTAGCTGATTAGCTGGCTAAGTAGCTAATTAAATGGTTAACTAAGTGGATAACTAGCTAAGTAACTGGCTAGCTAAGTAGCTGACTAGTTAAGCAGTTAACTAAACTGCTAACCAGCTAAGCAGCTAACTCTTGCTAGTTTAGCTAGCTAACCCTTGAGTTAGTTTAGCTAGTTAGCTCTCTGGCTAGCTCATCTAAGTGGCCAGCTAGCTCTCTAGCTATCTGTCTTGCCTCTGTGTGTGCTAAGTACGTCCCTTGTGAGCTAGAGCGGTTCTTAAACCTTTGTAGGGTCCTTAACCTGGGCCCAAGGGATGCCTGGATAGAATTCAGGGAGTCTCTGAACTTGGAAAAACATACATCTTTATTTTCATGACCCTCTAACCTGAAATTTAGCATTTCTTCCTTCAAGAGTGTATTACAAAACCCAGAAGTATAAGCAGGACTTGGGAACCTGTTATCTGTGGAAATCTCAGATGTTTCTATCATGTTTCAGTTGTCGCAGGTATCTGTAGCATCCTTCTGGAGACAGTCTATGTATGTTGAAGCAAATACATAAAAATATACCCCCCTCCACTTTCAACAAGGAGCCCTGGGGCACTGGTTAAGCACTTGGCTGCTAAGTGAAAGATCAGCAGTTTGAACCCGCCAGCTGCTCCTTAGGAGAAAGATGTGGCAGTCTGCTTACATAAAAATTGCAACCTAGGAAATCCTTTGGGGCAGTTCTACTCTGTCCTATAGGGTCACTGTGAGCACACAACCACCACCACTATCAACACAAATGGTATCTTATCGTACATAGTTCTCATCTTGTTTCCTTTCACTTGATGATATTTTAGAGATAGTTCCTTATCTGTATACCAGGAACTTCGTAGAAATTCCTTGTATGGACAAACTGTAATTCATTTAACCATCCCGAGGTGATGGGCATTCAGGTTGTTTCCAGTACTGCCATTACAAAGAATGCTGCAGCGGACAGCCTTGTACTTGGTCATTCATGCATATGTATGTTTGGGCAGTGACAGGCTTTGTTTGACCCGTGTCTGGCCAGCTGCCAAGGCCACATTCTCTCTCAGGGCGAATCCTTGTCCATTTTACAGTTCCTTGTACAATTTGGGAAAGGCACCCCTCTCTCAAGATTCCTTTCTACCATCAGTCTGAAAATGTTCATAACAAATATTCAAATCTGCAGTCGTCATGACATGAATGGCAGCCCCTTAGATGGATGCCCTTGCACAATGCACAACCTGTCCAGCTGTACACAGCGATCCTTTATACAGCTGAGGCCCTTTCCCCTCTCGCCCACCACAGACATACTCTGGCCTTTTCTGTGTGGTCATCAACCCATACAAGCAGCTTCCCATCTATACGGAGGCCATCATAGAGATGTACCGGGGCAAGAAACGCCACGAAGTGCCACCCCACGTGTACGCAGTGACTGAGGGGGCCTACCGAAGCATGCTCCAGGGTAAGTGTGGGGCTGCGGCTGCGGGACAGCAGGAGACTCTTCTGTGGGGCTGGGACAAGGTGTAGGGGGCTGCCAGGAGCCAAGGTTAGGGTCAAATGACAAATTGGGGATTTCAGACTCTGCTGGTTTCTTGGGGGGCTAGGGGAACACTAATGGAAGACTGAATAGATATGGCTCTGGGTCCTGCCTGACTCAGGCCCCTTTTCATCTACCTATATGTTCATGCCATCTCTCAACGAGTATCATTTGGGAGCCAGTGAGTGCCAGGCTTCTGCATAAAATTTCTCAAGGCAGTGATTTCTAGACCATTCAGTCATTTAAATATTTTTGGTATATAAAACTACACAATTAACATATATAACATGCATAATGCACTCATTATATATTTATTATATATCATCTGTTTTAATAAATCAAGCCCGCTGCTGTTGATTCCGACTCATAATGACCCTATAGGACAGAGTAGAAATGCGCCATAGGGTTTCCCAGGCTGTAACCTTTAATGAAGCCGACTGCCACATCTTTCTCCCACGGGGTGACTGATGGGTTCAAGACGCCAACCTTTCAGTTAGCAGCTGAGTGCTTAACCACTGCACTACCAGGGCTCAATAAATATTTAGTATAAAAGTATTTATTATATCATATGGCATTTAATAGTATATAGGAACACATTTATGTTATACAGTTTATATATCATCTATAGGGTCACTGAGTCAGAATTGACTCAACGACCGTTGGTTTGGTTTTTTGTTTTTTTTATATTTGTATCATTTACTATATCCTATGTTTTTTGGATATACTTCGATTAGGAGCCCTGTGGTGCAGTGGTTAAGTACTCGAATGCTAACCGAAAGATCAGTGTTTCAAATCTATCAGCTGCTCCTCAGCCTTGAAAACCCTGTGGGGCAGTTCTACTCTGTCCTATAGAGAGAGTTGCTATGAGTCAGAATTGACTTGACGGCAATGGGTTTGATTTGGTTTTTGTCATGGATTAAATTGTGTCCCCCCAAAATATTTGTCAACTTGGTTAGGCCGTGATTCCCAGTATTGTGTGATTGTCCACCATTTGTCATTTGATGAGATTTTACTAAGTGTTGTAAATCCTGTCTCTGTGATGTTAATAAGATGAATTAGCGGCAGTTATGTTAATATTATTTTATGTTAATAAGATCTACAAGATTAGATAGTGTCTTAAGCCAATCTTTTTTGAGATATAAAAGAGAGAAGCAAGCAGAGAGCTAGGGGGACACCTCATACCAAGAAATCAGCGCTAGGAGCAGAACGCATCCTTTGGGCCTGAGGTTCCTGCGCTGAGATGCTCCCAGACCAAGGGAAGACTGATGACAAGGACCCTCCTCCAGAGCTGACAGAGAGAGGAAAGCCTTCCCTTGGAGCTGACGCCCTGCAGTTGGACTATAGCCTACTAGACTGTGAGAGAATAAATTTCTCTTTGTTAAAGCCATCCACTTGTAGTATTTCTGTTATAGCGGCACTAGATAACTAAGACAGTTTTTTAATACTTTGTGAATTATAGTGATATATTTAATATTTATAGCATATGATACCTAATAGTATACGGTAACACATGTATAGATTATTTATATTATTTAATATATCCTGTATTTTGATTGTATATTACAATGATATATGTAATATATATTTATCTTATATGGCTTATAATAATATACAACACATATTTACATTGTATGGATTATATTTATAGCACTTACTTTATACTCTATTTTTGATTGTATATTATAATGATATGTTTATAGTGTATAACACAATGGCTCTCCAAGTGTGATCCCCATACCAGCAACATCAGGATCACCACGGAACTTGCTAGAAATACAAACTTGGGTCCTACCACAGAACCTGCTGAGTCGGAAGCTCTGGGTGTGGGGCCCAGCAATCTACGTTTTCACAAGATCCCCAAGTGCTTCTGAGACAGTCCAACTTTGAGGACCAGTGGTATAATATACAATATATAATACATCTGTAGCAGGTTGGGAACCAGTGATATAATAAAGCCCACTGCTATCAAGTCAATTCCGACTCATAGCGACCCTATAGGACAGAGTAGGACTGCCCCATAGCGTTTCTGAGAAGCAGCTGGTGGATTCGAACTCCTGACCTTTTGGTAAGCAGCCAAGCTCTCAGCCACTGTGCCACCAGGACATCAGTGGTATAATATACAATGTGTAATACATCTGTATTAGGTAATAGAATGGATAGTACACATTTACATGTGTTTATATTTACATTGTAAATTTATACATAATATATAATATAATTAACACTTGTTTTATTTGGTTTTATAACATAATTTTTTATGTGTATTTATTTTTATAGTAATTTTTAGCTAATTATATGTTGGCTATTATTATATCTTACGCATAAATTCTATAGTAAAGTAAGGGTTAGTGCCTATTCAGAGTCCCTGAGTGGTACAAACAGTGAACACACTACTAACCGAAAGGTTGGCGGTTCGAGTCCACCCAGAGGCACCTCAGAAGAAAGGCCTAGCAATCAATGGCATAAAAATATCAGCTACTGAAAACCCTCTAGAGCACAGTTCTATTCTGACACATGTGGGGTCTCTGTGAGTTAGGGTTAGCTCCACATAACTGGTGGTGCCTACTTGGTGCCAAGCACTTTTTGTGGATTAACTCATTGAACCTCACAGCGACCCCATGAAATAGGTTCTCTCATGATCAGCTTTTTTTTCCAGATGGGGAAACCAAGGCACAGAGCAGTGCAGTCACTGCCCATGGTCACACGGGTTGGTGGGCGGCTGTCTTAGTTATTTAGTGCTGTTTTAACAGAAATAACACAAGTGGATGGCTTTAACAAACAGAAATTTATTCTCTCACAGTAGGAGGCTAGGAGTCCAAATTCAGAGCACCGACTCTAGGGGAAGGCTTTTTCTCTCTGTTGGCTCTGGAGGAAGGTCCTTGTCTCTTCAGCTTCTGCTTCCTGGCTCCTTGGATACCTCCATGTGTTTGGCATCGGTTTTACCCCATCGCTGCTCTGCTCACTTGTTTAATCTCTTTTATGTCTCAAAAGAGATTGATTCAAGACATACCCTGTACTAACCCTGCCTCGTTAACGTAGCAAAGACAGACCATTCCCAAATGGGATTATAACCACAGGAACAGAGGTTAGGATTTATAACACATATTTTGGGGGGACATAATTCAACCCATTCCCAAATGGGATTACAACCACAAGCATAGAGGTTAGGATCTGCAACACAGACTGTGAAGGGACATGATTCAATGCGTAACAGTGGCCAAGGGGGGATTGGAGCCCAGTGTCCCCTGACTGTGTATCATGCTGTGTACCCTTGCCCTACACCAGGCACTGTGCCGAGTGCTTTCAGAATGTTCTCTCTGACAACAGCCCTGTGAGGGAGGGGCTGTTTTGAGCCCCATTTTTCTGATGGGGAAACCGAGACTGGGCCAAGATCACACAACGAGGCTGAGAGGCGGCTGAACCTTGAATCCATGTCCATGTGGCCCCAAGACCAGGTTTTTAACTCTGAGATCCTATTGAATGCAGCTCACTCCCTGACTTCAAGCACACCTAGCTCCGTTCATCCTACCCCAAACTCATCTGCACCCCTCTCCAACTGTACCACACCACAGCATCACTGGCCTTTTTTGCTGCCACTCAAAAATTTCCAGCTCGTTCCTACCTCAGGGCCTTTGCCCTCTGCCTTGAGTGTTTGTCCTCCTGACTAAGCTGAAATGTCACCCCTTCCTAGAAGCCTTCCCAGCTCCCCACCCCAACTCCACAGTCACTTTCTTTTACCATATACTGAGGTTTCTCAGTTGAAGCACTGTTGACATTGCTGCTGGATTATTCTTGGCTGTGGGGAGCCATCCTGTGCCTTGTAGGGTGTTGAGCACCATCCCTGGTCTCTACCCACTAGATGCCAGTAACACCCCCACCCAAAGTCTCCAGACTTTGCCAGATATCCACGGGGGAGGGGGCTGTTGTTAGTTGCCATGACCCCGTGTTCAGCAAAACTAAACTTTGCCTGGTCCTGTACCCTCTTCACCATCACTGGTATACTCGAGTCCATGGTTGTGGGCACTGTGTATTTTGAGTGCCTTTTTTCCAGTTTAGGGGGCTCATCTTCCAGCACATGTTAAGCAATATTCCGTTGTGACCTACTGGGTTTTCAATGGCTAATTTTTACAAGTAGATCACCAGGCCTTTCTTCCTAGTCTGTCTTAGTCTGGAAGTTCTGCTGAAACCTGTCCACTGTGGGTGACATTGCTGGTTTTTGAAATACCGGCGGCATAGGTTCTAGCATCATAGCAACATAACAAGCCACCACATTATGACAGTTGGATGGCGGCCCCTGGGGAAGCTGGGGGCAAAAATCACCCCTGGTTGAGAACCGCTACTTTATCCTGTTACCTGCTGAGTTTTCTTCCCAGTGCTAATGGTTACTAGAAATCATCTTCAGCATTAATTGATGGGTGTTTTGCTCCCCATGTAAGTGGAAGCTCCACGAGGGCAGGGACCTTGCTAGTACCACTGGGTGGTCAGTATGCATTTGTTGAATGGTTGCATCAGGCCCAGGGCTGGATGCCAGGGAGATGTTGGGGACCGAGCCATGCTCTTTGCCCTCAAGTTGGGCAGATGACCCACCAACAGGCCGCCAGTCACTGCCACTCCTATTTCATGAGCTTGTTTTGTACCAGGGACTGAACCTTGGGCCCGGAACCCACCTCATGTCTTTGAATCTCATATGCCCAGCACAGAATGACTCACAATACGGGCTCAGATTGAGGTTTATTGAATGGATTACAGTAGTCACCCCTTATCCACGAAGGATATGTTCCAAGACCCCCAGTGGATGCCTAAAACCACAGATAGTACCGAACCCCATATATGCTATGTTTTTCCTGTATGTACATACCTATGATAAAGTTTAATTTATAAATTAGGCACAGTAAGAGATTAACAACCATAACTAATAATAAAATAGAAGCACTTTATGGCTTCTCTTTGACATGTCCGAATTGCCATCATCACTACTCTTGCACTTTGGGATGATTACTAAGTAAAATAAGGGTTACGTGCACATAAGCACTGTGAATATAAGCACTGTGGACCACGGTTAACTGCAGGTAAGTGAAACCGCAGGAAAACAAAACCGAAAATAAGGCAGGACTACTATATTTAATTCCTTTGGGGTTTGTTGCCCCATTTTCTAGAACATTCTCTCTGAGTTCTGACAACAGCCCTGTGAGGGAGGGGCTGTTTTGAGCCCCATTTTCCAGATGGGGAAACTAGGCACAGAGTAACTCACAGACTGGCCCAAGGTCATACAGCGAGGCTGAGAGGCAGCTAAGGCTCAGAGAGACACAGCTGCTTTCCTAAGACCACACAGCAAAAAAGAGGCTGAGCCGGGACGGGGCCTTAGACTCCAGGAGTGCTGTGCACCCAAACGCTTTTCCTTATCCCTCGGGAATGGTTTTGAAAAGAGGGTGGCCAGTATGAAGGGCCCAGTCCTGCTGGAGAGACCCTCTCCACTTGAGGTGACATGCCCCCTCCCCTTCTGTCCCTTACAGATCGTGAGGATCAGTCCATTCTGTGCACGTGAGTAATCCAGGTGGACTTCCTGGAGAAAGAGGGGGCCGGCTGGGCATGGCCCTGGTATGGGTAAGTTGTGGGGGGACTTACCTGGCTTCATTGCTGACCCCCTCTGCTTCCCTTTGTGCCCCCATAGTGGGGAGTCTGGAGCTGGGAAGACAGAAAACACCAAGAAGGTCATTCAGTACCTTGCCCATGTGGCGTCATCCCCAAAGGGCCGGAAGGAGCCAGGTGTCCCTGTAAGTGGAGTCTTCCCCTAACCCCATGCCATCCTCTACCCCCCATCCCATCCCTTACCCCCAGCCCTCTGTCTTCCTGATAGACAGAGCCTAAAGCACCAATGGTCACACCTGCCAGGGACCCACACTGCCGCTTATGGTGGTCCTAGTATGTGTGTGTGGCTTTGGGACACCCTCAAGCCCTGCACTGCCCCCCACCACCAATAATTTCCTGCCTCCCTCTCAGAGGGCTGCAGCTGGTGTGGGTCCTCCTCCTGGCTGCCCATTCGAGCATCTACTCCGTGCCTGGCATAGCCCAAGGAGCAGGGGCAGGTGGATACAGAGAAGTAAGGGCCAGTTCTTGGCTACACTGGCACTTGGCACAGTGCCTGATACATGTTGTATGTCGTTGAGTCAATTCCGACTCGTTGCGACCCCAGAGGACAAAGTAGAACTGCCCCATAGGGTTTCCAAGGTTGTAATCTTTACAGAAGGAACCCTGGTGGTTCCATGGTTAAGCACTCAACTGCTAACCGAGAGGTCGCTGGTTCAAACCCACCAGCCGCTCCTCAGGAGAAAGATGTGGCAGTCTGCTTCCATAAAGATTACAGCCTTGAAAACCCTATGGGGAAGTCTACTATAGGGTCACTGTGAGTTAGAATCAACTCGATGGCAATGGATTTGGTTTTGGTTTGAATCTTTACAGGAGCAGATTGCCAGGTCATTTCTCCCTCTGAGCCACTGGATGGGTTCGAACTGCCAACCCTTTGGTTAGCAGCTGAGCACGTATTTACTGATTAAAAAACACACTCATTGCTGTCAAGTTAATTCCAACTCATAGTGGCACCACAGGACAGAGTAGAATTGCCCCATAGAGTAATCTTTATGGGAGCAAATCTCCAGGTCTTTTCTCCCACAGAGCAGCTGGTGGTTTCAAACCGCCAACTTTTCAGCTAGCAGCCGAGCGCATAACCACTGCACCACCAGTGCTCCTCACCTGGCACACAGTAGGTGCTTAGTTTCCTGAGCACTTACTCTGTATCAGGCCCGATTTCAGGCACCTGCAATGCCTAGGTTTGTTTTATAAGCAAACTGCTGATGTAGTGCACTCCCCAATGTTGTAGATCCTTCGCTTGTATTAACTTGTTTAACTAACACTCATGGCAGGTGGATGGTGGTGTTTTCCTGTGTTAAGCTGAGAAACTGAGGCTCTGGTGGATTGAGTCTGTTGTCAGAGGTGGAGGGGGAGTCAAACCCAGGCAGTCCAGCCTTCTACCCCACTCTACACTCCCCGTTTCCCCACCCTCTCTCCCTCCTACCCCCTTAACACCCCAGACCTTCCAGTTCACCTGTGTGTCTGTCCACGTTCCATGTGCTGTGTCCTGGTCCGTGTCGCGTGTCCTGTGACTTCCTCAGGCCTCCGCCAGCACCATATCTTATGTGAGTAGCAGGGAATCACCTGGAGTATTGCCCTTCCATACCCACCGTTGCCCAGTGTCTTCCTGATAGGCTCAAGGCAGCAACAGTCACACTGGGCAGGGACCCATAGTGCTGCTTATGGTGGTCCTACTGTGTGCATGCGATCTGGAGTGACACTGCCATTTATGGAAGCCCTACTGTGTGCATGCAGCCTAGACCTACACTGCCATTTATGACAGCCCTAGTGTATGTGTACAGCTTGGAGCCACACCACCATTTATGGTGGCCCTATTATTGCATGCAGCCTGGACCCACACTGCCATTTCTGGCAGCCCTACTGTGTGCATGCAGCCTGGACTCACACTACCATTTATGATGGTCTTACTATGTGCACAGCTTGGGCCCACATTGCCATGTGTGGTGGTTCTATGGTGCGTGCACAGCCTTGATCCTTGCTGACATTTATGTTAGTCCTACTTTGTGCATGTAGCCTGGACCCACATTGCCATTTATTGCAGTTTACTGTGTATGAGCAAACTGTGTCCACACTGTCATTTATGGAAGCCCTGCTGCGTGTATGTAGATTGGCCCACAGATAACAGCTTAAACAACCCAGAGACCACAAACTACCATTTATTGCTAACCTACTAAGTGCACATAGACAGGGGTCACAGATCCTGTGCGTTTACACAACCCAGAGACCCACAGAGCCATTTATTGCAGACCTACTGCATGCTGGCCCAGGCTAGGCTCTGACAGCTCACAGGGAATTGAAAGGAATGCTCAATGCCCTTGAGAACCTGCTTATGAAGGAAGCAAGGGGATTGCTGTTTATGCACCTACTAAGAGTTAGGCCCCTTTGCCGAGCACTGAGAGGATAAAGATGTATGTATTGAATGAATGAGTTGAGCAACTGAATACAGGTAGTCCTTGATTTATGACGTATTTGAGTTACAACAAACCACACTTGCGACTGACTTTTTTTTTTGTACATCATATCGTTAGTAATATGTGCTATATACAATGCTGCAGCTCATACTTTGCTGATGTTATCATTCTCAGATGTAATGTTTCCAACCCCCAAAGACTGAATTTATAAAGATACAAATAATAAAAGGTAACAATAATGAAAACAAAAAAAAAAAAATGAGGTATTCGACTTATGTCAGAGCCAACTTATGACTGAGTAGTCACTGCAACGGAACACTGTCATAAATTGGGGTCTACCTGTAATACACTTTTGGGGCTCCTGGCTTAGTTGGGAAAGGAAGAGCGTTTCCTGTTAACAGGAAAGTAGATCTCATCCCTCCTCTGCTCAGAACCCACCTGTGGCTCCTGCCTTACTCCCAGTCAAACATTCTAAGGTATTACATGAGTATATACTCATGGTACTAACAACAAAAAGTCAAATGCAGTGAAATTCCTCTTCCTCCTCTCAGTCCCCTCTACCTTAGAGCAGTTTACACTGTTAACAGTTTGGTGCATATCCTTGCAAACCTTTTTCTGTACATTTACAAACACGTATATATCTGTAGAATTAAGAATCTTGTTCTGTGGTGTTTTTCTTAATTTTTTTTTAATAATGGGATCCCAGCATTGTTGTAAGATTGTCTGTAACTTGTTTTGTTTTTCCACTGAATAGTATGTTTGGAGATGTTTTCCCGTACACTTCACAATAGGTGGGTGGGCAAGACTTGGATGTGCGAAAATGGGCACAGCCAGAACACACAATGGCCTCTTATATGCAGACACTCAGGCAGCTATAAACACGGGCTTCCCCCACCCCCAAGCTGGACTAGCCCCCCTGCCCTGATTCGCACTGATGCATCATATCCCACACCCTGGCAGGGTGAGCTGGAGCGGCAGCTCCTTCAAGCCAATCCCATCCTGGAGGCCTTTGGTAACGCCAAGACAGTGAAGAATGACAACTCTTCTCGATTCGTGAGTGCTGGGGCAGGGCAGGGCCTGGCTGTGTGTCCCAGAAATGGGCTGGGCATGTAGGGGGCATGAGGGGCCAAGATATGTGAGTCTGTTGAGGAAGGAGGGGACTGGAGGCCAGAGTCCTGAGGAGAGAAGTCGAAGGGGGACCTTGGATTCCCCAGGGATCGCCTCACTGGGGACCTCACCATTGGAGTGGGGTTTAAGTGTCTATTTGAGAGAGAAAGTCCAGAGGCAGATCCTGGCTCTGGGAGGGTTGGGTGTGGGGTTGGGGATGGTCTTCATGTCTGTGGGGGGAAGAGGATTCTGAGCCACGGCCTCCCCACCCCCATTCTCTCAGGGAAAATTCATTCGCATCAACTTTGATGTTGCTGGGTACATTGTGGGCGCCAACATCGAGACCTGTATCCTCTCACAACCCTGAGGGTAGCTGGGAGGAGCAGGGCGGGAGCCAAGGAGGTGCTCTGGGAATCCCGTTCGCAAAGACCCCTGACGTCACCCAACTCCTTAGATGGGGTCACATTGTCCTACCGCCCAGGAGCTCAGGACAGCACAGATGCAGCTTTTCCACATGGGGGAGGAGAGCGAGGGCTTCCTCTGTTTTTATAAAAAGGCCTCACTATGGGGTGGTGAACTGAGGGTACCCAAGACCACCCCCAGTTTCGATGATTCACTAGGAGGACTCACAGGACTCAGCTTATAGTCATACTCACCTGAAAACCAAACTATTTGCCATCGAGTCAACTCCAATTCACGGCGATCTCATGTGTGTCAGAGTAGAACTGTGCTCCATAGGGTTTCGGGGGCTGGGTTTTTGGACGTGGATTGCCAGGTCTTTCTTCCAAGGCACCTGAGTGGACTCAAACCTCCAACCTTTGGATTAGCAGCCAAGCATGTCAACCGTGTGCACCACCCAAGGACTCCAGCCCCTTATGAGGGGTGTTGTTATCAATCTCATTTTACAGATGATGAAACTGAGGCACAAGTACTTGTATGACATGCCCAAAGCCACTCATCCAGTTAGTGGCAAAACCACTGGCCTAGGCTCCAAACAATTCCACTGCTTCTTGGGAGAGAAGGGGTGCTACTTCTTCGGAGAGAAGGGGGGATGACATGGGTAGGATCGGGGGCTGGTTGGGGGGCTTTCTCTCCTCCCCTTTGGCACCTTGACTCGCCTCCACCCAGATTTGCTGGAGAAGTCTCGGGCTATTCGCCAGGCCAAGGATGAATGCAGCTTCCATATCTTCTACCAGCTGCTAGGGGGCGCCGGAGAGCAGCTCCAGGGTCAGTGTCTCACGTCCTTCCCTGCTCGCAGGGGAGTGGGTGGGAGTTACGTGGGAGCCCCCTGTGTCGCTGGCTCCCTGGAACAGGAAGACAGTGGGAGGCACTCATTTAGCTCTTCCTCTGTAGTGAGTCCTGCTGCTTGCACATGCTAAGTCCTGTCACGTGGTGGGTTCTGCCGCGTGCGTGTGCTGCGTTCTACTACGTCCACGTGGTGGTTTCTGCCACCCCCAGCCCGTGCTGTTCAATAGAGACTATTGCCCTCTGGCTCCAGCTCTCGCCTGCCTCTCACTCACACTAACTGTGGTGGCCACGTGGCTCCTGCCACCTCCTGGCTCCTGCTTCTGCCCACATGGCCCTGTGGCTCCTGCTTGCACTGGCTTCTGAAGCTCTGGGACTCCCATCTGCTATGGCTCCTCCACCCTGTGGCTTCCACCTCCTCCAACTGGTGCCGCACCCTGACTCCAGCTTTGCCGTGGCTCCCGCTGCCTCGAGGCTCCTATTCTGGTTTGTGTTGCTTCTCAGCGCCTGCTGCCTTAGAGTTCCCTGACTCCTGCCTCTTCTGACCCCTACGAGCCATTGCTTTTGCCTGAGGTTCCTCCTGTCTCCCTATCTCATGTTCCTTCTGCCCTCTGGCTGTAGAAACGCCCTAGGCTCTTGCTCATATGGGTCCCCACTGCCCGCTGGCTTATTATTCTGGCTCTTTCCAGCCCATAGCTTGTGCCACACTGTGGCCCTGTGGCCTTGCAGCTGCTTTGTCTTAGGTCTCATGGCCTCGTGGGTCCTGTGGCCAATGGTTCCTCATTACCCCAGTTCCTACCCCCTGTGGCTCTGACCGTGGCCCTTGCTACCCCAAGGTTTCTGCTGACTTGGGCTCCTGTGGCCTCACTGCCCCTGCCAACTGGGGGCTCCTGCCTGCTCTGGGCAATTCCATGATCAAGACCCTCTAGGGAAGGAGGAAGGAGAAATGATGTAATATGTGCTAAGTTTACCCACTCCATGCCCAGCCCTTCCCACCCAGCGTGTGAAATAAGGATCCTCATCCATTTGACTGAGGAAGAGTCCAAGGGTCTCAGGGGGCAAGTGGCTCATCCTAAGATCACCCACTCATAATTGATAAAGCTGAGAAATGAGTCTAATTCCTCTGCTTGACCTTGCCCCCACTCCTTGCATCCTGCAGCCGACCTTCTCCTGGAGCCATTTTCCCACTACCGCTTCCTGACCAACGGCCCATCGTCCTCTCCTGGGCAGGAGCGGGAGCTCTTGCAGGAGACGCTGGAGTCCCTGCGGGTCCTGGGATTCACCCATGAAGAAATCACCTGTGAGTGAGCCCCAGGCCCAGAGTGCCCCTGTGGAGGGGAGGGGGTGCAGCACCACACGGGCAGGCTGGGGACCCGGCGTAGGTCATTTGTTCCTCGGTGTATTTGCTCATGTGTTTATTGAGGACCTGATCTACTGTGAACAAGTCACAGGAGACAGAGTGGGAAACAAGGCCAACAAACATCCCTGCCTTGGGGAGACTAACACGAATGATAAACAGCAATGAGATATACAAGGAAATTATAGAGTATATTGAAGGTGATGAGTGCCATGGAGAAAAAAAAGAGTGGAGGAAGGAGGGGGGTACAATTTTAAGTTAGGGTATAAAGAAAGGGCGCACTGAGATGGTGACATTTGAGCAAAGACCTGAGGGAAGTGGGGATGGGGGAGTGAGCTTTGGAGACATAGAAGGAACAGCATTCCAGGCAGAGGGAACAGCCTCGTCAGGGTCCTGGAGAAAGTGAGTGAGCACTGGAGATAAACAGGGAACAGTGTTCTAGGCAGAGGGACTAGCCTGTGTAAGGGCCTGGAGGAAGCGAGGGAGTGAGCACTGGAGATATAGAGGGAACAGTGTTCCAGGCAGAGGGAACAGCCTGTGTAAGGGCTGGTAACCAGGAGAGGACATGGCATATCTGAGGAGCTGAAACTTCTTAAGTGGATTCAGTCTCATATGTGGCTAAGGGAATTAAGGAGATAGGGCTGCAGAGGTAGGGGGGCCAGACCACTCAGACCTGGAACATTAGGCTGAGGGGTTGTGACTTTGTCCTGGGAACGCTGGGGAGTCATGGAGGGCTGAGAGCAAGGGAGGGGCAGGGCCAGCTCTTGGACGGTGTGGCTGATAGATTGGAGGCCAGGAGGAGGCTGAGGCGAGGGTGCAGGCAGGAAAGGCTGAGGCTGAGGATGGGCTGTGAGGGGGAATGGAAGGGAGTTTGGTGCCTGGTGGAAGGTGGGATGGTTGCTGAGACGAGGAGCCCAGGGGGAGAGTGGGTTTGGAGGAAGACGCTGAGCTCAGTCAATACATAAGGTAGGCAGAGGCCTGGGACTCAGGAGCAAGGCTTGAGTTGCAGATAGAGCGCCAAGATTTTCTTCTGGAAGTACTGGGGAGCTATGGAAGGACTGTGAACAGAGGAGAGTAGGGCCAGCGCTGGGAGCAGCAAGACCCCATGGGGCCTTGTTGGGTGCAGACTGGAGTGGAAGATAGGAGGCCTGGAGGCCAGGGAGGACGCTGGGCCGAGGGCCCAGAGAAGACACAGGACCCCAGCCTGGGTGCCCAGGTTGCTCTGGATTGGGCCACACTGAGGTTAAATACTCAGGTCATCTCCCGATCCCCTTGCCATCTTTCATCTTTTCTACCAAAAAATGTATTTTGACAATAGTTGTGTCTCCATATGTGCAGATGGACACCACTTTCTGTGTATACCTCAGGGTCCCTGGGTGGCACAAATGGTTTACTCTCAGCTACCAATTGAAAGGTTGGCAGTTCGAACCCACCCAGCGGCACTGTGGAAGAAAGGCCTGGCGATCTGCTTCTGCAAGATTTACAGCCAAGAAAACACTGTGGAGCAGTTCTACTCTGTAACCACGGGGTTGCCATGCATGGGGGATAACTCGATGGCAGCTAACAGCAACCACAAATGGACCTCCATGTTTTGTTTTGTTTGTAGCTACATAACATTTCTTTTTTAGGGGTGAATTCTGATTTTTTTTAAAAGACAGACCCTTAGGTAGTTTGTAGGGCTGAGCTGGAGCCGGGTGGGCCTTGTTCTCTGATCCCTAGCATTGTAGGAGTCAGCTCCCAGGGTGAATTGGGAGGGCTGGAGATGGTCCAGAGAAGGCCAGCTTGGCGGTCTACCATGCTGCACACGGCCCACTACTTTGGGTGTATTGACACAGGGTCTCAGGCCTCCTCTCTCCACTGTCCTGGCCAGATTTCCCAACCACATGGTTGTGCAACTCCCCAGGCTGTGCCTCTCCACTCTCCTCACCTTACCAGACAGCCTGATTCAAATTTGCAAACAAATTCAGATTGCAGCAGCCCCAGAGGACTGGACCTCACAACCCGGCCTCAGGTTGCTCCTGGCTCTTCTACACACGCTTAACCAGAAAAAACCAAGCCAGCTGCCACCGAGTTGATTCCGACTCATAGCAACCTCACTTAACCCTTCCAGAGGCACAGACAGCAGGTTCCTACCTGTGGTGACCCCATGTGTCTCAGAGTAGAACTGAGCTCCATGGGGTTTTCAATGGCTCATGTTTCAGAAGTAGATTGCCAGGCCTTTCTTCTGAGGCATCTCTGGGTAGACTCAAACCTCCAACCTTTAGGTTAGCAGCTGAGCATGTTAACCTTTGCACCACCCAGGCACTCTATAGGGTGATACTGATTTCCAGTTCTGCCACCCAAGTACCTGATGCCCATTTCTCCACATCCATCCGGCAACTGTGGTTTTATCCATTTGCTTGCGTGGTAGGTAGATGGGATTTCATGGTAGTTTTGTGTGTGTTGCTTAACACAGAGCGATGGTGGTGGTTGTTGGGTGCTGTCAAGTCGATTCCTACTCATAGTGACCCCGTGTGACAGAGTAGAACTGCCCCATCGGGTTTTCTAGGCTGTCATCTTTATGAGAGCAGATCGCCAGGCCTTTCTCTGCTGAGCCGCTGAGTGGGTTTGAATCAGGAGCCTTTCAGTTAGCAGCCAAGCACTTAACTGTTGTGCCACCAGGGCTCCTACAAGGAGTGGAATTAGTCCTTTTTCCATGCATTCTCTTTTTTCAGAAAGAGGAGACAGAGGCTCAGGGAGATGGGTTGTCTTGCCCCAGGACTCACCCCACTTAGAAGAAGGCAGAGATGTGGTTGAACCGGGCCTGATTCCAAACTCGGCCCCCAGTCCATTCCCAGAGAGGCAGATGGGCGTGTCTGGGTCACGCACAGGTAAACCAGGGCAGAGAGAGCATTTGGGACCAGTTGAGGGTGAACCTCCATCCACTTCCCACTCCCTGTCTTTGCCCGCCCACTGTTGGCACCATAAGTGCCCCACTGAGAGGTTGAGCAGGTAGCCTGGGAAGCAGGGAGGGGCGCCAGCCTCTCAGGTGAGGTAGGACCCAGCATGGCCAGCCTTGCACCTCCATAGGTGGGGACTGGCTTGTGATCATCTGGTCTGAAGTCAGCAATGAGAGATACCAGCCTACTCCTTAAACCAAAAAAACCAAACCTGTTATTGTTGAGTCGATTCCAACTCGTAGTGACCCTATAGCAACACTATAGGACAGAGTAGAACTGCCCCATAGGGTTTCCAAGAAGCAGGTGGCGGATTTGAACTGCTGACCTTTTGGTTAGCAGCCATAGCACTTAACCACTGCACCACCAGGGCTCTGCCAACATTCGCCCAGGTGGTTGGCACAAATGCAGATTCCAAAGGACATTTGAAAGACCATTGGAGGAACTTGAGTCTGGACCGGATCTCAGCTGACGTTTAGAAATTATTGTCAGGTTTGTTAGGGGTTATGATGGCCGTGTGGTGGTATAAGAACATGCTCTTATTTATTTATCTTCTGAGATGCAAACTGAGTGATGGTTTTCGGGGCGAAATGACATCATAGCTAGGGTTTGCTTTGCAATATTCTAGCAAAAACTTAAGAAGATAAACAAGTGGGGTGGGGTGGAAAAGGGAGAGTGAGTGTAGCCAAAGATTGTTGAAGCTGGGAATAAGTGCATGAGGGTTTTACAGTACACCCTTCTTCGTTTGGAAGTTCTCGTAGAAAGAAGTTAGATGCCGATTTAGTTTGCTAGCACTGCTGTAATAGAAATACCACACATGGGTGGCTTTAAAGAACAGAACGTTGCTTTTCTCACAGTTCGGAAGGCTAGATGTCCAAACTCAGGGCCCCGGCTCTAGGGGAAGGCTCTCTGTCTGCTCTGGGGGCAAGTCCTTGTCCCAGCTTCTCTAGAGTTCTCAGGGTTCCAGCCATCTCCCCTCCACCCCTCCATTTGCACTTACTTCTGTGCCTAATCTGTTCCTTTTTTATCTCAAAGTGACTGGTTTAAAACACACCCTACACTGAGATGACTTCATTAAAATCACAAAGAAACCGCTGTTCCCAAATGGCATTGCATCTACAAGTGTAAGGGTTAGGATTGACAACCCCTATGTTTAAAAAAAAAAAAAAGTTTGGGGAGACACAATTCAATCCGTAACACCACTGACATGAGCGGTCTAGAACAGGCAAATGCATAGAGACAGAAACGTTAGAGGCTGTCGGGCTGGGGAGAGGAGACGCTAGGGAGTGAATGCTTAAGGTCTGCTGAGGTTCTGTTGGGGGAAGTGAAAAAGTTTTGTAAATAGTGGTAATGATGGCATAACATTGTGAGTGTAATTAATGTCACGGAATGGTACAAAAAATGGGTAAAATGGCAAATGTCATGTAATATATATTTTCTTGTTGTTGTCAGCTGCTATTGAGTCGATTCAGACTCCTTTCGATACCATGTGTACAGACTAGAAGGGGGCTCCACAGGGTTTTTAAGGCCTTGACCTTTCAGAAGCAGATCACCAAGCCTTTCTTCTGAGGTACCCCTAGGTGGATTCGAACCGCCAATCTTTCAGGTAGTGATCAAGTGTTTAACCCTTTGCGCCATCCAGGGACCTCCTTATCTATATTTTATCATAATAAAATTAAAAAACAAAATACCCACATGCACACCCGGTGCAGCCCCGGGGCCCTCATCCCCAGAGCATCTGGGGCACTAGGCTGGGGTGTGGCTCTGTAAGTCTTGTTTCTGGTGACATTGGCCTACCAAGGAATGCTGTGGTACTAGCTGTTAGTTGCTGTCGAGTCAGCTCCAACTCACGGAGACCTCACGTATAACAGAGCAAAACGTTGTACGGTCTTCATGATTTCCGATGTATTCAGGCTGACCTTCCAGCACTGTAGCGGACACAATTCTGTTGTGATTCAGAGAGTTTTCATTGGCTGATTTTCTGCAGTAGGTCTCTAGACCTTTCTTCCCAGTCTGTCTTAGTCTGGAAGCTCTGCTAAAACCTGTCTACCATGGGTGACCTGGTGGTATTTGAAATTACTGGTGGCATAGCTTCCAGCATCACAGCAACCTAAGCCACCACAGTATGACAAACCGACAGACAAGTAGTGGGGTAGCAGTTGTAATGGCCCCAGATCCGTGGTTCCCAAAGTAAGCATGTTAACAGGCGTTACCCTGGGGGCATAGAAAGCTTTCCCTGTTCACCTACATTTTGGGAAATTCTGGGTTCCACAGCTTCCCAAAGGACCTCGCAAGAACCTTTAGAATACTACCCCAGGCAGAGGGAGGAAGCTAGAATATACAGCAGTTGCCAGAGTGTGTGGCTGTGGAACCCTTTTCTCAAGGCTGGGGTTCCTTGGAACATACTTTGAGAAACATTTCCCCAAGGTTGCCTCCTGTCCTAGGAAATGCTGGGGATGTATATCAGTCAGGCACAAGCCTTGCCTTAAAGGAATGCCCAGCCTGATGGAGGAGACAGAGGTAGAGATCAGGTGTAGAGATAAGAGTTGCAGTCTGTGGGGCTCTGTGCTGTAATGGGGGTTGGCCCAAGGCATTGTGGGAAACCACCACTGGGAGTCCCCTGGCTCTCCTCCCATCCCCCACCCCTGTTCAGCCGCTCATTGGAATGTCCGGCCTGGAGAGGCTACTCTGCATACCAGCTCTGAGTTCTCCAAGCACCTCGGCCCAGGAAGAGGCCTCAAGGCCCAGGACTGGTGGGGAGGTGGCCTACTCCCCCTAAAACCTCCCAGCATTCTTAGGCTCTTGACTGTACCCGTCCACCTGGGCCACCCAGGGCTCTGCTAAGCATGGCCCCTGCACTCTCAAGGCGCCACCCCTGGCTCACCAGGCCACACCCCTGCACTCTCAAGGCCCCGCCTCTGGCTTTGTCAGTCCCTACCCCAAGCTCCCCAGACTTTAGGACAGTTGTTCGAATAATGTCCTTGATAACAAAAAAAATTATAATTTCACCCACACATTCTCACACACACACCCCTGAAAATATCATTTTCCTAAGAACATTCTCTTAAACAATTAATGTTGGCACAGTTCTGCAGGGAAACCTGTGAGAGCCGGAACTCGATGGGACTGCCCTGTTTTTCTGTGTCTCACATTTTCCCCTTTTGACGGAGTGCAATCTTACCACTTTTCTATCACTCTCTATTAGGAAAATATTTCAGTTTTCCTTCTGTGACAGGTTTCTGCCCTACACAGGTTCTGGCTTTTGCAGGTTTTACTGTATTACCTACAGACTTTAGGACAGTTTTTCCAATAAGTGTTCTTTATAGCAAAAAAGCTTTTAAATTACACACACACACTCACTCACACACAAGCACACGCTCACACATGCTCTCACAACTCACATACACAGTCACACTCACAAGCTCACAACTCACACACGCAGTCACAGTAACACACCCACACAGTCACACACACAAGCTCGCATACAAACACATAATTCACTCACACACACTCAGTCACATATACTGGTACACAGACACACAGCACACTCACACATACACACAACACTTTCGCAATCACCCGTACCCATACGCACTCACTCTCACACACTCTTCCCTCATCCAGGATCACCTGTTTCATTCAGTCATCACGTCTCCTTCAGTCTGGAACAGTTCCTCAGTCTGTCTTTATCGTCTGTGACCTTGAACCTTTGAAGATTACAGACCAGTTGTTTTGTCTCAATTTGGGCTTGTTTTCTCCTGACTGGATTCAGGTTACATGATTTTGGCAGGAGTATCCCCGAAGTGATGTCGGGCCTCTCCCCACTGCCTTTTGTGAAGCAAACCTGCTATTATAGTGCAGAAAACACACCCCAAAAGTGCACACAGCTCCTAAGCATCAACTTAGGGGATGTTTGCAAATGAACCCCATGTAATCAGCACCTAGACCCCCCTCGTGCCCCTTCCCATCACCAGCACCCCCAAATGTAAACATTCGCCTGCCTTCTAACAGCCTGGCATTGTTTTGCCTGTTCTTGAGTTTTGTATAAATAGAATCATCCAGTGTGTGCGTTTTTGTGCCAGCTTCTTCCACTGAATGTTAGGTTTGTGAAATTCACCCACGTTCAATGGGGTGGCCGGAAGGGGCCTTTTGAAACCCTGATTCCACGAGTGCATTCACTGTAAAAATTCATTGAGCTGGATGTATACGATTTGTACAGTTTTCAGTATGTGTTTTATTCGTACATATTTACATTAAAAACATATACTAAAAAGGGAGGAAAGGGAGAGAAGACAAGTTAAGAGCACAGACTCTGGAGTCACTTTGTCTGGGTTTGAATCCCAGCTCTGCTGCTTACCAGCTGGGTGACCTTGGGTAAGTTGATGACCTGTATGTGCCTCAGTCTCCTCATCTGTAAAATGGGGGTTAAGAGCAAGACCGGCCTCATTGAGTCATTATGAAGATGAAATGACTTCATTTTTGTAAACCGTTTGGAACAAGGCCTGGCCAGAGTTAAGTGCAAATAAACCAAGGTACGTCTCACTCCATAAATAGTGAAAACTGTTCTAGAATGAACAGCTGATGAGGTAGCTTGTGTCCGTTCGCTGGTGCATAACATCATCACGAAGGCAACAGATACAAACACAGCCTGAACAAAGCGTGCTATAAAAAAAAAAAATTTTTTTTTTTTTATATACCTTGACTCAAATCCCACACACAGCTTTGTTGTCAAAGACGAGATTGTTCCGAAATGGTGACCAAATCTCGGTAAAGTTCAGAACAAAACCAAGAACACCCTTCCCTCAGATTACATGGCGGTTGCCTTCCTGGAAAATTCACTGTGTATGAAACCAAGCACAAAACGCTCTGTGTTTATATGTAAAACAGATGGGAATTAGTCTCAAAGCCAAACCAAACCTGTTGTTGAGGCGATTCCTACTCATAGCAACCGTATAAAGCAGAGTAGAACTGCAGCATAGGGTTTCCAAGGCTGTGGTCCTTACGGAATCGGACTGCCGCATCTTTCTCCCACAGAGGAGCTGGTGGGTTGGAACCTCTGACCTTTCAGTTAGCAGCCAAACACAACCACTGCCCCACCAGGGCAACCAAACTTGTACAAACG
This sequence comes from Loxodonta africana, assembly GCF_030014295.1. Classification (NCBI taxonomy): domain Eukaryota; kingdom Metazoa; phylum Chordata; class Mammalia; order Proboscidea; family Elephantidae; genus Loxodonta; species Loxodonta africana. The sequence goes on from NC_087352.1 coordinate 17,942,005, forward strand.
GGCTCAAGGCGGCAGCATTGTCCACTTACGTTGTGACAACCAGTCTCGCCTCCTACAAGTTTCCAAGTCAGGCTCTAGGGGGCAGCACTAACCACTTAACCCGGAACAACTTACAAAATATAAATTTCCTCCCTTTTAATACAGGTAACGACATGTCATACACACCCTTCTGCACCTCACGTTTTTCACTCGAGATCTTAGAAATCTTCGCTATCACTACAAGTCACCATTCCCTTGTTGTTGTGTGTTGTCAAGTCAGTTCTGACTCATAGCAACCCTATGTGATAGACTAGAACTGCCCCATAGGGTTTCCTAGGCTGTAATCTTTACGGAGGCAGGTCACTGGGTCTTCCTCCTGTGGAGCCACTGGTCGATCAAACTGCAGACCTTTTGGTTAGCAGCTGAGTCTTAACCATCGCACCATCAGGGCTCCATACCTTTCTCCTTAATTTCCTTAAATTCCCTTTAATCTTGTATACATCACGTTGTAAACTAGACAACATGAGCAGACATCGATCGTGTGGTGATAAAGCAAATCTCACATACAAAATAGCCCAGAATTATTTTGATCTGTTTCCAAAAATCAGTCAATAAAAACCCTAGGTTCCCAGCAGTCCTATTTGCAGCTGATAATGGGAATGGCATGGAACCAGAATTCAGTGATCTGGTCACATATCTTAGGGCCAGCCCAGTGTTACTGACGGATTTTAAGTGAGGAGATTTTAAGCTGAGGGGTGGTGGATTGATTTGATTTAGCGTTTTTAAATTAAATTTTTAAGAAACGAGTTAAGATCATGACTTGGGAATCTGATTTCTTTTTTAAATAAACTATTTTCTAGGAGTTTTAGGTTTGCAGAAAGTATAGAGAGTTCCCATATAGCCTCTTTTCCACTGCAGGCTTTTCTCCTATTATTAACATCCTGCATTTTTTTACTGGTGTGGTACATGTGTTACAACTGATCAACCAATACTGAGACATTATTTTTGTATTATTGTGGTGAAGATATACATAACAAAACATATGCCGACTCAACAATTTCTGCGTGTACAATTCAGTGACATTGATTACATTCTTCAAGTTGTGCGACCTTTCTCGCTACCCTTTTCCAAATGACTCCACCACCATTGTAAAAATGGCGTGGTGGCGTCAGACCTCATCTAACTTCAGGAGGAGGAGAGAGAATCAAGATCATCAGCCCAAGGCTGATTGTTATGAGGTAGAGGTCAGACACATCTTTTTACCAGTCCTGACACCAGCCGTCCTTCCCACGGTACTCTCTACTTCTCTGCTGAGTGCAATAATTCATTGCAGTGGCTACACAGAGCTCACAGATAATACTCACGATTATGGGGTCTATTAGGGAAGTAATGGGTTGTAGTTCAGGCTCAGAAATGCTCAGGATACAGCTCTTTGATCAAGATAGCTTCTTCTCCAGCCATGCCCAAAGGGAAGCCTCTACTTCTGGGCTCAGCTCGGGCCTGGAACCTCATTCTCACCCTGGCCTCTGACCTGCTTGGGCAAGTGTTAGACGGCTCTTTCTTTAGCTCTGCCAATAAGTGCCCAGAGGCACCTCGTTCCTCCAGGAAGCTTCCTGCTCAGAGGCCCTGGGCTCTCTTGCTCCCTGGGTTGGCACGCCCACTGTAGCCGCCTCTCTCTATGGGCCAGTAAATCCACCACCATCTCTTACCAGTCTCCTGGTGCTGCTGCCATCATTTCTCTGCCTCTGCTTCTTGCTGTCTTACACCATCTCCAGTGTTAACAGATCTGTCTTCTGGACCTAGGAGGTACTCGGCACAGGAACCCTGGGTCCAAAGGACATGCTTCGCTCCAGGCTTTCTTTTTTTTTTTCGTGATACAGAAGTCCTTCCCTCTCTGCCTCTGGGATGATTCTTTTTAAGCCTAGTGGGATGGCAAAACTGACCAAAGCCCGCATTAGAGTTCCATACACCTTATTTTCATGATCCCACCCCTGCAAGGGCTCCGTGCACTTTATTTTCATTATTAGCAGGCTGTTGAATCCCCTTGGTGGGCCACAGACGCCTTATTTGCATAGTCCCACTCAGCCATTTTATGGGAGTCACAAGACTGTGAATGGCTAGAAGGGACATATTCAGTAATTCAGTGCACTATAACCATTAACATAGACTCTGTACCCCCTAAGCAAAAAGTCTCCATTTTCCCCTCCCTCCCTTTCACTCTTGGTCTTTGGCATCTATATATTTGCTTATTTCACATTAAAAAAAAAAAAAAAAGCATTGCCATCGAGTCAATTCCAACTCATAGCAACCCTATAGGACAGAGTAGAACTGCCTGATAGGGTTTCCAAGGAACAGCTGGTGGATTTGAACTGCTGACTTTTTTGGTTAACAGCCAGATCTCACATAAGTGAGATCATACAGTATTTGCCCTCTGGCAACTGACTTACTTCACTTAGCATAACGTTTTCAGGGTTTGTCCGTGTTGTGGCATCCATCAGGACTTAATTCACTGTATTCCATTGTATGTGTGGACCATATTTTGTTTATCCATTCATCAGCTGATGGACGCTTGAGTTGTTTCTACCTTTTGGCTATTGTGAAAAGTGCTGCAGTAAACATTGCTATACAGATTTCTGTTTACATTCCTGGTTTCACTTCTGGGTGTATACCTAGGATTGCGATTGCTGGGTCATATGGTCGTTCTGTGTCTGATACATTATTAACTAAAGTCCATAGGTCACAATGGGGTTCACTCTTTGTGTTGTACAGTCAAATGCAGGATGTCATGTGTCTGCCATTACAGTATCATGCCGAATGGTTTCACTGCCCCAAAAATGCCCAGTGCTCCCCCTGTTCCTCCCTCTCTGCCTCCACCTATGTGACCCTCTCTTTGTTCACCCTTAGCCATGCTGCGGGTTGTCTCAGCCGTTCTCCAGTTTGGCAACATCGTCCTAAAGAAAGAACGGAACACCGATCAAGCCACCATGCCCGACAACACAGGTACTGCCTCCAGGCCTGCTGCCACCTGCCTGATCCCCCGAGATGAGATGAGGCCTCACCCCCCCTACATTCCCTGCCCCCATGCAGAGGTCATCCCCAACCCCAGCCAGGCCTGCCTGCACCCCAGGACCACTCAGAGTCCCTGCCCTTTGCTGAGTCTTTATCAAAATAACATCTAGTGCTCTTTTCCTGATTATACCAAAACCAAAAACCAAACCCAGTGCCGTCGAGTCGATTCCAACTCATAGCGACCCTATAGGACAGAGTAGAACTGCCCCATAGAGTTTCCAAGGAGCTCCTGGTGGATTCGAGCTGCCAACCCTTTGGTTAGCAGCCATAGCACTTAACCACTGCACTGCCAGGGTTTTCTGATTATAATAACCATTAACTCTGCTGAAAGTTTGAACGACACTAGTATGGCCAAGGAGGAACAGAAGGCTCCCCTGTTATCCCAAGCCTTCCAAGATAACCACTTTAACAGGAGGCAGTGGTAGTTCAGTGGTAGGATTCTTGCCTTCCATGCAGCAGACCCTGGTTCGATTCCCGGCCAGTGCGCCTCATGCGCAGCCGCTGCTGGTCTGTCAGCGGAGGCTTACGTGTTGTTATGATGCTGAACAGGTTTCAACGGAGCTTCCAGACTAAGATGGACTAGGAGGAAAGGTGTGGTGATCTGTTTCCAAAAATCGGCCAGTGAAAACCCTATGGATTACAGCAGTCTGATCTGCAACCAGTCATGGGGGGCTGATTGAGGACCAGGCAGCATTTTGTTCTGTCATACATGGAGTCACCACGAGTGGGGGTGCTGACTCAACCCCAATAACAACAACAATGCAGTTCTATCCACAGTCCTGAGATTAAGACGCCCCAGTAGAGTTCCAGTTAAACAAACAAACAAAAAACGTTGCTATCAGGTTGATTCCGACTCACAGTGACCTATAGGACGGAGTAGAACTACCCCATAGGGTTTCCAAGGCTGTAATCTTTATGGAAGCAGACTGCTACATCTTTCTCCTGCAGAGTAGCTGGTGGGTTCAAACTGCCCACCTTTCAGTTAGCAGCCGAATGCTTAACAACTGTACCACCAGAGCGCCTTAGAGTTCTAGTTAGTAACCTGGAAATAACCCCAGTGCATTAAGGGAAAAAAAGCAGGTTTCAAAGCAGTTCTCACTCCAGTTTTGTAAAACAAATGAATAAATGAGTGGGTACAACATACCTGCTGTGGGTGTGAACAGAACCTGGAACTTAGCAGGTGATCTCACTGAACGACAGCATCTTGGGTAATAACCCCTTTCTTCATATTTTCTGTTGTACGGCTTTTGAAAATGAGTCCTAATAATTTTATCTTCAGGACAGAAAGCTTCTCCCATCTCGAAGGGAAGGGGTGTGGAACATGACTGCATTTCCGTGACAATGTATATCCACGTTTATACAGGCATAGAACAAAGCCCAGAGGAAAATACCCAAAAGCTTTCACAGTAATTATCTCTGGGGCATATACTGTTGGGTAATTTTCCTTCTTTTATACTCTTTTGGTTTATAGGATTTTTTTTTCCCCATCCAGCCTGTATTATTTTATAATAAAACAGAAGCAAAGCTATTTTCAGTTGGATTAAAGAAAAAAAAAAAAAAAAGGAACGTTGGCTGTAATTCTGTTTCCCAAAAACAAAAAATTATGTATATATATATATATATATATATATATAAAAGCAGAGCAGAGAAGGCAAGAGGAGGTACATTGTTACGTGCTGAATTGTGTCCCCCAGCAAGCTCTGTGGAAGTCCTGACCTCTGTACCTGTGAAGGTGACCTTGTTTGGAAATAAGGTCTTTGAAGGTGTTATCAGTTAAGATGAGGCCATTAAGATGGGCCGTAATCCAATACGGCTGGTATCTTTATAAGAGGAGGAAGAGAGACACAGAGAGGGAAGAGGGCCGTGTGAAGACAGAGGCAGAGATTGGAGGGAAGCTGCTACAAGCCAGGGGTGGTGGTGGCCACGCGTGAGGTGCACTGACGGGCTGGGAATCGTACGTGTGTCTCCCACGTGGAAGGCAAGGGTTCTACCACTGAACCACCCCTGCCCCTAGATGGAACTGCATGTCAGTATCATTGATCTCCTTTGAAATCCCGTGGATTTTATTTTCTGTATTTGCAAGCATTCATTGGAGAATCAGTTCAGGGGCTACAGCAGATGCCAAAGAACAACAAAAAAAAAAAGGCTTCCTCCACCGCCACCAGTTCCCATCGAGTTGATTCTGTGCTCCATAGGGTTTTCAATGGCTCTGACCTTTCAGAAGCAGATCGCCAGGCCTTTCTTCCGAGGCACCACTGGGTGGATTCAAACTGCCAATCTTTCAGTTAGTAGCTGAGCACTTAACTGTTTGAACCACCCAGGGACTCAAAGCCTTAGAGCCCCGTAAACATCATCCCATTGATGGCAATGTAGCACTCCATTAAACCGAACATGCTGTTTTTTACAAATCAAGTTTTTTAGTTCTCAAATGCTTTCCAGATAATGCGAAGTTACCACGGAAGGGTTATAAACTGCAGTTGCACCTGAAAAAAAGGAGAAGTTTAAATCCTCGTAGCCTCGCCGCCCAGAAATTAGCACTGTTGCCATCTGGTGCATTTCCTTCCAGATGTTTTTCTTTTCTGTTGGAGCTGAGTGTCTGTAATAACTGTTTTTCTATTATGGAAGTGAGAGATGCTTGAAAACATTTCTTTATTATCATTTTAATTCAGAGAAGAAAGAAGAAACATACCCACCCACACAGTTAGTTCCACCCCAGGCCCTCTTTTTCTACAAAAACATCTACGAGTATTTTTACATCCAGGCGTTTTTCCATGCAATTTTTTTCTCTATAAAAATAGAACATATGTTACATAATGTTTTGTAAACTGAGTGTTTTCCTTTTTATGCGTTAAATACTTTGTTCCATTTCATTAATATTTCCCAACATATTTTATTATAAAGATTTTACTATAAAGATTTTCAAACGTACAGAAAAGTCAAAAGGATTTATTTCAAAATATGTTACGGTTTTGCATTTCATGAAGGGTTTTTCCACACCTCCCAGGTTCACTTTATACTTTTTGCTTCTGTTGTCATTGTAAATGATGTCTTTTTATTTGCCGTTGGTTTTTTAATTTTTTTTCTTTTTCTAAATAATGTAGAAAAGCAATTTTTCAAAAATGTTATTGTGTGTGATAAAATGCATATAACAAAACATTTGCCTTTTTAACCATTTTTCCGTGGACGGTTCAGTGTCATCGATCACTTTCACATTGAGCAACCATCTTTGCTCTTCATTTCCTGGTGTTTGTCATCACCCTCGACAGAATGAGCAGTTAACTTTTAAATATTTGTTTTGTGTTTGGGCACCTCAGTTGACTCTTACTACAGTAGCTTTTCCCCCAGCATTTTATGAATGACGTTTTCAAACATACAGAAGAATTGAAAGAATTTTACATTAAACACCCAGAGACCTACCACCAAGATTTTACCATTAATATTTTTACTGTACTTGTTTTGTTGCACATCCATCCATCCGTTCATCCATCCACCCATCTTATTTCGTACTGCATTTCAAAATGCAGTTCACACACACACGCTTCAGTTTGTAGCCATTAACTGGCATTCAGTAGTTGTTCAGTTTTTTTGTTTTTTGTTTGTATGTGTGTGTGTGGTGAAAGATATATATGTGTGTGTAGTAAAAAGCACGCATCTTAAGTGAGCTTCCAACATAATTTTGAATGACTGCAGAACCCCTGTCAAATGGGTGGTCCCTGATTCTTCTAGCCAGTCCCCAGTTGTTGGGCATTCAGGTGAACATCTTTGTAACGCAGTCTTTTATCTGGGATTGTTTTTTGCCGACCCTGGTTCCTAGAAGCAGGACTGTTGAGCCAGAGGACACACACACTTTTAGGACTTTTGATGACTTGAGCAGGAAAGGCTGGACCCATGATGTTGAGGGGACAGCGCCTTTTCTCCCACTCGCAGCCAACGCCACTTTCCAGTGCTGACTGGATCCTTGTGCCTCTCGCCCTCAGCTGCGCAGAAACTCTGCCGCCTCCTGGGACTGGGAGTGACGGATTTCTCCCGCGCCCTGCTCGCCCCCCGCATCAAAGTTGGCCGAGACTATGTGCAGAAAGCCCAGACCAAGGAGCAGGTAAGCGGGGCTGGCAGTGGACACAGGAGGGGCTGGGCACCAAGGTCCTGGGCTTTAAACAGTCTATGCTGTTTTTCTCATTCACGTAACAAATTTGCTGAGTGCCTGCTAAGTTACCGGCTCTATTCTAGACTGTCTTAGCTTGCTAACGCTGCTGTAACAGAAACACGGCAAGTGGGAGACTTTAACAAACAGAAATTTATTTTCTCAGTTAAGGCTAAAAGTCTGAATTCAGGGCACCAGCTCTAGGGGAAGGCTCTTTCTCTACCCCGGGGAAAGACCCTTGCCTCAGCTTCTTAGCCCCAGTGTTCCTTGGTTCCTGGCAATCTCCATGTGTTTCACGTGGCATCTGTGTTTCCCCCACTTGTTCTTGCATCTCGCCCTGTCTAATCGCACTGTTTATATCTCAAGTCCTTAGGTTTAAGACACACCCTACATGATACGTCCTCATTAGCATAATAAAGAAAACCCTATTTCCAAATGGGATTACATCCATAGGCAGGTTGTTATGAAGTCGATTCTGACTCATAGAGATCCTATATGATAGAGTAGAACTGCCCCGTAGGGTTTTCTAGGCTGTAGTCTTTATTGGAGAAGCCCTAGTGGCACAGTAGTTAAGCACTCAGCTGCTAACTGAGAGGCTGGTGGTTCAAACCCACCAGCCACGCCGCAGGAGAAAGATGTGGCAGTCTGCTTCCGTAAAGATTCCAAAAAAACCCCAAGCCAGTTGCCTTCAAGTCAATTCCAAGTCATAGTCACCCTACAGGACACAGTAGAACTTCCCCCATACGTTTCCAAGGAGCGCATGGTGGATTCAAACTGCTGACCTTTTGTTTAACAGCTGTAGCTCGTAACTACACTGCCAGGGTTGCCCTGTAAAGATTACAGCCTTGGAAACCTTATGGGGCAGTTCTAAATTGTCTTAAAGGATCACTATGAGCTGGAATTGATTCAATGGCAACAGGTGTGGTCTTTTTTTTTCCCTAGGTTGCACAGCCTCTAAGCAGCAGGGCAGGGATTTGAACCCAGGCTATCATGCTCCAGAGTCCACACTCTTATCCACTGTGCTGTAGAAACTAGGGAGCCCTAGTAGTGCAGTGGTTAAGAGCTCAGGCTGCTAACCAAAAGGTTGGCAGTTTGAATCCACCAATCACTCCTTGGAAACCCAACGGGGCAATTCTACTATAACCTATAGGGTTCTACTAAAACCCATAGGGTTGCTATGAGCCGGAATTGACTCAACAGTAATGGGTTTGGTTTGGTTTGGTTTTATAGAAATTAGCTCAAGGGGTAGGGATTAATGAGCTAATATGTCAGGAGCACTTCACATGGTACTTGGTACACAGTTGTTGTTAGGTGCCACGGAGTTGATTTAGACTCATGGCCACCCCATCTGACAGAGCAGAACAACCCCCTAGGGTTTCCTAGGCTGTGATCTTTATGGAAGCAGGCCACCAAGTGTTTTTTCCTGCAGAGAGGTTGGGTGAGTTTGAACTGCCAACCTTTGGGTTAGCAGCCAAGAGCTTCTTTGTGGCACCAACCACATGGTTTCAGTCATGGTGGATTGTTGTTAGCATTCTCATTCTTGATGGTGCTTCTGGGTGGTGCTGAGGCTAGGAGGTAATCCATGAGCCACACGCTCTGATGCATGCTTGCCCCACCCTGCAGGCTGACTTTGCACTGGAGGCCCTGGCCAAGGCCACCTACGAGCGTCTCTTCCGCTGGCTGGTGCTGCGTCTCAACCGTGCCCTGGACCGCAGCCCCCGCCAGGGTGCCTCCTTTCTCGGCATCCTAGACATCGCTGGCTTCGAGATCTTCCAGGTCTGTGCCTGCCTTGAGCTGGGGCAAGGACTGGGGGCTGCATCACTCTCGCCCTGCCCACCTTGGGAGACCACAGCTGATCCCATCCCTCGTGATCTTCCTGTTAATACTTTGCCCTCCCACCTACCCTGGGTCTCTGTTCCCCTCTCTCTCTGGGTCTTTGCCCCTTCTCTCTGGGTCTCTGTACTCCCTTCTCCCTGGGTCTCTGTCCCCCCCCGCAGGTCCCTGTCCCTCTCTTCCTTGGTCTCTGTCCCCCTCCCCCTAGTCTCAGCCCCCCTCTCCCTGGGCCTCTGTCTCCCTCTACCTGGGTCCCTGTCCTCTCTCTCTGGGTCTCGTCTCTCTTTCTCTAGGTCTCTATCCCCCCCGCCGCCCAGATTTCTGTCCCTCTCTCCTTGAGTCCCTGTCCCCCACTCTCTGGATCTCTGCCTCCCCGGGTCTCTGTCCTCTTCTCTCTGGGTCCCTGTCTCCCATTCTCTGGATTTCTGCCCCCCCAGGTCTCTGTCCCCCTCTCCCTAGGCCTCTGCCCCCCTCTCCCTGAATCTCTGTCCCCCTCTCTCTGTGTCCCTGTCCCCCTCTCTCTGGATCTCTGCCCCCCCACAGGTCTCTGTCCCTCTCATGTGCCCTTGCACCCCTGCAGCTGAACTCCTTCGAGCAGCTCTGCATCAACTACACTAACGAGAAGCTGCAGCAGCTCTTCAACCACACCATGTTCGTGCTGGAGCAGGAGGAGTACCAGCGCGAGGGCATCCCCTGGACCTTCCTCGACTTTGGCCTTGACCTGCAGCCCTGCATCGACCTCATCGAGCGTCCGGTGAGCCCGTGGCCCCTCCACCACCCGCACGCCCCCAGCCCAGCTTCAAATCCCATCTCCACCACCCTCCACATGGCCCCGGCATAGCTCCTTGCCCCACCTGGACCTCAGGTATCTCTTCAATTCAGCGAGGAAAATGACAGTACCCACGCCTTAGATCCGCTGTGAGCGCTCAATGAACAGGACACAGAGAGTGCCTGCCACAGGGCCTGGCTGGATTCAAAGGGTTAATCATTGCCTCCTGTTGATTCCACCTTATGGTGACCCCATGTGACGGAGTAGAATTGCCCCACAGGGAATTTCTTGGCTGTAATCTTTACAGGAGCAGATCACCAGATCTTGCTCCTGTGGAGCAGCTGGTAGGTTTGAACTACCAAGTTTTGGTTAGCCACTGAGCGCTTACTTATCTGTTTGTGCCACCAAGGCTCGTTATCAATGACTCTACCTGTAGTCATTGTTCTGATGTTTAGATGTACGTTTAAGCATTGTTCATAAGAGCTAAGTCTTAGCAGAAAAGGAGCCCTGATGGCACAACAGTTAAGTTCTCAGCTGCTAACTGAAAGGTTGGCGGTTCAAGCTTAGCCCAAGGCTACACGGGAGAAAGGCCTGACAATTTGCTCCTGTAAAGATCATAGCCTAAGAAACCCTGTGGGGCAGTTCTGCTCTGTCAGAGGGGGTCACTATGAGTTAGAATCGACTCAACAGCATCCAACAACAACAACAACAACAAACTTTAGTAGCAACATAAGTGTCCAGTATTTGGTAATCTGGCTTACGTTCCCCTTCCTATCAATGGTCAGGCCAACCCGCCTGGACTCCTGGCCCTGCTGGATGAGGAATGCTGGTTCCCAAAGGCCACTGACAAGTCCTTTGTGGAGAAGGTGGCCCAGGAGCAAGGTGGCCACCCCAAGTTCCAGCGGCCGCGGCAACTGCGGGACCAGGCTGACTTCAGTGTCCTGCACTATGCGGGCAAGGTAGGGGACTGGAGCCAACCTTGGGGCATGTGGGTGGAAGTAGGGATCAAGGGGTCTTGATGTGAGGAGGGCATAGAGGGAAAACAAGGCCACCTGGCATCCACTGGGTTCAGACACTAACAAGTCAGGGGCCAGGAGATCCCAAGGAAGAGTGAGGACTTTGTTTGATGAAAACAGCAAAGGGTTCCTTAAGGTGGAGTTATTTGTGGTGGCTTTTGAGAGATGGATACGAGTTCATTAGGAGAAGCCATGCATGTATTTTACTCACGCATTTGGTAACCACGTGCAAAGGCCTCCTGTGTACCCAGCCCTGTGCTGAGCAAACCTGGGAGCCCAAGTCAGAAATGGTTTCTGCCCTCACGAAGTTCCTTATCTGAGAGGGAGACAAATGCAGACCATTAGGCTGTAAAGCTGATAGGTGCTTTAATGGGGGCAGCTAAGGGCAATGTCAGAGCCCAGAGTTGGAATGCCAGGGAAGGTTTCACAGAAGACAGTAAATCAGGGGTCAGGAAACTTATTTCTGTAAAGGGCCAGGTGGTAAATATTTTCAGCTCTGTGGGCCGTAGGGTCTCTGTCTTGACTACTCAGTTCTGCCATTGAAGCACAAAAGGAGCCGCAAATAATATATAAATGCATGGGCCAGGCTGTGTGTTTCAGTAAAACTTTATTTATAAAAAGAGGTGGCAGTCCAAAGACCCAAGGTAATTATGGGCCCAAGAGACAGAAAGGGCCACATAAATCTGAGACTACATCAGCCTGATTGCAGAAGAACTAGATGGTACCCGGCTACAACCGATGACTGCCCTGACAGGGAACACAGCAGAGAACCCCTGAGGGAGCAGGAGAACAGTGGGATGCAGACCTCAAATCCTCGTAAAAAGACCAGACTTAATGGTCCGACTGAGACTAGAAGGACCCCAGAGCTCATGGTCCCCAGACCTTCTGTTAGACCAAGACTGGAGCCATTCCCAAAGCCAACTCTTCAGACAGGGATTGGACTGGACTATGGGATAGAAAATGATACTGGTGAAGAGCAAGCTTCTTGGATCATGTAGACACATGAGACTATGTGGGCAGCTCCTGTCTGGAGGGGAGATCAGAGGGCAGAGGAGGTCAGAAGCTGGTCGAATGGACAAGAAAAGAGATAGTGGAGGGAAGGAGTGTGCTGTCTCATTAGGGGGAGAGCAACTAGGATTATATAGCAAGGTGTATATAAGTTTTTGTACGAGAGACTGACTTGATTTGTAAACTTTCACTTAAAGCACAATAAAAATTAAAATGTGGGTAAGTGTGGTGAGGGTGTTCCAGGCAGAGGAAACAGTGCATGCAAAGGCCTGGAGGCAGGAGAGCTCGTATGTTCTGTCTCTAGCAGTCAGTTCATTTCCCAAGTAGCATCTAAGACCTCCCATGTGCCCCACTAAGCTGGGCAATGAGTCAGACCTGGGCCCTGCCCTCAGGGGAGCCCTTGTCTGGTGGGGAAGCTTGTACAGAGAATTGTGGTAGTGACAATGATGGATCTATGGAAACAGCAGTAGTAAAAACCCTGAGGTGTGGGAATGAGCTTGCATGTTTGAGGGACAGTGAGGAGGCCAGTATGACTGGAACAGAATGAATAAGGTGGAGAGTGGTGGCAGACAAGGTCATAGAAGGGAACAGAGGCCAGAGGCCAGAAAGGGAAAGAAAAGGGAGAGGAGCAATGCTGGTAGAGGGTGTAGTTCAGGATATGGACACAAGGTGGCACCAACACACGCTGCCCTTGGTGAGCCCCTTGGGGAATCAGGAGAGAGGTAAGCGTGGATGTGCTCACCACCATCCTCTTCCTGACTTCACTCAGGTTGACTACAAGGCCAATGAGTGGCTGATGAAAAACATGGACCCTCTGAACGACAACGTCGCAGCCCTGCTTCACCAAAGCACAGACCGGCTGACAGCGGAGATCTGGAAAGATGGTGAGGACCACCTTCCCCAGGCCCTGTCCCTGTTAGCCTGTACACCCCTTCTCCCAACTCACAGTGTGAGTGTCTTCCTTTCAGAGGCCGAGTTCTAAACCAGAGTTCTTTGCTCAGACTCAGCACTGATGATGGTGGGCCAGACACTCATAAATAGAATTTCACATTGGTGAAATATATACGTATATGTGTGGGTTTGGGTGTATGTATGTCCGTATTCTGAAGCCAGGATCATACTGAATGATAAAACATTCCCCATTAATTACAAACAAGACAAAGATGCCCACTGTCAACACTGCTGTTAAACACTGTTTTGGAGATACTAAGCTATGCAATCAGACAGGAAAAAGAAATAGGCATATGAATGTTGTAAAGGAAGAGGCAAGCTTATCATTAATTTGTAGATGGCATATGTTACCTAAAAAAAGTTAAAAGGTCCAACTGAAAAACCATTAGTAACAGCAAGAATTCAGAAATGTGGTGTTTTACAGATGAATCAACCTTTATGCTTTACTTTCTTTGCTCTCCCCAAAACTGCCCTTCAAGCCCCCAGGAAAAGAGATATAGTTTTGGAAAGTTTTCCGATTTCAACAAGGATCGTGTGAGTTTGGCCATCAGTCTTTTTGGACTGATACTTCTAGGAGGCATGGGCAGAAAAGCCGAATGTCTTCGTGGTTGGACCCTGAGCCTTTCCAAGCCTTGTCTGCTGCCCCCTACCCTTAGAGAAGGTTTGAGAGATAGATTATAAAGCTGGCAGAATCCACATCTTGGTTTTTCCTGATTCTAGGTTCCTGGCACCTGTCAGTTTGCTGTAATCTTTTATTGAAGTGGATGGTATAGTTGTAGAAAGAAGTACTAGCCAATGGAATTAGACAAGAGAACAAAATAAGCAAGATGAGTGGTTCTTAAAATTAGCTTACAGAGTAAAAGTATGGGGTTCCTTGATTTGGTAAGCTGATTTTAGAAAGAGAAATTTTATTTTTGTGCCTCATAGAGTTTGTTTTTTGTTTTTTAATTATATTTTATTGTGTTTTCGGTGAAGGTTTGCATAGCAGTTTAGATTCCTGTTCAACAATTTCTACACAGATTGTTTAGTGACATTGGTTACACTCTTCACAATGTGTGAACATTCTCATGATTTCCATTTGGTTGTTCCATTTCCATTAATCTAGTTTCCCTTCCCCCTTACCTTCTCATCTTTGTTTTAAAGTCATTGTTGACCATTTGGTCTCACACAGATGATTTTTTAAAGGAACATAGTACAGGTAGTCCCTGACTTACAACATATTCAAGTTACAATGAACAGCACTTACGACCATTTGTTTTGTTTTTTTTTTTTGTCCATCTTGTCATTAGTAATATATACTACATACAGTGTCACAGTCCATAATTTGCTGATTTTATATGTAATATTTCCAACCCTCAAAGACAAAGGTTGGATTTATAAAGATACTGATAATAAAAGCCAATAATAATGAAAGCTAAAAATATATATATAGAGAGAGGTATCATCTTACATCAGAACCAACTTAGGACAGAGTCATTAGAATGGAACCCCGTCATAAGTCGGGGACTACCTGTACTATCTCATATAGTTGTCACAAGAGGGATTGAAAAGCAGTGCTTGATGTTCGGTAACAGAACCAGAAACATCTCCTCCAAACTGATAATCTGCTCCTGCTTCTTTAAAATCTGTGCCTCACTCTGGACTTCCATGATGCTCCTCAGCGATCCCTCACATGCCCCATCCCATGTACGCCTGCTTCTTGGAGGATTCCAAGAAAGCAAGTGGAAGCTGCAAAGTTTCTTGAGCCCTAGGCTCAGAACTAGCACTTACTCCACCATTTACTTGAGCAAAACAAGTCCCAAGGCCAGCCCAGATTCAGGGCGCTGCAAGTTATAGGCAAAGGGCATGGAAGAGTGGAGAACTGGGGCCATTTTTGCATGAGTCTCTACTACAGCTGCCCTAAGCCTGGGGTTGGACACTCAGTATCCTGAAAGCCCAGGAGAGAAAAGTCAAAAGAGATAAGTCCCTAAGAGAGGCAAAGGAACAAGCTGGTTGGGAGTATCAAGGATTGAGCTTCCTGGCAGCCAGGGCAAGAAGAAATACCTAGTATAAGAAAAAATAGAGCCCTAGTGGCACAGTGGTTAAGCTCTGGGCTGCTAACCAAACGGTCAGTGGTTCGAACCCACCAGCCGCTCTGCAGGAGAACAGTGTGGCAATCTGCTTCCATAAAGGTTTACAGTCTTGAAAACCCCATGGGGCAGTTCTACTCTCTTATAGGGTTTTGCAATGAGCCAGAATCAGCTCAACGGCAACAGTTTTTTTAGTATAAGAATTATAGACCCAGCTTCTGGGGGGAAAGATTTTTTTTTTTTTATTACACTAAGTTTTCACAGAGGACATTTATCCCCCCAGCCAAAACACAATGCCAGGCAGTAAATAGATAAAAAGGTGAACAGGACAGGGTCCCTGGCTTTAAAAGTTCACGGCGCAGGCTGAAAATAATGAAATGTTCGTGCATTGTGAAGAATGTAACCAGTGTCACTGAACGATTTGTGTAGAAATTGTTGAACGGGAACCTAATCTGCAGTGTAAACCTTCACCGAAAACACGATAAAATAGTATTTTTAAAAAACGTTCACGGCCAAGTGTTAGGTTTTCCCTCATGCTTTGCCCTGTGCTGTTGACTAACAACGCTTTCCTCTTTTTTTCTTCCTGCCACCTTCTCCCCATCCTGTCTTCTCATGCTGTCCCCTCCACATCTCCCCCGCTCATCTCTCTGCCATCTCGCTCCCAATCTGTCCTCACCCCCAGAACACGGGGGCTTCCAGCAGTTCTCTTTCCTTGGCTCCTTCTCACCATCGCCCCCAGGATCTGCAGAGAGGCGCGGCTCCCCGTCAGGGGGCGGGTGTCTCTGTGCTTCGAAGGGTGAGGTTTGCTGGACACGGAGGGTGGGCCTGTTGGACTGGGAACCTGCTTTTGAACATCTGCCTTTTCTCCTCTATACCAAAGTCTCTCACCCCTCTGCTCCCTCCTTGTCGGCTCCATGAGCAATTTTCTAGACTCTTTGTAACAGCAGAACCCTTTCTAATAACTAAATCTCATGTGGAAGTACAAACCACTGTGATCATATTGAGCATTTACCGCGTGCCATTCACTGTGACTTACAGCTCTGAGTCAGAATCAACTCAATGGCAGTGGGTTTCGTTATTTTTTTTATTCACTGTGAAAGAACCCTGGTGGCCCAGTGGTTAAGTGCTTGGCTGCCAATCGCAAGGTCAGCGGTTTGAATCTACCAGCCACTCCGCTGGAGAAAGATGTGGCAGTCTGCTTCTGTAAAGATTACAGCCTTGGAAACCCTTTGGAGCAGTTCTACTCTGTCATATAGGGTTGCTATGGGTCAGAATTGACTTGACGGCAATGGGTTTTGATTCACTGTATGAAGCCCTTTTATAGTTATTGACACACAGACTCCTCTAAACAAGCCGATGAGGTAGGTATTAGTACTACAGTGAAACCTGTGAAAGCCAGAACTCAATGGGACTACCTTGTTTTCCAGATCTTGCAAGTTTTTCCGCCTTTGACAGGGTAGAGTCTCACCAGCTTTCTGTTGCTCCTTTTAGTGAAAAATAATTGAGTTTTCCTTCTCTGACAGGTTTCTGCCTTACACAGGTTCTGGCTTTTCCAAGGTTCAATGTATTATCCCCATTATACATATAAAGAAGCTGAGACACAGAGAGGTTAAGTAACTCACACAAGGTCACACAGCTGATAAAGTGGCAGAGCTGGAATTTGAACCCAGGATATTGGATCTCCAAGCCCTGGCTCTTACCTGTGTTATGAGAACGTAATAAATGACAATTACCATGTTGATAATAACTAGGAATACAGGAAACATTAACCTGGGAAGGAAAAATGCCATATTTGAGTCCTCACCATGTACCAGGCCCTAAGCATGGATTATATTGTTGAACCCTGATGACCCTTGGGTTGGGTCAAAATTGCCAGACATCAGATTCTGTCCCTGCTGTGGGTTTCTGAAAAAATCTGGCATGACCCGACACACAGAATTGGAGACCTAGGTGGAAGGAAGGAATGGGTATTTTTCACCAGCTGAAATGGCGC
The DNA here is from genome assembly GCF_030014295.1 of Loxodonta africana. Lineage (NCBI taxonomy): Eukaryota > Metazoa > Chordata > Mammalia > Proboscidea > Elephantidae > Loxodonta > Loxodonta africana. Next base: position 17,958,833 of record NC_087352.1, read on the forward strand.
CACCAAGTGGCCTGGAAGAAAACACGATTCCAGTGGTGCAAATGGTTAAGTGCTTGACTCCTAGCGGAAATGTTGGCAGTTCAAATCCATCCAGAGGCACCTTGGAGGACAGGCCTGACAATCTGCTTTTGAAAGGTCCTAGCCTTGAAAGCCCTGTGGAGCACAGTTCTACTCTACACTCATGGGGTCACCATGAGTCGGAATCAACTTGAGGACTGCTAAAAAAACAGACATCACGTGATTCTGGAAAGCCTGGTTTAATATGGAGGTGGTTTGCCTTATTTCAGACAAGGTTCCTAGATCCAGCTGTGCTTTTTCTCATCCTTTTTCCTTCTCTATGCCTGGCTTCCTCATATGTAAAATGAGAATGATTCTTAGAAGTTTGGAGAGGGGATTGAATAAGCTGATGTATGTAAAGTGCTTTGAGCCATACCTGGCACAGAATAAGTGCTAGGTAAGTATTTATTTATATTGTCATCATCACCATTTATTGATAAGGAAAACGGAAATCATGTCTTAGAGGAGAAGATGTGGTCAGAGACCAGAGTTGGAGAGAAGTCAGACTGCCTGGGTTCAAATTCTGGATCTTAAGTTTCTAAGCTATATGACCTTGAAGCACACACCTTTGCCTTTCGGAGCCTCAGTTTACCTATCATTCCAGTGGAGCTAATAATACCTACCTTACCATGCTGTGTGAGGTCTTTCATATATAAAGTGCCAGGCCCTATAAATGATAAGACCCTTGATGTTTGGTCAACCTAGCCCCCTAAGACTGACTCCTAATCCTTCCCCCTACAGTGGAGGGGATTGTGGGACTGGAGCAGGTGAACAGCCTTGGAGATGGCCCACCCGGTGGCCGTCCCCGCCGAGGCATGTTCCGGACAGTGGGACAGCTCTACAAGGAGTCCCTGAGCCGCCTCATGGCCACGCTCAGCAACACCAACCCCAGCTTCGTCCGCTGCATCATCCCCAACCACGAGAAGAGGGTGAGTGATCTGGCTGGGGGCAGAGGGTGTGTCTCTGGCAGTGAGGAAGGGCCCAGTTGCTGGACTTGCCTGAAGCCACTTCTGGTTCTGGATCCACCCATGTGACCATGAGCATGTTACTTCCCTCCCAGGCTCCCCTGTTGGGAAAATTCCTTCATTCATCTGACTTACATTTATTTGTTCACATGTCACCTTCCCAGTGAGTCCTTTCCCTGACTGTCCTATGTTCAAATTCAGCCCTTCCCAGCTGCCCTTCCTTGTTGCTCTTTTTGCCTTAAAACAAACAAACCAAAAAAAAAAACATTGCCAGTTGAGTTGATTCCAACTCACAGCAAACCCATAGGACAGAGTAGAACTGCCCCATAGGGTTTCCAAGGCTGTAAATCTTTATGGAAGCAGATGGTCACATCTTTCTCCTGCAGAGCAGCTGGTGGGTTTTAGCCACCCACCTTTCAGTTAGCAACCAAGAGCTTAAACACTGCGCAACGAGGGCTCCTTAACATTTTGCCTTGTGTTGTTAGGTGCTGTCAAGTCAATTACAACTCATAGCAACCCTGTATGACAGAGTAAAACTGCCCCTTAGGGTTTTCTTGGCTGTAATCTTTATGGGAGCAGACCACTGGATCTTTCTCCTGAGGAGCCTGTGGGTGGGTTCAAACCGCCAACCTTTCGCTTAGCAGCCAAGTGATCTTTTAGCTTTTTGCCTGAGCTCTTATTATTTATCTGATATTTTTATTAGTGACTTCTTAGTAGTACAAATGGTTTGTACTCAGCTTCTAACCTAAAGGTTGGCAGTTCAAACCCACCCAATGGCACTGTGGAAGAAAGGCCTGGTAATCTGCTTCTGCAAAGATTACAGCCCAAGAAAACCCATGGAGCAGTTCTACTCTGTAACTCCTGGGGTCACCATGAGCTGGAAACAACTTGGTGGCAGTGGTTTTGTTGTTTTGCTTCTCCCTCATTTGAAGTCCCTAGATGGTACAAACAGTTAATTGGCTTGGCTGCTAACCAAAAGGTTGAAGGTTCGAGTCTACCCAGAGGTGCCTTGGAAGAAAGGCCTGGCAATCTACAGCCAAAAAACCAGCCATTGAAAACCCTATGGGTCACAGTTCCACTCTGATACACATGGGGTTACTGCAAATCAGAATAGAGCTGACGGCAACTGTATTTTTTTTTTTTTTTTACGCCGCTTATTATTAGTGGAAACCCTAGTGGCATAGAGGTTAAGTGCTACAGCTGCTAATCAAAAGATCGGCAGTTCGAATCTACCAGGCACTCCTTGGAAACTCTATGGGGCAGTTCTACTCTGTCCTATAGGGTCGCTACGAGTTGGAATTGACTTGATGGCACTGGGTTTGGTTTGGTTTGGTTTATTATCAGTTTCTCCCACTAGACTTCATTTCTGCCCGGCTTGCTCAAGGCTGTCTCCTCAGTGCCTGGAACAGTGCCAGGCATGGAGTCAGTGCTCAGTAAACAGTAGGTTGAGCTACAGGAAATCACCACCTTTCAACCATTTTTGATCTGCGTAAATGGCCATTCCAGTGGTTCCTCCTGAAGGTTGTGGTTGTGTGAGTGGCGCCCCCGTGTGGCCGTCGTTGATTCTGCATGTCCCTGCCCCACTCTCTGCAGGCTGGAAAGCTGGAGCCCCGGCTAGTGCTGGACCAGCTCCGTTGTAACGGCGTCCTGGAAGGCATTCGCATTTGTCGGCAGGGCTTTCCCAACCGCATCCTCTTCCAGGAGTTCCGGCAGCGGTGAGTGGCCCCAAGGCCCTGGTGGAGATGTGGGATGGGGCCTGGGTTTAGAAGCTACCACCCACACCACGTTCAAATCCCACTGTCTTAGGCTGGGTTCTCCAGAGAAGCAAAGCCAGTAATGCATATAAATATATAGAGAGAGATTTATATTTAGCAAATATCTCATACAATTGTAGAGGTTGGAACGTCCCAAGTCCTGGGACCAGGATAGGGCCCTTTCCCACCTCACGGAGCCACAGAAGCTGGTGAACCCAAGATGAGCAGGTTGGAGAACAGGGATCCCACTCACAGGTTGTGACGGTCGAGGAAGCCCCAAGATCGGCAAGCAAGACTGCAGGGTTCCTCCTGAGTCACGTAGCTGCAGGAGCTGGCGAACCCAAGATAGGCAGGTCAGGGAGCAGGACTCTTGTTCGCAGGCTGTTAAGATCGGTGAATCCCAAGGTGGACAGGTAAGCTGTTAGCTCAAGTCACAAGAACCAGAGGTCAGACCAGAGACAGCTGTTGGATCCAGAACAAGCCAACAACCTTTGCAAGGCAAGCAGGAAGGAAGTAGATGGTGGGAGGTGGAGAGATGAAGGCTGAGGGGGTGGTGAGCCGCCACAGGCCCCACCCCCACAGGTACCACTCCGCAGATTCCATCATGGGGGTGATCACATATCAAATCTCAACAGGAAAGTGATTGCATTATACAACTGCCAAAACACTGAGAATCATGGCTCAGCCCCGTTGACACACAGTCTTAACCATCACACCCACCAAGGCTACAACCATGCTGGGAGGCTTTGGGCAAGTTAATTCATATCTCTGAGCCACAGCTTCTCCTCTGTGATATGGTGTATGAACTTCCTAGGGCTGCTGTAACAAAGTACACACACTGGGTAGCTTAAAATGACAGAAATTTATTCTTACTTCTAGAGGCCATTGTCAAGTCGATTCTGATTCATAGCGACCCCATAGAACTGCCCCATAGGGTTTTTTAGGGTGTAATCTTTATGGGAGCAGATAGCAGGTCTTTCTCACACAGAGCCTTTGAGTGGGTTCAGAGCCATTGGGTGGGTTCAGAAGCCAGAAGTCCAAAATCAAGGTGTTGGAAGGGCCATGTTCCCTCTGAAGGCCCTGGGGAAAGATCCTTCCTCCTCTCTCCTAGCTTCTCGTAGCCCCAGGTGTTCCCTGGCTTGCAGCTGCAGGATAACTCCCTGGTCACATAGCCGTCTTCCCTCTGTCTGTCTCTGCATCTCTTTTGCTGTTTTATAAGGACACCACTCATACTGAATGAAGGACCCAACCTACTCTAGTAAGGAGCCCTGGTGGCACAATGGTTAAGTGCTCAGCTGCTAACTAAAAGGTTGGTGGTTTGAACCTGGCTTGTGGCTCCCCGAAAGAAAGACCGGGTGATCTACCCCTGTAAATGTCACAGCCTCGGAAACTCTGCAGGGCAGTTGTGCTCTGTCACATGCGGTCGCTGTGCGTCAGAATCGACTCAATGGCAATGGGTTTGGTTTAACAGGTTTTAGTCATCTAAAGTCTCTGGGTGGCACAAGTGGTTTACGGTCGGCTGCTAACTGAAAGGTCAGTTGTTCGAACGCACCCAAGTGGCTCGTCAGGAGAAGGACCTGGTGATCTGCTCCCGTAAAGATTACAGCCTAGAAAACCCCATGGGGCACTTCTACTCTGTCACATGGGGTCGCTTTGAGTCGAATCGACTCGACGGCACCTAATAGCAACTACTCCAGTATGACCTCACGTTAGCCTAACTGATGACACCTTCAAAGGCTCTATTTCCAAACAAGGTCACATCCACAGGTACAGGGCGTTAGGACCTCATCATATCTTTTTTGGAGGGAGGGACACAATTCAACCTATAACCTATGGGGAGAACAGTACACCACTCAACATGTTCCCTAAAAGAAGGGGCACCGAGCACTGAGGACAGAGCCTCGGACCTGTTGGCTGCCGCCGTTACTTAGAGTGTTCATCTCCAGACCATGATCATCAGTGGCTTGTGAAATCACTTCAGCGTGCTTCAGTATGTAGTTCTTAGAAAATGAAGTGGAATAGAACAGAAAGTATCCCTGGGTGGTGCACACAGTTAAGGTACTCGTTGCTAACCAAAAGGTGGGTGGTTCAAGTCCACCCAGAGGTACCTTGGAAGAAAGGCCTGGCAACTACTTTGGAAAAATATCAGCCATGGAAAACCCCATGGAGCACACATGGAGTCGCCATTAGTCAGAATCGACTTGATGGTATCTGGTTTGGTTTCTTTGGTTTATTGCAAGTAATCTGGTCAATATTGTAACACAAGCTGTACATAGTAGTTCTGTTCTTTAGAAATACGAACTGTGTATGTAATTAAACTTTTTCCAGCAGCCACATTTTAAAAAGTAAGAAGAAACAGGCAAAATAAATTTTAGGAAGATATTGCATTTAACGTTGAGATTGGTGGTGGTATTTAATGTCCTTAGCTGGGTGTGGGATTCTCGGCACATGGTCTAACATTAGTTTTTGTTACTACTTTTGTGGTTGTGGTTGTTATTGCTATTTGTCACTCGGAGCCCAGTGTCCAGCTGTGGCAGGTGCTCAGTGACTGTTGTAACTCTCTGTCCACACCCTTCCCCACCCACCCAGGTATGAGATCCTGACACCCAATGCCATCCCCAAGGGCTTTATGGATGGGAAGCAGGCCTGTGAGAAGATGGTGAGCGTGGGGTCGAGCCTGGGGTGGGTACAGGCAGGGCAGGGGCCCAGGGGATGGTGGAGAGGGTTTGGGCCCTGCCTCCATCATCCCTCCCTTCTCATCGCCCCTCCACACCCTCACAGATCCAGGCCCTGGAACTGGACCCCAACCTCTACCGTGTGGGGCAGAGCAAGATCTTCTTCCGGGCTGGGGTCCTGGCCCAGCTGGAAGAGGAGCGGGACCTGAAGGTCACAGACATCATTGTGTCCTTCCAGGCAGCTGCCCGGGGATACCTGGCCCGCAGGTGGGGCCTGTGCTCACTCCCAGAATCCTACCAGCTGAGGCCGGGCCAGGGATGAGTTGACCAGTTGGTCCCAGAGGCTGGAGCAGGGAGAGGTTGACTAGATGGCCCCAGAGGCTGGGGCAGGGAGGAGTTGACCAGATGGCCCCAGGTGTCAGGGCCTCTGAGATGGTGGAAGGGTTGGAAAACAAGCTGGTGGAGTCACCAATGCCCAGGTTTCTTGGATCTGAGGGCCCCTGTGGGCCAGGCCTGATGCTGGACAATGCCGGGTACACAGAGAAGGGCTAGAGCCAGGCATGAGATGGGCGGCAGCCATCCTCATTTGCTGGGACTGACTGGTTTCCCATAATACAGACTTAAGTGCTAAAATGGGGAAAGTTCTGGGCAAACTAGGATGAGTCAGTGCACCTACCTAGCTAATCCTTCAAGAAGTTCCTAGTCTAGAGGGGAGACATACATGGGTGCAAACAGTCATAATTGGGGTGAGATGTGCCTTAATGGGGGTCAGAGAAGCATAGTCAGGAGCCCTTCCTGCAGACCAGGGCTCCCCCAGGTCCCACTGGAAGACCAGAGAGACAAAGGGGAATGGGAGAGGTGTTCTAGGCAGGAGAGAGAGATAATGTGAGAGCCTGGTGTGTTTCAGGAACACAGGAAGTTTGTGGTAGCATCTCCTTCCCCCTTGGACTTGGCTGGAGAGAATAAAGAAAGTGGTGGAAAAGGGTGCCCCATTGCCAGTCGGAGGGGCTGGGCCTCTGCTGGGGGGCCCGGGGAATCACAGGAGGGCTGTGAGCAGAGGAGAGATGGGATCCACACCTCTGAGGTGGTGTGGGGAGGGCTAGAGGGGAGAGACTGGAGGCTGGGGAGGAGCCTGGGTGACGGTCCAAGTGGGAAAGGAGTGGCCTGAGCCGGGCTGGGGCCGTGAGGATGGAGAGGAGGGGACAAGGCAGGGAGAGTTGAAAGACAGAGCTAGGGACTGACAGGCTGTGCATAAGATCTCTCAATGATACAATGGTGTCTACGCACAGTAGGCACTTATTAGTGGTTGACTAGGTGAAGGGAGCACGACTCCCTAGCTAATATTGTCTCCCCACCCAGAGCCTTCCAGAAGCGGCAGCAGCAGCAGAGTGCCCTGAGGGTGATGCAGCGGAACTGCGCAGCCTACCTGAAGCTGAGACACTGGCAATGGTGGCGGCTCTTCACCAAGGTAGGGGCAGCCGGGGGAGCTGGCTCAGGCAGTGAGGGGACAGGGCCTTGGGAGCCAGGCCTGCTTGGGCAAGTGACTTCCTCTGTGTCAGTTTCCTACATCTGTAAAATGGGGCCCAAAGGTGGATTTGAAAAAATGGGGCCAATCAGCCCAAACTTTGTTAGCCAGCATCATTTAGGCAACAAATGACAGAAAACCTGAATTGAAGCAACGTGGATAAAAGATACAGGACAGCTTCAGGTGCAGCTGGATCCAGGGCTGGTCCCCAAAACCACCCTTAGGTTCAGTGACTTGCTAGAGGGATTCACAGAACTCAGAAAAGCTGGTTTATTACAGCAAAAGATGCATATTAAAATCAAAGGGTAGAAGGTGCACAGTGAGAGTCCAGGAGAGAAGAGGTGCAAGCTTCCAGTTGTCCTCTCCCAGTGGAGACAACATGTTTGGAGGATTGCCAACTGCGGAAGCTCACCTAAGCCTTGGTGACCAGAGTGTTTACTGGGGGGTCAGTCATATAGACATCGCAAACCTGTAGCTCCTCCAGAGGTCAAACTGGTATCCTGTGGCCCAAGGCCCCCACCGTAAATTACGTTGTTGGGGTAGGCCATCTAGCATGGCCCCAAAACAAAAAACAGTTGCTGTCAAGTCATTTCTCGCTCATGGCAACTGCATGTGTGTCACAGTGGAACTGTGCTCTATAGGGTTTTCAATGGCTGATTTTTTAGAAGTAGATCTCCAAGCCTTTCTTCCAAGGTACCTCTATGTGGCCTGGAACAACCAACCTTTTGGTTAGTAGTAAGTGGCCCAATACCCCAGGTAAACAGTGACACTTTTATCAGTCAGAATATTTCAAGTGCTTAGAGGTCAGCTCCCCAGAGCCAGACAAGGGCCAGTCCTTTCTGTGTGGGGGTATGGACAACCCAGGCCGGCTGAATTAACCCTTTACTGCACAGTGGCCCACACAGTGAGTCAGTGATCAGACTTTCTGCATCTTCCATTTGGCTTTCCTCCACGATGGTCACTGGCAGACTCTTCCAGACAGGGGCCACTAGCAAATCAAGACTCGTCCTCTGTCCCCCACAAGCAGCTTGGCCAGCTTGATCTTCCTTTAGAAGTCCAGCCAGAGCCCCAGCTCTCACTCCCATTGGTCCAGCTGGAGTCATGTGACCATCTCTGAAGTCTCCGATATCCCATGGGGTATTGGAGAGGGAGAAGGGGAGAAGGCATAGAGGCAAAAACACAACTGTTCAGTGTAATTTCCAGTACAGTATCTGTCTTAGTTATCCAGTGCTGCTATAACAGAAATACCACAAGTGGGTGGCTTTAACAAGCAGAAATTTAGTTCCTCACAGTTTAGGAGGCTAGAAGCCTGAATTCAGGGTGCTGGCTCTAGGGGAAGGCTTTCTCTTTTGGCTCTGGGGGAAGGTCCTTGTCTCTTCAGTGTCTGTTCTTTGGCTCCTTGGTGATCTTCATGTGGCACGGCATCTGTTTTCCCCCATCTCTGCTTCTTGATTGATTGCTCTTGGTAGGTGAATCTCTTACATCTCAAAGGAGATTGATTTAAGACACACCCTACACTAACCGTGTCTCATTAACATAACAAAGAGAGCCCATTTCCAAATGGGATTATAACCACAGGTATGCAGGTTAGGATTTACAACACGTATTTTAGGGGGACACAATTCAATCCATAACAGTATTTGATAGGTCAGCTTGTGTTCCCTCAGCCAGTGTTTATTGAACACCTAAACCAAAAACCAAACCCATTGCCGTTGAGTCGATTCTGACTCATAGCAACCCTATAGGACAGAGTAGAACTTCCCCATATGGTTTCCAAGAAGCACCTGGTGGATTCAAACTGCCGACCTTTTGGTTAGCAGCCTGAACTCTTAACCACTGCACCACTAGGGCTCCATTGAACACCTAGTATGTGCCAAAGAGGCCCTGGTGATGCAGTGGTTAAGCGCTTGGCTGCTAACTGAAATATTGGCAGTGAGAATCCACCCAGCTGCTCCTCAGAAGAAAGACCTGGCAATCTTCCCCCATAAAGATTACAGCCTAGAAAACCCCATGAAGCTGTTCTACCCTGTCACATGGGTTCGCTGCGGGTCAGAATCAACCGGATGGCACCCAGCAGCAACAACAACTGAGTGCCAGGCATTGCTATAGTGGCTGGCGATAAAATGGTGAATAAAAACAGATAAAGCTGTGTCCCTCATGGAGCCCACAGTTTAGGGGTGAGCAAATTGCACACCTCAGGTGGCCGCCTGTTTCCGTAAACATCCATTTGTTTATGTATTATCTGTGTTTGCTTTCACACTATAACAGCAGAGTGGGGTAGTCATGATAAGAGACTGTGGCAAAGCCACACATACTTACTGTTATTATTAGGTACTGTCAAGTCGATTCTAAATCATAGCGACCCCATGTGACAGAGTAGAACTGCCGCATAGGGTTTTTTAGGCTGTAATCATTACAGGAGCAGACTGCCAGGTCTTTCTTCCATGGAGCGGCTGGTGGGTTCAAACCACAGACCTTTCAGGTAGCACACAAGTGATTAATCATTGCGTCACCAGGGCTCCTTTCCACAGGAATAGAGGTTAGGATTTACATCACATATTTCGGGAGGACTCAATTCAATCCACAACATTGTGTGTGTGCGCCTGTTAGCCCAGCCTGAACCCCACAATGTAAAATGCCTCTCTTACTACAGACTTCCATCTAAGAATAGCAGCGGCCGGTGTCCCTTGCATGTGGAAGTTTCGTTTAGTGAACACTTGGTGAGGTCTGAGATCACCCCCATTTTACAGATGAGAACATTAATGTGCTTGCCCAAGGCCATGAAGCCAGTAGGTGGAGGAGTTGGGATTTGAACCCTGGCACTCAGGCCCCACCCCAGGTGTGAGTTCTTAGCCCTTGCGCTAGGCAGCCATTCACCTTGGCCAGTGGAGGTTAGCGGGAGAACCCCGGCCATTCAAAACCCCTCCTCTCCCCCTAGGTGAAGCCGCTGCTGCAGGTGACCCGGCAGGACGAGGTGCTGCAGGCGCGGGCCCAAGAGCTGCAGAAAGTGCAGGAGCTGCAGCAGCAGAGCGCCCGCCAGGTGGGCGAGCTCCAGGACCGGTTGGCGCAGGTGAGGGGCCGGGCCGTGCTTCTGGGGGTGTGGCCTGGGTGGAGCCAATGTGTGAGTGGGGAGGGGCTACAGGCTGAGCCCGAATGTGCTGAGGCTTTGGGGGAAGGAGCGAGAGGGTGGGGGCGGAGCCAAGGTGCACAGAATCTGGGTAGCGGGCAGGGCTGCATCTCCCACCTCCCCGCCCCAGAGGCCTGAAGGGACAGGAGAGACCTGGTGCTGCAGTTGAGGGCCATCCTGCGAGCACTGCCCTCTGACCCCCGATCCTTGTCCCCAGCTGGAGGAGGAGCGCACCCGCCTGGCGGAGCAGCTGCGGGCAGAGGCGGAGCTCTGCAGTGAGGCTGAGGAGATGCGGGGGCGGCTGGCGGCCCGCAAGCAGGAGCTGGAACTGGTGGTGACCGAGCTGGAGACCCGCGTGGGGGAGGAGGAGGAGTGTAGCCGCCAGCTCCAGACGGAGAAGAAGAGGCTGCAGCAGCACATACAGGTCTGCCCTACCTCTGCCCACCAGGCATCCTCCCCCACCCTTTACCCCCTCTGTGTCCTCACCCACCTTCACTTCTGCACAGCCAGGTCCCATTTAGTTATGAATTTGCAGAAACCAGCCCAAGGAATAGTTTTTGTGTTCAGATAATGGGAAAGTCCTGAATGGGCAAGCTTCAGGCATGGTTGGATCAAGGTGTTCAAGTGGTGTCCTCAGCACTCTACTGCCATCTCCATCTCCCACCTCCATTTGCCTCCATACTGCTACATTCCCAGGCAGTCTGCCTTCCCGTGGTTCCCTATCCCCCAAGCAACTGCTCTGAGCTTGTGTCTTACCAGCTTGACTCCCCCACTGGAGAGGGTGTTTGTATCAAAAGTCCCAAACAGAGTTCTGGGGCCGACTCTCTGGCTGGGCTTGGATAAATTCATTTATTCATTCACCCTCCAAACAACTCCTCGGTGATGCGATTATTTCCATTACATGACTTTAACATGTCTACGTAAACATGACTTTACTGTTCCATGGTCTTCATCAGTATAACTCTCCTAATCTTAGAAAATTCTTGCCCAGGAAAAGTTGCAATTTATTGTTCATTTCAGGAATTTCTTGAAAACTCATTGGTTAATCATTGAACCAAAAAAAAAAAAAAAAAGTAATATTAATTACAATAAAAACCAAAAAATCAAACCCAGTGCCGTCAAGTCGATTCGGACTCATAGCGACCCTATAGGACAGAGTAGAGCCGCCCCATAGAGTTTCCAAGGAGCACCTGGTGGATTCAAACTGCCCACCCTTTGGTTAGCAGCTGTAGCACTTAACCACTACACCAGCAGGGTTTCCATTAATTACAGTAGATAACTTTAATAATAACAGATAACTTTCATTATGGTAACAACAATAACATAAGTTTAATAATAACGATAACAGGTAACTTTAATAATAGTAACACAACCTAATAATAATAGTAAAAATTGTTGCCGTTGAGTCGATTACGACTCACAGTGGCATAAACTGCACTTGACTACTAACCTAAAGGTTGGCTGTTCGAACCCACCCAGCAGCACCACAGGAGAAAGACCTGACAATCTGCTTCCATAAAAATTACAGTCAAGAAAACCCTATGGAGCAGTTCTACTCTGTAACATGTGGGGTTGCAATAAATAATAATACTAGATAACTTTAAAAATAATAGATTAATAATAACACAGCTTTGGTAATAATAAGAGAAGATAACGTTAATAATAGTAGATAACTAATAATAATATAATGATAATAATAATCAGTAATAATAACAATAATAGTAGATAACTTTAGTAATAACAATAGTAATAGCAGATAACTTTCATCTAATGTCTTCTGTGTGTGCCAGGCACTGTTTTAAGCACTGAGCATGTATACACTCATGGAATCCTTCCAACAACTATGTGGGGTAGATATACTGCTATCATCTCCATTTTTCAAAAAAGGAAACTGAGGCACAGAGAGGTGAACTGACTTGCCCACAGTCACCCAGCTAGTAAGTGGCAGAGCCAGGATTTGAACCCAGGCACTCCGGGTTCCATATTCTGGGCTTCAAATCTCACAAATGTTCACTGAGCCTCTACCAGGTGCCAGGCGGTGTTCTAGGCACTGGGGACACAGCAGCCTATAAAACCAGCAAAGCCCAGCCCCAGTAGAGCTTATGTTTAGTGGAAGGGATAGACGGCGAATGATAGGCCTATCTCAGACCCTCGCCTTGTCCGATTGGCCAAGCCTGAGTCATGCCCACACTGGAGGCAGGGCATAGGGCCAACCCCACCAAAGCTACCTCCTGGAGGAGGCATTCCCAAAAAGAAAATCATATTGTCAAATGTTTGCCAAACAAACATTTTAAAATGTCTCCCATATCCCCCTTTCCCCGGAGCCAGACCATATGCTGGTGAAACCAAGAATACAAGATCACCTAGAAGGAGGTCGGTCTGCCTTCCAGGGTTCTCAGTCTGGTGGGAGAGAAATTCAGGGTCCTCAGTGGTATGTGCCTTAATGGAGGAAGCCCAGACACAGTGCAGGATCCCAGGGGTGGGAAGGACTTTCTCTGCTTGAGGGGCTGGAGGGCTTCCTAAAGGAGGTGAATGTTGGGGCATTGTAGGAAGCATAGGAGTTTTGTCAGACAGCAAAGGAAGAGAAAGTTATCCAAGGTAGAAGGAACAGTGTGTAAAGATCAGGAAGTCTCCTGTTGAGATCTTCTCCCCCAACCCCATGCCCAGGCCTGAGAGAGAACCTGTTTGTCCCACGAGTGCAGCCAACCCAGACTGAAGTCTGGAGAGGAAAATCCAGTCCTGGGTGGGAATCTCTTCTCCTCCCTGAAGCAGTTATAAACAGGTTATGTCACCTCACTGAGCCTCAGTTTTCTTCTCTGTAAAGTGCAGACACCCCAGCCCGCAGTCCCACCTCCCCACCACACAGTCCCTCTGGCTCCCAGCTTCTGGGTCCTCACCCCTGCCTCTTCCCCATTCCAGGAGCTGGAGACCCACCTGGAGGCTGAGGAGGGAGCACGGCAGAAGCTGCAGCTGGAGAAGGTGACAACAGAGGCAAAGCTGAAGAAGTTCCAGGAGGACCTGCTGCACTTGGAAGATCAGAATGCCAAGCTCGGCAAGGTCGGTGGGTTGTGGGCTACCAGGCAGGGTAGTCGGTGCTTTGGTGGGTGTGTGGGTGTATTAGGGTGCTCTAGATTTAGTGTCCAGGCTGTTGGCCTTTTTCCTAACTGCCTTATTTAGATATGGTTCACATACCATACAGTTCACCTGTTTAAAGTGTGCAATTCAGTGGTTTTTAGTATATTCACAGATGTGTGCAACCATCACCATAGTCTGTTGTAGAACATTTCCATCACCTCAAAAAGAAATCATGTACTCTTTGGCTATCATCTATCTGTCTCCCTAGGTTCCTCCTCCCCCACTCCTAGAAACTACTAATCGCTTTCTGAATTTATAGATCTCCCTGTCCGGGACATTTCATATAAGTGGGATCATATATGTAGTCTTTTGTGACTGGCTTCTTTCACTCAACATGTTTTTGAGGTTCATCTGTTTCGTAGCATATATCAGTACTTCATTCCTCTTTATGGCTAAGTGATGCTCCATTGTCCGGATAAACCACATTTTGTTTATCCATTCTGTAGCAGATGGACATTTATGTTGTTGCAGGCTGTGGTTTGCAGATTTTTGTTGTTGTTGAGAATATACACAGCACAGCATATACCAATTATTTCTACGTGTATAATTCAGTGACATGGGTTATATCCTTCAAGTTGTACAACCATTCTCACCCTCCTTTTCTGAATCGTTCCTCCTCCACTGACATAAACTCACGGCCCCAAAGTTTTCTCTCTGATCTTCCCAGTTGCTGTTGTCAACTTGATCCCATATAGATAGTTCTTTAAAAGAACACAATGCTCCAGGAGGGTATTCTTTAGTAATTAAGCTAAACTATTGTTTTTTTTTTGTTTGGTTTTAAGAAGACTTCAGGGGAGATTTTTGGCTTAAGGTGTAAGGTTTCAAGATTATCTCAAGGCAGTAGTTTTGGGGGTTTGTCCAGCCTCCATGGCTCTGGAAAGTCTGAATTCCCTGAGAATATGAAATTCTATTCCACATTTTATCTCCTTTTGGTCAGGACTCTTCTATAGGATTCTTTGATCAGATTTTTCTTTACTTTTAGACATTCACCAATGGGTCGGCCACTGATTTTGAAGCAGTCACAGACCTAGCACAGGTTCAGTGAGTGGAGAATTAGTCTTTGGATGGGGGCGCAGCAAAGTATTCACCAGCATCTTTAATCCCCTGTAGAGAGGACTGGACTAGACAATGGGATTATGGCACTGAACTAACTAGAAAAGTGTTTATGCCATCAAAGTGGAGTGGGGGAAAGAGATTCTAAACAAGTCACCACAGGAAATAACTATGATTATGTATTGTGACTTAACTGTAAACTGTATCAGAAAAGAACAGGGAAATATGGGAAGGGATCCCTGACCTGTTTCGGGGTGGTCAGGAAAGGCTACTTTAAGGCAGTGATGCCTGAGTCGAGAGCTCAAGGAAACATAGGAGTTTTCTAGAATATTCCTTTGGTGCAACAGCCAGGAACAGGAGAGCAGGAGAATTGGGGGGGGAACTGAAAGAAGGCCAAGATGGCTGAGTAGGGAATGCCAGAGAGAGAATGGGATGAGGTGAGGCAGGAGACATTAGCCTGGTGAAGAGGGTAGTAGAGAGTTTTCCCAGGAAAGCTTTCAGTATGTGCAAAGGCCCTGAGGCAGTTGGAATCTAGTGGATCTTAGGAACTTGACTTTGTGTTGCTTTCTTTCTGTTTTCTGAGTCCTTTTCTATGTTGTGTGTCTGTGTGGTGGTAACAAGCCTAATGGTAAAGAATTGGTGTCCACTCTATAGAAAGAGCTCCTAGAAATCAATAAGCAAAAGCTAAATAGCCAGAAGGAAAATGGGCAAAGAAGATGAGCAGGGAATCTGCGAAGGATCAGTGGCAAATAAAAGCTCCTGACCCAGCCCCTGGCCCTCACTTTTCTGCCACCTCACAGGAACGGAAGCTGCTGGAGGAACGTCTGGCTGAGTTCTCATCCCAGGCGACTGAAGAGGAGGAGAAGGTGAAGAGCCTCAATAAACTACGGCTCAAATACGAGGCCACGATTGCAGACATGGAAGGTGAGTACACACCTGCCTGGGGGGGACCTGTGGGGATCTGTGCACATTCTGGTGGGGAACCTCGGGCAGGCCTCATGTGCCATGGGGCCTCAGTGGCCCTGCCTGTTAATTGGGGACAGGAAGGAAAGCTTGGGGTGGATTGTGTGTCCTTTCAGCCTTTAGGTGCCTTCTGTCTCTAAATCCAGTTCTCTTTCCTTTGGTGTCTTGTGTTTCTCTAGCCCTCTTTCTCTCTGACTGTCGCTTTCTGCTAACTCTGTTTCAGATACATTTTTTTTTCTCTGTCCTTTGCTGTTGATGCAGAATCAGAATGAAACAGGGAAGGGGAGCAAGGAGGAGGCTGGGGAGGAGGCAGAGCTGACAGAGAGGAAAAGATGGGGCAGAGAGAGTCAGGCAGCAGTCAGCATGGGGGTGGTTGGGGTGAGGGGAGAAGACAGTACCTGGGGGCTGGCCCAGGGTTTAAGGCAACGGTGGGGCTGTTCCAGAGATGGGGAAGCCAGGAGGGGAAGCAGGTTTTGTAGAACTTGCCGAGCTCCGCCTTATCCATGGTGAGTCCTGGGGTCTTCACAGAAGCTATTGAGTGTGTGGGTCTGGAGCCTTCATGTGTGGCCTCCATTCCCTGCTGCAGACCGCCTACGGAAGGAGGAGAAGGGCCGCCAGGAACTGGAGAAGCTGAAGCGGCGGATGGACGGCGAGAGCTCGGAGCTGCAGGAGCAGATGGTGGAGCATAAGCAGCGGGCAGAGGAGCTGCGGGTCCAGCTGGACCGCAAGGAGGAGGAGCTGCAGGCAGCCCTGGCCAGGTGCAGGAGGGAGTGGGCCTGGCGAGGCAAGCAGGACAGGTACACAGCCTGCCAGGGCGAGCAGTGCGGGTGCACGGTCTGGCAGGTGCATGGCCTAGTGAGGCGAGCAGTATGGGTGCACAGCTTGCCGGGATTAACAGTATGGGTGCACAACCCCTGCAGCAAACAGTGCAGGCACACAGCCTGCCCAGGGTGAGTAGTATGGGTGCACGGCCTGGGGGGTGCACGGCTCAGTAAGGTGAGCAGTGCGGGCACACGGCCTGCTGCTGTTGGGGGTGCCCCAGTCACACCCTCCTGGGCACAAACCCCAGCTGCTCACCAGCCTGACTTTGGCTAAGCCACGCCTCCTCTGAGCCTCAGTGTCCCCTTCTGTCAAATGCAGATAACAAACATTCTGAGCCTACCAGGCTGATGGAAAAGTGCAGCAAGGTCCTGTGTGTGCAATAGTTTGCACAGTGCCCAGCGCATAAGAGGGGCAAGAAAGTACTCTTTCTCCTATTCTCCCTGCTCAGCCTCCCCCCTCTAAAGAGCCCAATAGCAGCTGTGAGTTGACAAGTGGCCTGGCTATGTTAGGAATAATTATAATGACAGTAATTCACCATCACTGGGCACCTGCTGTGTGCCAGAGGAGACTGGGTGGTTAATGAACTCAACTGCTAACAGAAAGGCTGGAGGTTCAAGTCCACCCAAGGCACCTCAGGAGAAAGGCCTAGTGAGCCACTTCCAAAAAAATCAGCCACTGAAAGCCCTATGGAGCACAGGTCTACTCTGACACACGCGAGGTCACCGTTAGTTGGAGTCGACTCTGTGGCAACAGGACTGGTACTGTGTGCCAGGTGTGGCGTTCAGTATTTCACAAGCTTTTTATGCACTGTGCTTCAACCCATCTTAGATGTCAGTGATAATAAATCAATTTCAGAGAAGTTAAAATAGGGAAAGATACACGTCTTGGAAGTCATGGAACGTGTGTATGTGTGCACACAATGTTAAGAACATGCACCCTTGAGCTTGGCTTCGGGGTTCGAATCCTGTCTTCTCCCCTTCCTGGCTGTGTGACCTTACCCAACTGATGTAACTTCTCTAGCCTCAGTTTCCTTAACTATAAAATGGGAGTGAATTTAAAAGTTGCCCCTTGGGTTAGTGTGAGGATTGAATAAGAAAGTGCTCATAAAATGCTTGGCACACAACTCTTCAGACATGGATTGGACTGGACAATGGGTTGGAGAGGGATATTGGTGAAGAGTGAGCTTCTTGGATCAGGTGGACACTTGAGACTATGTTGGCATCTCCTGCCTGGAGGGGAGCTGAGAGGGTGGAGGGGATTAGAAGCTGGCGAAAAGGACACGAAAAGAGAGAGTGGAGGGAGAGAGCAGACTGTCTCATTGGGGGGAGAGTAATTGGGAGTGTGTAGCAAGGTATATATGGGTTTTTGTGTGAGAGACTGACTTGATTTGTAAACTTTCACTTAAAGCACAATAAAAATTATTTAAAAAAAAAATGCTTGGCACACCCTAAGCCCACAATAAATGCAGGGTGTTTTCATTACCACTTTACATTATTGTTCTTGTTTTTTTTTTTTTTTAATTGAGATAAAATTAACCATTTTAAATTGAACGGTTCAGTGTCATTTAGTACATTCACAGTGTTGTGCAACCATCACCATTGTGTAGTTTTAAAATATTTTCATCCCCCCAAAATAAAACCTCATACCCATTAGCAGTCATTCTCCACTCCCCTCCCATCCCCTCCAATGCTGTTGAGTCCGTTTTGACTCACAGTGACTCCATGTGTTACAGAATAGAACTGTGCTCCATAGGGTTTTCTTGGCTATAATCTTTACAGCAGCGGATCACCAGGCCTTTTCTCCGCAGTGCTCCTGTGTGGGTTCGAACTGCCAACTTTTGGGTTAATAGCTGAGCACAAATTGTACACGCCACCCCAGGACCTCCCCATCCTCTAGGCAACCACTAATCTACTTTCTGTCTCTGTGAATTTATCTAATCTGGGCATTTCATATAAATGGGATTATAAGATACATGGCCTTTTGTGCTCTTGTTATTATTTTTATTACCATCCGCACAGTCACTCTGTGAAGTGAGGTATTCATCTCCTCTTCACAGACCAGGAACCTGACTTTGAAAGAGGCAAAGTCACTTTCCAGGGTCACACCATAAGCAGCAGAGTATGGGATACAAACCCAGGTCTGCATGGCTCCTGGGGTGATTTAACCTCCAGTCAATACCACCCTTTGATTGAGCTTCTTTTTGCAGTGACCCTGCACAGAAGGACGAGAGACTGGGTCCCATAGTGGTCACCAGCAGGGACTCTGGGGTCAGCTCTGCCACTCCTTGGCCATGCAACCTGGGCAAGTGATTTCCCCTCTCTGTGCCTGAGTTGGAGCCTTGGTGGTGCAGTGGTTAAGCTCTCAGCTGCTAACTGAAAAGTCAGCAGTTCAAACCCACGAGCTGCTCCACAGGAGAAAGATGTGGCAGTCTGCTTCCCTAAAGATTTATAGCCTTAGAAACCCTATGGGACAGCTCTACTCTGTCCTATAGGGTTAATATGAGTCAGAACTGACTCAACAACAGACGGGTTTGGTTTTTTTGGTTTGATGCCTCAGTTTCCTCATTTGGTATAAGGATTAAGTGAGCCGATAGAGGTAGAGGGCTTGCATGTGGCAGGAACCCAGGAAGTGTCAGCTGGGGTTATTGTTGGTGCCATTCCCATTTTACAGCTGAGAAAAACGAGAGTCTGAGTAGTGGTGTCACTTGCCCAAGAGCAGAGCCAAGATTTGAACCCTGGACTGGTTACCCCTGGAGCTCCCCAGGAGTCCCATCCCTCACCCCTGCCTGCCCCTGTACCAACTTCATGTTCTTGTCAACCCCCAGAGCGGTGGAGGAAGGTGGGGCGCGAGCCCAGCTGCTGAAATCCCTACGGGAGGCTCAGGCAGGACTGGCCGAGTCCCAGGAGGACCTGGAGGCGGAGCGCGCAGCCAGGGCCAAGGCAGAGAAGCAGCGCCGGGACCTGGGTGAGGAATTGGAGGCACTGCGGAGTGAACTGGAGGACACGCTAGACTCCACCAACGCACAACAGGAGCTCCGGTGAGGCCAGGCTGCCCAGGCAGGAGGAGGGCTGGGGTGGCAGAGGGCCTTGAACACAAGGGTCTCCATTTACACCATGGTTTAGTCATCCAACAACTGTGTTATTTTCGTTTTTTTTTTTTTTTCTGATGTTGTTATTGTTGTGAACATACACAGCAGAATATACACCAATTCAGCAATTTCTACATGTACAATTCAGTGATATTGACTACAGTCTTCAAGTTATACAACCATCCTCACCCTCCTTTTCCGAGTTGTTCCTCCTCCATTAACATAAACTCACTGCCCCCTAAGCTTCCTATCTAATCTTTCGAGTTACTCTTGTCACTTTGATACCATATAGATAGTTCTTTAAAAGGCGAACATTCTTAATTTAGTTTTTGTTTTTTTAAATCATTTCTTTTTTTTATTGTGATAGAAATGTGTATAACAAGAAAGTGTTCACGGTGGTGGCTGAACAACATGTCGGACCCAATTAATGTCACTGAACTAACTGTACACGTGAAGGTTGTTGAAAAGGCAAATGTTTTGTTACCTACATATGTACTACAAAAAAAGGTACTCTATGGGGTGCAGTTCTACTCTGAAACACACAGGGTCACCATGAGTTAGGATCCACTTGAAAAAAAAAATATATATATATACATATACATAACAAAACATTTACCATTTCAACACTTTTTACATGTACAATTGAGTAACATTAATTACAGTCAGTGTATTGCTCAGCCGTCACCACTATCCGTTTCCAAATTTTTCCATCACCCCAAACAAATTCGGTGCCCCCCAATTAATGACTCCTGCTTTTTCCCCACTCCCCACCCCGATAAAAGAAATTAAAAAAAAAAAAAAAAAAACTATTGCTGTCAAGTCCATTCCAACTCAGAGCAACCCTGTAGGACAGAGTAGAACTGCCCCAAAGGGTTTCCAAGGAGCAGCTGGTGGATTCAATTGCTGACCTTTTGGTTGGCAGTCGTAGCTCTTAACCACTAGCCACTAATAAATTTTGGTGTCTATGCATTTGCCAAATTCTAGATATTTCCTGTAAGTGGGATCATGCAATATTTGTCCTTTTGCAGCCGACTTATTTCGCTCGGCACGATGTTTTTAAGGTTGATCTGTGTTGTGGCATGCATCAGGATTTCACTTCTCTTTATGGCTGAGTAATATTCCATTGTGTGGATGGGCCACATTTTGTTCATCCATTCATCCAGCATTTGTTTATTGAACACCAGCTCTGGACCCAGACCTGTTGCCATCAACTCTACTCTATAGGACAGGGTAGAACTGCGCCACAGGATTTCCAAGGCTGTAAATCTTTATGAAAGCAGACTACCACATCTTTCTCCTACAGAGCAGCTGGTGGGTTTGAACTGCCAACCTTTTGGTTAGCAGCCAAGCGCTTAAGCATGGCCCCACCAGGGCTTCTCTGCTCTGGGCTCGGCCTGGGCCTTACCGGGGGCAGAGATGGGTCAGACATGGTGTGGCCCTCAGGAGCTCCTGGTCGGCAGGAAGGTAGCCTCAGGCATAGACTCAATCCAGACCAGAGTTTGCTGTAATGGTGTAACAGGGCATTGGGGATGAAGAGAGAGGGCCCTAAATCAAGTCTATGGGAGGGGTATCCAGGAAGACTTCCCTGGAAGAGGTTTTGAAAGATGCGTAGGAGTTCACCCTTAAAGCCACACTCCTCCCACAACATCACTACTCAGATCCGTTGGGGAGTGTGGGGTGAGCGCCCCGTCCTTGGAGTGAACCAAGAAAAAAAGGCACAACCATCTCTCAGGCGCTCCCCCAAAGTGTCTGCCTTCCCTCAATTCTGAAATTTTGTTTTCTTCCTCCCCCAAATAAAAGATCCAAAAGGGAACAGGAAGTGACAGAGTTGAAGAAGGCTCTGGAGGAGGAGACAAGAACTCACGAGGTGGCGGTGCAGGAGCTGAGGCAGCGCCATGGCCAGGCCCTGGGGGAGCTGGCAGAGCAGCTGGAGCAGGCCCGGAGGGTGCGTGAGGGCAGGGTCCGTAGGGAGGGGGCCGGTGGGACACTGGTTGGAGGAGGTACCTCTGTCGAGTTCTAAGCCAGCCCATCTCTCTGGGATTCTTTCCTCACGCGTTCATGTCATTTCATCTTTCACTCAACAAGCATTAATTGAATGCGCACTGTGTTCCAGGCATGGTACTGGGGACAGGCAGCGAACCGAACAATCAAAACTCCCTATTCTTGTGGCACTAACGTTCTAGTGGGCAAGTGAGAGAGTAAATAGAATAAACCCACACATATTACAATGTTGGGGTGATAAGCTCTGTGGGAAAACAAGGAACAGGGAAAGGTGGGTCCGAGCACTAAGGGGATGTGGGTTGTAATTTTGAATAGAGTGACCACAAAAGAACTCTGAGAGAAGGTGACACCTGAGTAAAAAACTGAGGGAGGTAAGGGGGAGCCATGTGGGCATCAGAGGGAAGTGTGTGCCAGACAGAGGGAACAGCCAGTGCAAAGGCCCTGAGGTAGGAGGGTGCCTGGGTGTTTAAGGGACAGCGAGAAGGCCAGTGCGGCTGGACCAGAGTGCATGGTGGCAGGGGAGAGAGGAATGTGATCTCAGGACCCAGAAATAACTCCCCACAAGGGGTTCTTGTCCTGGTGGGGGAGGTAGATAAGGACACAAACACTCCTGGTGCTATGAGACGTGTGCCCAGTGGAAGTAGACAAGGCATTCTACAAGCCCAAAAGAGGCCCACGCTGCACCCTGGGGTCCCTGGCCTGGTGGATAGGTGAGGGGACACTTACAAACTTTTGCTCATCTCCCTGCCCCACCAGGGCAAAAGTGTGTGGGAGAAGACCCGGATGTCCCTGGAAGCCGAGGTGTCCGAGCTACGGGCAGAGCTGAGCAGCCTGCAGAGCACAAGGCAGGAGAGTGAGCAGCGGAGGCGCCGCCTGGAGTCCCAGCTGCAGGAGGTCCAGGGCCGGGCCGGTGACGGGGAGCGGGCACGGGTGGAGGCTGCCGAGAAGCTGCAGCGAGCCCAGGTGAGTGGAGCGGCAAGGGCTGGTTGGGGAGGAGGGTGGTCTCTGCTGCGTGGCCACTTGTGTGGCCACTTGTTGGCTAGTAAGAGTAATACTACTGAAAACATTTGTGATTAAGTTCTTATATATACTTACGTTTTCACTTCTCGTGGATATATACCTAGGAGCAGAATTGCTGGGTCATAGGGTGACTCTAAGGAGCCCTGGTGGGGCAATGGTTAAGTGCTCAGCTGCTAACTGAAAAGTCCGCAATTTGAACCTATCGGGCGGCCCCAGGGGAGAAAAGACCTAGTAATCTTCTCCCATAAAGATTACAGCCTAGGAAACCCTATGAGGCGGATCTACTATGTCACATGGGGTCACTATGAATCAAAAATCTACTTGACAGCGTTTAACAATAACAACAGGATAACTCTGTGTTTAACCTAAGGCATTAGGGTTTCAGTGGTAGAATTCTTGCCTTACCTGCGGGAGACCTAGGTTCGATTCCTGGCCAGTTCACCTCATTGCACCTCCACCACCCATCAGTGGAGGCTTGCGTGTTACCATGGTGCCGAACAAGTTTCACCAAGACTTCCAGACTAAGACAGACTAGAAAGAAAGTTCTCATAATTAACTTCCAAAAAATCAACCAATGAAAACCCATGGATCGCAACAATCTGATCGGCAACTGATCATAGGGATGGCTGAGGACCATTGTGCATGGGATCGCCATGAGGCAGGGGCCGGCTCTGTGGCAGCTAACAACATTTAACATTCTGAGACGCTGCCAGCATAGCGGTTGCTCCAGCGTGCATTCCTGCCAGCAGGGTGTGGTGGGGATTTGAGATGGAAAGAGAGGATGGGTTGGCTGGGTTGAAGCCCCGGTGGAGGGCTTCACCCCAATGCTCCACCTGCAGGCTGAGCTGGAGAATGTATCTGGGGCACTGAGCGAGGCCGAGTCCAGAGCCATCAGGCTGAGCAAGGAGCTGAGCAGCACCGAGGTCCAGCTGCACGATGCCCAGGTGACCCCAGGCCTGACCTTTGATCCCCCACCCCCCACACCAGCCCCCACCCTTCTCCTGACCCCAACTGACATCTGTTTTCCCTCTGTCTACAGGAACTGCTACAGGAGGAAACCAGGGCGAAGCTGGCCTTGGGGTCCCGGGTGCGAGCCCTGGAGTCTGAAGCCACTGGCCTGCGGGAGCAGCTGGAGGAGGAGGCAGCTGCCAGGGAACGGGCGGGGCGGGAGCTACAGGCAGCCCAGGCCCAGGTGAGCAGTCCAGGGGGACACCTGTACAGGAGACACCATCTCCTACCCTGCTCTCCCTGGGTCCCCCAGTTCAGGGACAGTGTCTTAGTTTGCTAGTGCTGCCATAACAAAAATTACGAGTGAGTGGTTTTGAAGAACAGGAATTTATTTCCTCATAGTTAAGGAGGCTCAACTACTAACTGGAAGGTTGGTGGTTTGAACCCACCCAGTGGTGCCATGGAAGAAAGGCCTGGCAATCTGCTTCTGTAAAGATGACAGCCAGGAAAACCCTCTGGAACTCAGTTCTCTGTGACTCATGGGTTAACTTGATAGCAATGGTTTTGGTTTTGGGAACACTAGAAGTCTAAATTCAGGGCATTAGCTCTAGGGGAAGGTCCTTCTTTGTCTCTTTCAGCTTCTAGTAGCTGCTGGAAATCCTTGCTATTCCTGGTCTTGTAGATGCATTTGCCTCTGTCATCTTTCTTCCCCTGTAGGTCTCTGTGTCTATTCTGCCCTTTTTATAAGACACCACTCAGAAGGGATTAGGTTTAGGACCCACCCTACTCCACTATGACCTCATTCACATAACCCCAAAAAAAAAAAAAAAACGTAAAAACCACTATTTTCAAACAGGGTCATGTCCACAGATATGGGGGTTAGGACTTCAGTATAACTTTGTGGGAGACACAATACAATTTATAACAGCCTCATTGTCCACCAAGTCATCCGGTCAAACCCCTGAGTGCTATTCTCACCCCCTCCCTCTGGTCACTCCCCACAGCCCTCCTGCCCTGGCACAGCCCTGTCGCCCCTCCTCTCTGTTCCCACAGCCCCCGCTGTGGTTCAGGCCTCATCTGAGATGAGGCTGAGGAACCTCATTGCAGCCTCTTCTCAAGCCTCCCAACCTCCAGTTTCTCCCCCCCCAGACTCAAAAGGATCTTTCTACACCCAGAGCTGGCCCTGCCTCTCCCCTGCTCACAGTTCTCTCAGGGTTCCCCAGGCCCCTCCCTGGACAGAACCTGTACCCCTCAGCCAGGCATTCGAGGCCATGCATTCTCCAGTCCTTCTTTTGTCTTCAGCTGTATTCATGTCTCATCTCTCTTCCACTTCACTTAGAAAAATCAACATCAGCCTCCTCTACACTGGAAGCCTCCTGAGCTTCCACAACCCTTCGTTCTCTTTTTGTCCTACGCCAATCACCCTGGGCAAGGACTTTTTGTGGTCGAGAGTCTTCTCACTAAACTCAGAGCTCTTTGAAGGTGGTACCCTATCAGAGTTAGATCTAAGTCCCCACCATCACCCAGCATAAAGCCTGGAATACAGTAAGCCTTGAAAAAAATGCCTGTTGAATGAATGAGTGATGAATGCATGCCTGAAAATATCCCCTCTCCAGCTGGCAGACTCCTACACACACCTCAAGACCCATCTCAAATGTCCTCTTCTCCAGGAAGCCTCTTCTAAATGTTCTAAACAGAATCCTACCCCTGTTTTGAACTCCCATGGCTCTCCTACTTCCTCTACCTTAGCCTCCATCACCCTGGCTGTGACTCTCAGTCTCCTCCATCAGACTGGGGATTCCCCAGGTAGAGTCTGGGTCTGATTCATCTCTGGGTCCTGGCAGAAGTAACTCTAACCCCCTAGAGGAGCCAAGACTCACAGTACTCATAACCTCAGCCCGCCTTTGAGGCAACGGGCCCTGTGGAATGATTCCTTTCTCTCTTCAGGCCTCAGTCTCCTCACCTTGGAAATGGGGACGCCACCAGCCCACACCTTGGTCATGACCATGACTGCCACTGACACTTTCCTCCCTCCTCCCAGCTCTCAGAGTGGCGGCGGCGCCAGGAGGAGGAAGCAGGGGCACTGGAGGCAGGGGAGGAGGCACGGCGCCGTGTAGCCCGTGAGGCTGAGGCTCTGACCCAGCGCCTGGCAGAAAAGACAGAGGCAGTGGAGCGGCTGGATCGGGGCCGCCGCCGGCTGCAACAGGAACTGGACGATGCCACCATGGATCTAGAGCAACAACGGCAGCTCGTGAGCACACTGGAGAAGAAGCAGCGCAAATTCGACCAGGTAGGGCACCTTGGTTTACCCAGCTGAGAAATCAGGGTGCTAATCTATGCTTCCCATGGTCATTGTGAGAAGTTGGTAATATGCAAGATGCTTCTTCCCTCTGATCCTCTGTAAAGTGGGATAATGAGAGGATAGCCATCCAGCCTGATTTCTGCCTGTTGTTCCAGCATAATTATTAGTAGCATTCCCTTTTACTCTCAAAAGTGTCCTGATTTGGTGACTGAACATTTTGATCAGAGATTCTCCAGAAGATGGATGAACCGCTGAAATTATTGCCCTGAGATAATCTTTAAACCTTAAGCCAAAAATATCCCCTGAAATCTTCTTAAAACCAAACAGTAGTTTAGCATAACTTGTCAGGAATGTCTGCCTTGTGCATCATGCTCTTTTAAG
Source organism: Loxodonta africana (assembly GCF_030014295.1). Classification (NCBI taxonomy): domain Eukaryota; kingdom Metazoa; phylum Chordata; class Mammalia; order Proboscidea; family Elephantidae; genus Loxodonta; species Loxodonta africana. The sequence goes on from NC_087352.1 coordinate 17,984,649, forward strand.
AACTATCTGTATGGAATAAAATTGGCAACAGCAACTTGAAAGATTAGATAGGGACCTTAGGGGCAGTGAGTTTATATTAATGGGGGAGAACAACTCAGAAAAAAGGTGAGAATGATTATACAACTCAAAGAATGTAATCAGTGTCACTAAGTGGTACATGTAGAAACTGTTGAATTGGTGTATATTTTGCTGTGAATATTCTTAGCAACAACAACAAAATTAATGAAATTAAAAAAAAAAAAAAGATGCTCTAGAAGAATCCCATTCAAAAGTGGGGAAAATGTAGAACAGAATGAAATTCTCATGGAATTCAGACTTTCTGAAGCCAGGGAGGCTGGATGAACCCCCAAAATTATTGCCTTGAGATCATCTTTAAACTTTAAACCAGGAATATCCCTGCAGTCTTCTTTTAACCAAATAGCAGTTTAGCTTAATTAATAAAGAGTGTCCGCTTTGAGCACTGTGTTCTTTTAAAGAACTACATGGGATCAAATGACAACAGCAACTCAAAAGGTCAGATAGGAAAGCTTAGGGGAAAGTGAATTTATATCACTGGGGGAGGAATAATTCAGAAAAGGAAGGTGGGAATAGATGCACGACTGGAAGAATGTGATCAGTGTCATTGAATTATACATGTGTAAATTGTTGAATTGGTGTATCTGCTGTGTATATTTTCAACAACAGTATAAAAAAAAAAGTGTCCTGGTTTGGATGATAAAATATAATAAGGACACTCTCTGAGTACCCCTGAGAGTACTTACAAGAATTAAATGAAATAACACATTTCACTTCTGCTGACTCACTGTGTACCTCAGGCAAGCTGCTTTTCCCGTCTCAGTCTTAGTTCACCCATCTAAAAAACGGGGATAATATTTACAGTTTTCAAATCTCTCCTGAAATAATCCTGTCTCTTCACTCATATCTGTCTTGTCCTAAAGCATATTTATCATAAAGTCCTTGTGTCGTAATTCCAATATCTAGATCATCTAAGGTCTGTTTCTATTGACTGATTTTTCTCTTAATTATGAGTCCTGTTCTCTTCCTTTTTCACATCTTGTAATTTTTATCGGTACCAGTCATTGTATCTAAAAAAAAAAAAAAAAGTAAAGGTTGAAGTATATTAAATATATATATAATTTTTTTCTACCACCACCACCACCCCAAGAGGAGGAAACACCCTTTCCTCTATTAGATATCTAGAGTGAGAGGTATAAGGAGCCATGGTGGCATAACAGTGAAATGCTCAACTGCCAACCAAAAGGTTGACGGTTTGAATCCACCCGGTGACTCCACGGGAGAAAGACCTGGTGATCTGCTTCTGTAAATATTACAGCCAAGAAAACCCTATGGAGCAGTTATATCCATCACATGGGGTTGCCATGAGTTGGAATAGACTCAGTGGCATCTGACAGCAACAACAGGGTAAGAGACTCATAAGTTTGATCCAATCAGGAGTTGAGCTGGTTTGGGACAGGGTTACAACTTTAATCCCTCTACCTTCCTCTTGTGTCCCTGCCTCTGTTTCTTTGTCTCTGTCTCTGGCTGCTCCCTGTTCCCATCCCCTTGTATACACCTTTCAGCTAATCTATTTCCCTCTACCCCATCTCCCTGAACTTGGAAGCTCCTGGCAGAGGAGAAGGCAGCTGTACTGCGAGTGGTGGAGGAACGTGAACGGGTCGAGGCAGAGGGCCGGGAACGTGAGGCTCGGGCCCTGGCACTGACACGGGCCCTGGAGGAGGAACAGGAGGCACGTGAGGAGCTGGAACGGCAGAACCGGGCACTGCGGGCCGAAATGGAGGCACTGCTGAGCAGCAAGGATGACGTCGGCAAGAGTGTGAGTGGGAAGGTTAAGGGCTCGAATACTAGCTCAAAAGTTGGTGGTGCGAATCCACCTACTGGCACCTCAAAGGTCACACAGCCTTCAAATGCCTCTGGAGCAGTTCTACTCTGCACACATTGGGGTTGACATGAGTCAGAATCAAAACAACAAGTATCTGAGTGGGGGGCTCCTGCTCCCCAAGACACACATTTGGGCACCCATGTGCACACACAGAATGTTGAGAGAGGTATACATACGTGTGTGCTCTCACACATAGCATGAAGATTACCGCCCATCAAAGTCATGTGTTCACATACAAACACAGATGACGAGGAGGGCTGCTCACCAAACATAGGAGTTCATGTACACGTGCATAGAGTGTGAGGAGAATCTTCCATCAAACACATATGTTCATACAAACACAGGCCATGAGAACTGCTCACCAAACATACACATTCATGTACATGTACACAGAACATGAAGAAAATTTTCTATCAGATACATGTTTTCATGCACATAGAGTATTTGGGATTTGAATTTATACCTCCATGAAAGGTCTGGGAACCCCTAAGCTGAGAAAAAAGTAGAAGTAAATAGTTGTGAATTGGTAATATCCTATAGAGTTTGGCATAAACCAACAACAGTCAGCTCTGGAAGTACATGCCTTCAACCCATTTCACACAGGATTCCTGAAGATGAAGCCCCAGTGAAGTGAGTTGACAATCCAAAATTACAAAACCCATGAGGAAATAATCCACCATGAGTGAGAGTCGGGTGACCTAACAAACACTTGAATTGGACTCTCAACAGCTTCAGAAAATAGAACTAAAATACACGGGATTATTAATAAAATGTTTTAGGATGACTGAGAATAAGATACATAGTAAGTAGGTGCTTGGTAGATGTTGAATGAATGAATGAACAAACAAATGAGTGAATGAACAAACTAGATGGGCATATCTACTTGATGTCTTCCCCTCCTCCATCAATGGAGGATCCTAGCCTGCCCCCTCCCTCAGTGACCCAGGTGCCCAGTGCTCAATCTCCCTCTCCACCAGGTACATGAGCTGGAACGAGCCCGCCGGGTGGCAGAACAGGCAGCCAGCGACCTGCGAACACAGGTGACAGAGCTGGAGGATGAGCTGACAGCAGCTGAGGACGCCAAGCTGCGCCTAGAGGTGACAATGCAGGCTCTCAAGGCACAGCACGAGCGGGACCTGCAGGGCCACGATGAGGCTGGTGAAGAGAGGCGCCGGCAATTGGCCAAGCAGGTACAGGCAGGCGGGAGGCCACGGAGTCCCAATTCAGGTCGGGTGTGGTCTGGTGCAGACAGCAGCAAGAGGGGCCTGAGGTCTCATCCACCCAGCTGCTACTCAGTGTTTCTACAAAAGGCCCTCCTGCTAGCCAGCCATCCTCCTTCCATGCACCCACACACATATCCTCTCCCCGACCCAGCCATCTACCTGTTGACCTACCCAATCATACATCATCCATCCACCAAACCATTCATCCACGCGTCTACCTCCTTCATCTACCGAACCGCCTTTCTACCACCTTTAAAGTTTGCTTCCAACTCACTTTATACCCATCCATCTGCCAGCTAACTCTGCAGTCAACCACTCACTCCTCCATCCACCCACTCATCTACCTACGCTGTCTCATTAACCACCTCATCCAGCCACCCATACGCAGCCTCTACACCAACTGATATTTATACCCATACAACCAACCCTGAATCCAACTACTCCTCCATCTATCCAACTACTTCTCCATCTATTCAGCAATCTTATCTACCACAGCCTCTCCCTCAACCCACTTGCATCAAACCTTGCATCCAACCACTCCTCCATCACCCAACTATTCAACTACCTACCTCCCCATCTACTCAACCACCTCATCCACTCAACCACCCACTACACAGCTTCTGCACCAACTCACCCTTACACCCAGCTACCCACCCACCAACCCTGCATGCAACTGCCCCTCCATCTACCCAACCACCCATCTACCTCCACCATCTCCTCAACCACCCCAACCACCCTAACCACTCCAATCACTCATCCACCCACCACACAGCCTCTCCCCAAACCCACAGTACATTCAACCCTGAATCAACAACTCTTCCATCCACTAGCCAGCCCCTTCCAGTCAACTTCCTCTCCCCAAGCCAACTACTTCTCTGTGTATACAGCCTCTCCATACCCCTCTCCATCCATCCTCCTCTCCACAACCCAACTACTCCCCAGTGTACCCAGCCCCTCCATAAAAAACCCAACCCAGTGCCATCGAGTCGATTCCGACTCATAGCAACCCTATAGGACAGAGTAGAACTGCCCCATAGAGTTTCCAAGTAGCGCCTGGCAGATTCCAACTGCTGACCCTTTGGTTACCAGCCCCCAGATAACCCCTGTACTGCTCATCTCCACTCCCCTTCACCCGCATCCTACTCTCTGATTTACTCAGTCGTTCATCTGCTTCCTTCTGTGTTCCATCACTCCCTCCCTTTCTATACTATTCACTCATTGTTTACTCAACAAGGAGTGGATGTTCGGTGGTCTTCAGTGGGCAGGGCCCTCTACTGGGTGATGAGTACTGAACATGGAAGGGGCTGTGAGTGTCAGAAAGACCCCCCTGGGGCAACACAGGCAACAGACTGAAGGGGGTGAGACTGAAAGCTGGGAGGCGGGGAAGTAGAGAGAAACAGGTGATCCATGGCCAGGGGTCCCTGGGTGTTTTTCATCTCCCCTGGTCCCATTGATACAGCCATAGCTGAGTGTCCTAGACTTTGTCGTGGGGGTCCTGGGGAGCCATTAAAGGGTCAGTGTCAACTCTGCGTGCCAAAAGACCCCTCTCGAGCTGTGTGAGAATGGGCTGGAGAGAAGGCTGGAGCAAGGGGAGAGGAGGAGGCTTGAGCTGGGGCTATGGGGACTGATAGGAGGGGACGGGAGCATGTAGAGGTGGCGTGGGCATCCTATCCCCTGACCTGGTCCCTCTCGGCCTCCTGCCCCAGCTGAGGGACGCTGAGGTGGAGCGGGATGAGGAGCGGAAGCAGAGGGCCCTGGCTGTGGCCACCCGCAAGAAGCTGGAAGCAGAGCTGGAGGAGTTGAAGGCTCAGATGGAGACCGCTGGGCAGGGCAAGGAGGAGGCCGTGAAGCAGCTTCGCAAGATGCAGGTGAGGACGGGATGGGGCTTGGGCCAGGCTGGGGAGGGGAGGCTTCGAGTATTGCTGGAGCCCCCAGCATCACTTCAGGGCCTGAGACCAACTTAGACCCTGTCTCCTCGACCCCATGAGGAGCATCCAAATTAGTCAACACCTTTATAAATATCCATGATCCCTGGGTGGTGCAAATGGTTTGCACTGGACTAATAATCTAAGAAAGTCCTAACAACCTGCTTCCTCAAAGATTGTTGTTGTTGATAGTTGTTAGTTGCTGTTGAGTCAGTTCTGACTCACGGTGACCCTGTGTGTGTAGAGTAGAACTCCTCCATAAGGTTTTCAAGGTTGTGACCTTTCTGAAGCAGATCGACAGGCCTTACTTCTGAGGCATCTCTGGGTGAGTTTGAACCACCAACCTTTCAGTTAGTCGTCCAGCACTTAATGATTTGCGCCACCGAGGTGCACTCCTCGAAGATTACAGACAAGAAAACCCTATGAAGCAGTTCTACTCTGGCACGTGATGTCACCATGAGTCAGAATCAACTCGACGGCATCGGGTGTGGTTTTCGTTTATAAACATCCATGTTGCAAATACTTATTCGGTTCTTTTCTGTTTTATTTACCTTATTTAAAGTGTTTAATTTTTAAGTCCAATTTCCTCACTTTATTTTATTTTTGAAATGGAAGTACTTTAGCTGTTGTTTTCCTGATTATGAAAGTTATACCCAGTTTTTTTTTTTTTTTGAAAGTATAGAAATTTGCTGGCCACCAATCACATGTGGCTATTGACTATCTGAAATCTAGCTGGTCCAAATTGAGATGGCCTGTGTGTGAAATATGGAGTCCCTGGGTGGTGCTAACAGTTAAGTGCTTGGCTACTAACCAAAAGGTTGGTGGTCTGAATCCACCCAGAGGCAACTCGGAAGAAAGGCCTGGAGATCTGCTTCCGAAAAATCAGCCATTAAAAACCCTATGGAGCACAGCTCTACTCTGAGCTACATAGGGTCACCATGAGTTGGAGTCAAATCCACAGCAAACGGTTTTTAGTTCTTTTAATATTTTATTGTTATTAAGGTAAAAGTTTACACGACAAATTAGGTTCCCATTTAACAATTTCTACACAAATTATTCGGTGATATTGGTTACATTTTTCACAATGTGTTGTTATTCTCATTCATTCCATTCTGGCTGTACAATTCCCAGTACTGTAGTTTCCCTGCCCCCTTACCTTCTCATTTTTACATTAGAGTAATTTTTTACCATTTGGTCTCCTATAGTTGATTTGGCAACTGCTTTTTATAAGTAAAATATACATACTGGATTTCAAAGACCTTAGTACAAACAAAAGAATGTAGAATATCTCGTTAATTTTTATGTTGATTATAAATTGAAATAAGAATATTTTAGATATATTACACTCAATATAGATTTCAAATTAGTTTTGCCTGTTTTTTTGTTTTACTATTTTAACATTGTTGTTGTTAGGTGCCATCAAGTCTGTTCCAACTCATAGCAACCCCATTTGACAAAGTAGAACTGCCCCATAGGGTTTTCTTGGCTGTAATCTTTACGGGAGCAGATTGCCAGGCCTTTCCCCTACGGAGCCACTGGGTGGGTTCAAACCGCTAACCTTTTGGTTGGTTAGCAGCTGAGTGCTTAACCATTTGTACCACCAGGGCTCCTTTTTAGTGTGGCCACTAGAAAATTTAAAGCAACACACATGGCTCACATTATATTTCTATTGGGCTGCACTGGTTTAGAAACATCCCCTCCAAACAGTAAAAATTGCCAGTCCTCTCCCCACTAAGAGAAAACCCCTGCATTTCAAAGTTACATCAAACAAATAACATCACCAAGTCACATAGTGGTTAAGCCTGTGGACTCTGAGGCTAGACAGCATGGATTCAATTCTTGGTTCTGCCACTTCCCAGCCGGGTGGCTCAGGCACATCAATTAGCCTCTGCCTCAGTTTCCTCATCTGTAAGCTATGGATGATCAAAATCCTTACTAACTGGAGTTGTGAGTATTAAGGGATACTGGTATATCTCTTAGAATAGGGCTCAGTAAGGACTTGCCCAGGGTCACACAGCAAGTGGATTGGGGGCTAGCACCCAGGTCTGTAGGACTCAGAGTACACCCTCCTTGTTCATGGGGAGTGAGGAGCCCCTGCTGGGTTGATGTGAGGGTGGGGGGCTCCCTGTATGGCAGCCCAAGCTGAACCTGCCCCCTCATCCCCAATCCATTCCACCCAGACCCAGATGAAGGAGCTATGGCGGGAGGTGGAGGAGTCACGCACCTCCCGGGAGGAGATTTTTGTCCAGAACCGCGAAAGCGAGAAGCGTCTGAAGGGGCTGGAGGCCGAGGTGCTGCGACTGCAGGAGGTAAGGCAGGGTAGGTGGGGCCATGGGAGTGGGTGGGGCCAATCACATGCTGCCTCCAATGCCAGCCAAGAGGCGGGGCCGACCACACACTGCCTCCAATGCCAGCCCAAGGAGCGGGAATGTGGGCGGGACCAACCACAGGCTGCCTCTAATAAGAGCCAAGGAATAGGGAGGTGGGCAGAGCCAACCACGGGCTTCCTCCAATGCCAACCTGAGGGGTAGGACTCTGTCCTGGGAGTGCTGGGAGCCATGGGAGGCTCATGAGCAAGGAAAGAGCAGAGTCAGCTCTGAGAATACATGGGGATTAGACTGAAGTGGGTTACTGGATATGGAGAGGAAGTTGAGGTGAGAGTCTGGGGGAGAGGACAAGGCAGAGAAGGTCAGAGAAACAGGAGGGGCAGGACTGTGGATGGTAAGGGGGCAGGAGGGGGTGACGATGGCACTCAGGGATCTGGCTCAGTGACTGGGGTGAACAGCAGTATCATCCCTGAGAAGGAGAGCCTGTTGGAGGAGCAGGTTTGGAGGAATTGCTGACCTCATTAGGGTTATGATGAGGGCGAGGGGCCTAGGGGGCAGGCAGCAGGAGGTGGACACGGGTCAGGGGCTCAGGAGACAGATTTTGAAGACATCTGCCTGTAGATCGAAGTTAAGTCCAAGGTTACCCAGGGACAGCATGTGAGCGTGCAGTGGAAAAGGCCAAGAGAATTGGGGCATAAGGGGCATGGAGGAAGTGAGAATGGTGCCTGAATATCCCCTGCCGTTGACCACCCATTCTCCCCGCTGTTGCAGGAACTCGCTGCCTCGGACCGCGCCCGGCGTCAAGCCCAGCAGGAGCGGGATGAGATGGCGGATGAGGTGGCCAGTGGCAACCTTGGCAAGTGAGTGGCCCATGGTAATGCGGGGCAGGGCACTCTCCTCTGGCTCTCCTGCCTTCTCACTCCTACCTTTTCCCTCTCTCCCTAGGGCAGCCATTCTGGAGGAGAAGCGTCAGCTGGAGGGGCGCCTAGGGCAGATGGAAGAGGAACTGGAGGAGGAGCAGAGCAACGCAGAGCTCGTCAATGACCGCTACCGAAAGCTCCTCCTACAGGTGAGCACAGCCTGGCCACCCTTTGCCCCTATGAGCCCAGTTTCCCACTAAGCTGGGACCATAACCCTCAGTCCTCTTACTCAACAAACATAGAAAAGGAGATATTTGAGTTGGGTTTTGAAGGTTGAACAGGAGTTTGCAAAAGGGGGGAAAAAAAAGGCATGATGCATTCATTCGTCTTTCTGAAACTTCTCAAGGGCTGGATTCAGGGATGAATTATGTGGGATCTCTACGCAGAATTGTTTTCTTCCCCCTCCCCATATGGAGTTTCCTGGGGGACACAGACATGGGGCTATATTGTCACATTTTGTTGTTAGCTGCCATCAAGTTGATTCCAACTCATGGCAACCCCACATATGCAGAGTAGAACTGCTCCATAGGGTTTTCAGGGCTGTGACCTTTCAGAAGCAGATCCCCAGGCCCTTCTTCCGAGACGTCCTTAGGTGGGTTCAAACCGCCAACCTTCTGCTAGTAGTCAAGCGCCTAACTGTTTGCACCACCCAGAGACTCCATTTCATTGTCTACAGGGATGTTATTTTGCACCTTATTTCCTTTTTTCCTTACAATAACCTTGTATGCAATTTGACCTCCATCTTTTTTTCACCTGCACTTCTGGCAATGTTCTACTTCCTGACCTGGGTAGGAGTGGACAGTGTGTTTCCCTTTCATTCACTCATTAAGCCGTACATTTAATTAGTTTGACTTTCCATGCCACTATTTTATTTTACAATAAAAAGTTAAAAAGATAGAAGGATATGCTAATCATTCTTTTGATGTGTTCCTGTGAGGATAAAAGGAAATAAAGTATGAATCAGACTGGGTCTGACTCATTTCCGTGTCCCCAGCACAAGGCCTTGCTCAGAGTATGAGCTGATAAATAAACAGGAGCTATTATTAGGGGTGTGTTTACACATTCTCAGTGTAGTAGCTGCTGTTTATGGAGCCGAAGTTTCTCAAAATCATCTACATATCACTCATATCAGACCCACCTGAGATGCTCCTTAAAAATGCAGATTCACGGGCCCCATTCCAGACCCGCTGATTCAGAATCTCTGGAGGGTGGGGTCCAGGAGCCTGCATTTTTGTCACAAGCTCCCCAGATAATCCTGGTGCAAACAAAAGTGTGATAACCCTTGGAATAGACTCATTCACAGTCAGAGGTAGAATTTATAGTCTTTAAACAAGTTTGTGATAGTCTTGTGAATTTATTAAAATAGCAAAAAACATATCCAGAAGGTTAAAACCCAGGGCTGGCAGTGGTGTTGGCAGATAAGTCCATCACTACAAAGAAAAGTTAACAGTTGCTGAATATTTAGTATGTATCAGTCTCTGTCTTCTGCATTTAACAATCATCAATAAATTAAAATAATAATAATAATAATTTTTTATTTATCATCGGTCTCTGTCCTCTGCATTTAACAATCATCAATGCACTTAATCTTGGGAGGTGCCTGGATTTAACGACCACCTTCACTCTGGACTCCACCATACATCCTGCCTTTCCTACCTGTGACAGGTGGAGACAATGACCACAGAGTTGTCAGCTGAGCGCAGTTTCTCAGCCAAGGCAGAAAGTGGGAGGCAGCAGCTGGAGCGGCAGATCCAGGAACTACGGGGGCGCCTGGGTGAGGAGGACGCTGGGGCCCGGGCCCGCCAGAAGATGGTCATCGCTGCCCTTGAGTCTAAGCTGGCCCAGGCTGAGGAGCAGCTAGAGCATGAGAGCAGGTAAGAAGGAGAGGAACTGTGTTTTAAGCACCTGGTTTAAAAACATCTAAAAGACATGTTATTAACGTTTGCTGATTTCCCCTATTGTTTAGGAACGTAGGGTACTACATACCATTTTGCAGAGACCCATTGTCCTACACAAGGGATGAGGTCAGGATCAGCCAAAGACATGGGTGGGGTTGGTTAAGTCACATCATCCTTTATACAATTTTAGTACCTTTGGGCTGCAGGTAACTATACCACCAATAAGAATATGATTTAAACAAATGTATCAGTTAAGCTATAGCTGCTTAACAAACCATCCTAAAACTTAGTGGCTTAAACAACAACTATTATTACTGGGTTTTTTTTTTTGTTTGTTTATTATTACTCATTATTCTCTGGGCTGGCTAGTAGGTTCTGCTGATCTGAGCTTGGTGAGGCTCACTTATGTGTCTTTGGTCAGCTTAGGGTAACCTAGATGGGTTTACTGATCTTAGCTGGGCTGTCATATATCTAAGGCGTTGCCTGGAACAACTAGGCCAACTTGTCTGTGCTCCATGTGGCCACTCATCTTGCAGCAGGCTAGCCCAGGATTGTTCACATGGTGGAGTTAGAGTTCCAAGAGTGAGCGATAGCGTTAGAGGCTTCATGAGGCCTAACCTCGGAACTGGTATAGGTCACTGCTGCTGCGTTCTGTTGACCAAAGCAAGTCATGTGGCTGCCCAGATTCAAGGGAGTGAAGAAATAGCTCCCACCTCATGATGGGAGCAGCCACAAAGTCACATTGCAAAGAACATGGATATAGGAAGGGGTGAGAATAGAGGGCCTTTTTTTGCCATCAATCTATCGCAAAAAGGAATTTTTTTTTTCTCACATGATAAGAAGTCCAGAGCTGGGCAGCTGAAAGATGGCAGGGCTCTGGATCATAGTCTGTGCAGTTCCCTTGGTCTTTCCCTCCTGGTCACAAAATGATCACTTGCTCCAAGCATAACACTCACACACATCCATATCCAAAAACTAGTGGAAACGTGGGTCCGACCCTCAGAAAACATTTTTAGGAACCATCAGGCATAAAGCTAAGTATGTAGACACCCTGGAGAAGGGAGCTGGGGTGCCAGTTCGGCCCTGAATAAACTGTGGGCGTCGGTCAGGGACGGGAAAGAGGGCTAAGGCCAGCCTGTGTGCAGGATAGCCACTGGACAAGGCCATGGAAATGGAACCCCAGGGGAGCATCTCTCCTGATCTGGCCCTTCACCCCTCTCTTCAGGGAGCGCATCCTCTCAGGCAAGCTGGTACGCAGAGCTGAGAAGCGGCTCAAAGAGGTGGTGCTCCAGGTGGAGGAGGAGCGGAGGGTGGCTGACCAGCTCCGGGACCAGGTAAGCAGCTGACATCACTGGGGAGCTGTGGAAAGTGGGATCACTGACCCAAAAATGACATGGCCTATCTCTGGAGGTGGTGAGCTCCCTCCCCATCATAAGAGGCAACAAGCAAATGCTGGACTGAAACTAAGTACAAATATTATCATAGGGCTTGGATCATAATCAGCAGGTGAGAAATAACTTTCCCGTTCTGAAATCTAGAAAGAGGCCTGGTTTAGAGCTGAGGCAGCCAGCATGAGGGAAGACGTTAAACCCCACCCAGAGGATAGACCAGGGCTACAATAACAACATAGTATGTATTTAGTGCTTTTTTTTTTTTTGATATGCCAGGCACTGTTCTGAGGACATAACATGTAGTACATTTAATCCTTATCAGTACCCTATAAGGTAGATACTTTTATTTTTCCTCTTATTCAGGTGAGGAAACTGAGGCACAGAGAGGTGAAATAACTTGCCCAAAATTATTTAGCTAGTAAGGGGTTGAGCCAGGGTTCAAACTCCAGCAGTTTGGCTCCAGAGCCTGTGCTCTTAATTGTTTATTAAGCATTGTGGTAACTGCTTTTTTAAATGTATGTGTATGCATTGTCTGGGTCACTTCTCTCACCAGCACCATTTAACAGGTGAGGAAACAAAAACTTTAGGAGGGGATGTAATTTTTTCACAGTTAGTAGGTGACACAGCCTGGATAGTATCCCAGGTCTGTCTTATACTAGGCAGATCACCTGCGCCCTTAGAAGTTCAGCCATGTTTTAAATGCTATTCATTCCATTTATTGAGCGCCCATGACATGCCAGGACTGTCCTACGACTGGGGATACAGCTGAGAATGAGACAGGAGAGCCTTCTGCCTTAACAGAGCTCATGTTTTAAGCACAGGAAAAGACACAATAAGCCTGTTTTTTAAAAAATAATAATTGCAGATTGTGACAAGGAATGTGAAAAAAATAAGAAAGAGAATGAAGGGAGAAGGAGATGCAGAGGATTGAGGGACCCTCTTTAGATTGGGGGGTCAGGAAGACCTCTCTGAGATGATATTTGAGATGAGACCTGAAGGATGAGAAAAAGCCAGGCAGAAGGAACAGCAAGTGAAAAGGCCCTAGGGTGTGGAAATAAGCTTGGTGAGTGAGTTTGGAGCAAAAAGTAGACCAGTATGACTGAAGAGAATGGGGTGGGGTATCGGGTTGTAAGAAATGAGGTCAGAGGGGTTGGCAGGAGCTGGATCATGTGTGTCCCTTCCCTGGAGAGAGAGATGGTACAGTCTGAGGACAGTCTTTTGGAACTTGTACAGGTCAGTGGCTTTATGGGGAGAAGAGAAACGGTCAAGAGTGAGACCTTGCAGTGCCTGGGACCTTGTTCTTGGGAGCCAAGGGAGTGCTGTGAGTGGGGGAGGGGCAGGGTCAGCTCTGGGTTTAGAGAGACCCTCAGGGGCCATGTGGATTGGAACTAGAGACAGGGAAAAGGCTGGGGAGAGTCAGAGACCCTGCTTTTTCTATTGCCCCACACAGGGGATGGGGTCAGGAACAGCCAAAGACATGGATCAGGTTGATTAAGCCACATCATCCTTTAACAGTTTATCACTTTGATGACTAAGGTCTGAGCAGAGAGCAGAGAATGGGACAGAGTCAGGGCAAAGGAGGATAGGGCAAGATATGACCTGGGCTCCATGACCAAACCTCTCCCCTCCTCCACCCAAGCTGGAGAAGGGAAACCTCCGGTTGAAGCAGCTGAAGCGACAGCTGGAGGAGGCTGAGGATGAGGCCTCCCGGGCCCAGGCAGGCCGCCGGAGGCTGCAGCGGGAGCTGGAGGATGTCACTGAGTCGGCTGAATCCATGAACCGCGAGGTGACCACGCTGAGGAATCGGCTCCGGTATGGCTGCCCCACACGAACCCTGACAAGCGGGTGGCACCCTCCATAAATGTAGGGGTGGCAAGGGGGGAATAGAGCCCATGGGGGTGGAAGGGCAGGGGGTATCTTGGGGGAGAGCCAGAGCCGAGGTCATTTCTTTCTTCCCAGTCTCACTTCTCTGTCTCCTCTCTGTACTCCTTCTTTCCCTTTGTGCCCCGTCTCCCTTTCCATCCCTTTGATTCTGTGCCCTCCAATCTCTCTCTGTCCCTCCATATTTCTCTGTCCCCAGGTCTGTGTTATCCCATCTCTCTCCATCCTCACCTCTGTCCCTCCATCTCTCTGTTCCCCTGTCCTTATATATCTCTCTGTCCTTAAATCTCTTTCTCTGTCCCTTGCTATCTCTGTACCTCCATCTCTCTCTGACCCCATTTCTTCACCCCTCCATCTCTCTGCCCCATCCTTATATACCTCTTTGGCCCCCTATCTCTCTCTGTCCCCATCTTGTGCTCCACTGTCCCTCCGTCTCTCTCTTTGTCCCCATCTCTGTGACCTTTGTTCCTCCATCTCTCTGTCCGCCGTCTTTGTCCCCCTGTCCTCCCATCTCTTTCTTCCCATCTTTCTGTGCCCTGCCCCATTTCCCTCTGCCCCATTCTCCCCATTTCATTTACTCTTTCTCCCCTTTTCTCCACATCTATCACTCACTCTCTTTCTGTATCCCACATTTAATCTCTATCTCCTGGTCTCTCCTCCCCACAGACGCGGCCCCCTCACCTTCACCACCCGCACTGTTAGACAGGTCTTCCACCTGGAGGAAGGTGTGGCATCGGATGAAGAGGCTGAGGAGGCAGAGCCAGGGGCTGGGGCCCCACACCCAGAGTCGGATGGGCCCGTGCAGGCCCCACCCCAGTGACCCCTCATGCTAACTGGATGGGTCAGGGCCCCTCCCTCCCTCCTGGCTCCATAGATGCCTGTCCCCAAACCCAGCCCTCTGGCTTCTTGCACTTTGGAGTTGGTGCCACTCTCTGGCACTGCAGCACTTATTGCCCCCACGCCGGACCCCATGAGATCCCCATCAACCGACCCCCAAACCCAGGGGAGTGGGGAAGGATGGGGAGGCAAGGACGGGGGCTCTGTGCTTCAGGGAAAACGTGGATGTAATTGGCAAGGATGGGCCTATCCTTTCTTCAGTTGTTCATGATGGATATTAGGGAGGATGCCACAAGCTTCCCTCCTCACCTCAGCCGGCACCATGCATTCCTGTTTCCCTGGCCTCCGCATCCATCTATATCTACTTATCTATCTCCCTGGTGGCACAATGGTTAAGTGCTCAGCTGCTAACCAAAAGGTCATTAGTTCGAACCCACTAGCAGCTCCATGGGAGAAAAGACCTGGCAATCTGTTCCCGTAAAGATTTACATCCTAGAAAAACCTATAGGGCAGTTCTACTCTGTCCTATAGGGTAGCTATGAGTTGGAGTCAACTCAATGGCAAATATCTATCTATCTAGTGGTACAGTGGTTAAGCGCTGCTAACTGAAAGATTAGTGGTTCGAACCCCTCGAGCAGCTCCAAGGTATAAAGACCTGGCGATCTGCTTCCATAAGATTGCAGCCTAGAAAACCCCATGGGGCGGTTTTACTTTGTCATTTCTGCTATGAGTTGGAACCAACCTGACAACAAGGACCTCTCCATTTCTCTCTCTCTGTACCCTTCCTGGAGTCTCTATACGCCTTTCATTTTGGGTCTCTGCCTCTCTCTCGGTTCTTCTTTCTGTGTTTTATCTCAGTCTCTGGATCTTTCTTTCTGGGTGTCTCTGTCTCCCCTAGTCCCTCTCTCCTTTCTCTGTACTTAACCACTCCCCCATCCCTAATCTTCCAGGTGACAAAAGCTGAGCCCCAGACTTCACCATCCTCTGGTGCTTGCAAAGAGGCAGGAGAAGGGCTCCCCCATCCTTCATGCCCTCTGCCTTTCCGGTTTTGGTTGTTCCTGTATGATCAAGGTGTGGAGTCACTGGAGAAGTCTCCCTTGCCCTCCCACCCTCCAGGCTCTAGCAGAAATAAATGCCATCCCCAGCTGGCCCCTTTGGTCTGGCTGTGATTCTTCTCAAAGGGGAGCTTCTGGTGGGGGGAGGATAGGCTTCTGTAGGTGTGTGTGGTATAGGGGGTCTTGTGAAGTAACACATTCACTCTTGACCTCAGCCTCCAAGGAATTCCCTGCATTTTACAGATGAGAAACTAAGTCTCAAAGCTGCCAGGTCCCTGGCTTCAAACTTCCTAATCAGTGAGTGGCTGAGGCAGCACTGTGCTGTACCTTTGCAACATAATAACAGTAGTGCCCATGATGTGGCATTATCTCAGTCCTCACCACAGCCCCTTGAGGTTGAAATTCCATTGCTTTCCAGTACAGTGCTTAGAACAGTGCCTGGCATGTAGTTGGCATTAAGTAATATTTGCTACATGGATAGACCAACTTCCACCCCACCATTTTAGAATGGTAGAAACAGGCCCAGAGAAGTTGCAGGACCTGCCCGAGGACACACAGTTCCTAAGAAGTTGAGCCAGGGTTTGAACTCAGGCTTCAGAGTTGGCAATACAGACTTAATCAGGTAAGGAGACTGAGGTACAGAGGGGTGAAGTAACTTGCTCAAAATTACTTCGCTAGTAACCTGCTGGCACAATGGTTAAGTGCTCAGCTGCTAACTCATAGGTTGGAGATTCAAACCCACCCTGTGGCTCCGCTGAGGAAAGACCTGGAGATCTGCTTCTGTAAGGACTAAAAAAACAAATGAAAAAAAAAAAACCCAATAGCCACCCTATACAACAGAGTAGAACTATCCCATAGGGTTTCCAAGGAGGAGCTGGTGGATTCGAAATACCGACATTTTGGTATGTAGCCAAGCTCTTAACCACTGCGCCACAAAGGCTCCAGACCTAGGAAACACTGTGGGCGGTTCTGTCACATGGGGTTGCTATGAGGTGAAAATAGATTGACAGCACACAACGGTGGAGCCAGGGTTAAAACTGCAGCCCTCTAGGGTCCTGAGCTTGCATTGGGAACCCAGGTCCACCCCTCCCCTAGGGACTAGCCACCCTTTCCTGGAGGAGTTGTCATCTCAGGTCCCATGAGACATCCCGGGTAGGGCTATCCACGTTTTTACCAACAGGGCAACTGAGGCGCGCGCACACACACACACGCACGCGCGTGCACACACACACACCCACTCTCTGCTGCCAAGCTTGCAGCCCCAATCTGGAGCCCTTCCCTGCAGACAGACAGCCTGGCAGCCACTTTTAAATGAAAAGGAAACTTTTATTTTGGTGGGGAGTGACAGGGCGGGTGGGTAAGGGGCATGACACTTTTTCTTTGGGGTGGGGGGTGACATGCGGTAGCTTCTGCGTTGGGCGGTTCATGCACCCAGGGTGGGCGTGGGGGAGGCTTGGAGGAAGGCCCAGCACAGCCCCTCCCTCCCTGCCCTGGGGGTGGGCTGAGAAGACCCGCCGTTAGCACCAGAGTTGGACGATTTGCAGACCTCCCCTCCCCACACTGACTCCGGACCCCCGCCCCCATCCCTGAGAGCGCCCCCTTGTCATTTCCCCCACAACGACAGGCCAGGCCCGCCCCGCCCACATTTGAGTGAGAGACTTATTGCTGTGTGTGTTGGGAAGGGAGAGCCGCTGAGCTCAGGAAGACCCCCTCCCATTCATTCCTCCCCAATCGCCCCGCCCCCTGCCCCGTGTCCGTGCGTTCTCGGAGCGCAGGAGGGGAGCGACATGAGTGTGGGGGCGCGTCATGCAGCGCATGCGTGTAGTTGCGGGCACCCTGGCGGCCGAGGTGGAAAAGGGGAGCGGGGCATAGAGATTGTCCCTTTAGCTCGCTCTCTCTCCCTCCCCGAATCCCACACTGTTGGCTTGGAGAATGGGAGAGGGGGTTAGAATCACCTTTTGGAGAGGTTTATAATGACGGTGGTCATTTTTAAAAAGCTGAACTAAAAAGCTGGGTACGTGTGGTGGGTTGGCGAGCAGGGGCGAGACTTTGGGAAGAGGTCAGTACCCTTTGGAAAAGACTCTCATCCCCCCTTTCCCCATCCCGTTCGGCTTTCGTGAGGGTCTGGGGTTATCTGGGGGCTTTTGAAAAAGTTGAACCCTTTGGCAATAGAATCAGTCCCCAACCCCCCTACCCTGGTGCCCCGAGCCCTTTGCCCCGCCCCACCCCGCTCCCACCAGAACCCGCCCCACCCCTCACCCCTGATTCGCCAGGGCTTAGGGTCCGAGGGAAGGATGGGGGGGCTCAAAATGCCCCTTGCATAGGAATCGTTGCGTCAAGAATCGTGCTCAGCGATACCCCCAACCCTCCGGGGCGGGGTTTCCTGAGGCCAGGGGAGCAGAGGGAGAGAGGCTGCTAATTCTGTGGCCCCCCAGCTCCAAAAGGGGGACCGCTAAGGATTCTGGGACCGATATGGTCTCTGGGCTTCGGGGAGGTAGCACATCCTTGAGCCTGGATGGGAGATGAGAAATGGTTTTCCACCCGCGAGGGTGGCGGTGAGGGGAAGGGCGGGCTGGGTTATCAACCTGGTGGGGGTCTGTCACCGTTTCCCAAGCTTCTGATGTGCGTGTCCTTACATTCCGGTACATCCTCGAAGACCATCGGCCGACCGCTTTAAATGGAAAACACTTCAAACCTAAATGGTGACATAGCCCAGCAGCAATGTCTGGACTCCCAGGTTTACGTGCGAAGTGTGCACTTTTAAATATTCGCCTTGTACTGCCTAAAACCTTAACAAGGATACAAATACTACTCCCTGGGAAACACTGGTGTCCACAAATACAATACCACTTGGGCACCTCAGGAGAGGGAATCTTGGGGGCCCAGGGGGACACCAGAAAGGGAGTACCGTTGAGAGTCTGGTTCCCTGGAATTGCAGACAGGTTGCGTCTATCTTGGGAATTCTAGAATTAAAGGAACCTGAGGCGGATGAGCCTGTTAGGGGTTTGAGAGTGTCTGTGATGGGGGGCAGGCCTGAGGGTTTGGGGGTGTCAAGAAAATGTCAGAGTTGGGGGAAAGATTTCGGGCATCCCAAAAGCTGAAAATGAACCTAAGAGCTAGGTCAAGTCTGGGATGTCCGAGAGACGCTGGGTAGGAAAAAAAACGGGTTTATCTTGTGTGCAGAGGTTAAGTCCCAGAAGTGTGGGGGAACTTCAGTGGGGGTGAGGGGTGCCAGGGCCGAGTCTCAGGAATTCCGAGGTACAGGTCTCATGTCCTAGGAATCTGGGGGATTGGAGGATCTTGTGTGCTAGGGCCAAATCCCCCCAGAAATTCTGGGGTGCGGGGTCTGAGTTCATGCAGCAAAAAGAGAGGCGAGCAGATCCCTGGGCGGGGGATGAGGGAGGTGACATTCACCCGAGGGACCTCCAAAAGGCCGAGGGAACAGCTGTCTGAAGCCCACCCCGCACCTCTCATCTCTGCTCAGCCCCTATTTGGCTTGGGGGGACTGTCCCTCTTTCCCCCACATTGTTTCCAGATTTGTTTTTTTCATATAATCAACATCGGTTGGGATGTCCTCTTGGGGTGAAGGGTGGGAGGTCCCAGCCCCCTTCCCAGAGTGCCCCTCCCCTCGAATGCGTAGCATGCAGCCCCTGGCGGCTTATTGCTGTGGTGGAGGGGAGGGCCCGGGCTAAGGGAGGCATGCAGAGTGTGGGTAGGAGAGGTGCCCCAAGATGTAGTTGGCATCATTTACACGAGTTGATGGGAGGGAGGGTGGGTGTCCTATGGCTCATGGAGACCTGAGAAGGCTTTATTTTGGGGGTGGGAAAGAGCCGAGGGGACGGGCACTGGCCCCTCCCCCTCCATCCTGGGGGCCCAGGTGGCGAGGGGCCCGGGGGTGTCTGCTGGCGTCGTCGTCTCGGTTGCATATTATTAATGACATTTTGATATATTTTTTTAGAAAAACCCTTTTCCCCACCCCCCACCCCCAGCTCCTTTGATCTTCTTCCCGGTCACCCCCGAGTCCCCCCACAGGGGGGAGGGGAGCGCTAGAGGATGGAGGGCAGGGTTGGGGGAGCGCGGCGGGCGGCCCGGGGAGAGCCGGGGGGCGTGGCAAGGGGCGCAAGGCGCAAGGACACCCCGCTCAGGCCCGCGATGCTGCTCAGGCTGCGGGATTTCTCGTAACCTGGGGAGGGAGGGGGAAGCGAGGAAGGGGGCAGAAACACACGGGAGGACGCGTGAGGGAGGGGGTGCAGGGAGAGGGTCCGACAGACAGGGAGAGAACCAAAGACAGAGGAGAGACAGAGAGACAGCATAGGAGATGGAAAAGGAGACAGGGACCGAAAAAGGCGAGAGAAAGAAATGGAGGACAGGACAAGAGATACCCAGAGAGAGAAGGTGAGAGACAGAAAAAGAAAGCGAGAGGGGATAAGAGACACACAGAGAGAAAAGATAACGGAGATAGAGACACAGAGAGGTAGAGACAAAAAGAGATAGCAAAAATCAGAGGCAGATGGACAGACAGGAGATGGAGAGAGAGAGAAGTGGACAAATTCGAGAGTCAGTCAGCATCCACGAGAAAGGTTAAGACATCGGGGAAGGGGAGAGACTTCAGGTTAGGAGGCAGGGTGGTGTCCACCGAGCCTCCCCCCACCCCCGCCCCACCGCAGCCCGTCCCCCTATCCCCCGCCCCGTTGGCTCCCTCATCTGAGGCAGAAAGGTGGGGGGCAGCAAGGCGGAATGGTGGGTACATGGGCAGGAAGCTCTGGGCACTGGGGAGGGGCTTGGGGGGGATGCATGTAGGGGATGCAGCCGATGGAAAGTGCTTGGGGGAACTGGGGTGTGGTCTGGAAGGTCTAGCTTAGTTGTAGGGAAGAAAGGGAAGATGGGTGGTGCGGTCCATGGGGGGTCTAAATGGAGAAGTTGGCAGTGGCTTTGGGGGTCATTATGAACATTCCGAGGGTAAGAGCAGGCAAGGCTTATCCAGAAGGTTCTAAGGGGATATCTTAGAGTCCAAGAAGCCTTTAGGATTCTAACAAGTGTTCCTGAAGGCTGCAACAGTGTCTTGATAGATTGTGTGGTTTCTTGAAAATTTCAGTGTCTTCAGCGTTCAGTAAGTGTCTGGGGGAGTTCTATGGCTTTTCTGGGCAGTGAGTGTGAAGGGTGTCTTGGCCCTCCGGAGAGGGCCTCGGGGAATTCAAAGCCCAGTATCTTGGGGACACCCCCTCCCAGCCATTCCCAATTGCTAACCTGGGGGGAAGGGGCAGGGGGGGACCGAGGGTCTCGCGAGGTCTCAGGCGGTGACAAGAGCTGGGGACAGAAATACACAGAGTCACGCTGGGAGGGAAGAGGGCTAGGGGACCCCCCAACACAGCCTTACTGTTGGGGGGATGGAGAAACGCTGGGACCTCTTCCTCCTCTCTGGTGTTTTCCCGGTAGAGGGGAGCAGTGAAATGGGGTGGGGGGGCGGCCAGAGACATCAAATATGGAAGGAGCTTCCGGGATGGCTGGTGGGGGTGGGGGGAGGGATGAGGGAAAGGGCTGGGGAGGAAGTGGAATGAATATCAAGGGTTAGGCTTAGAGGGTGGGGAAGGAAAGAGGTGGAGGAAGACTGAGAAGGGAGGGTCAGGGAGAGGGGGAGGACAGGTCAGGAGGGAGGGAGAGTGGTGGAAGGGTCTGGGGGAAGAAGGATAGTGGGGAAGGAAGAAACAGGAGGAGATGGGGGAGGCAGATGGAGGTGAGGGGCAGCAGAAAGGAATCAGGACATATAATGGGACAGAGGACTCAGTCAGCCCCATCAGCTCCCGCCATTATTTGAGTTCAATGAATGGATTTTGGCATCATAGGCAAGAGAAGCAGGGACTTCACAACCCACCCACCCATCATAAATCATCCCTCCCCCAGATTCCCAAGCTCCTTCCCATCCCCATTCCCCCTCCACCCCACAGGGGCCCATCCAGACCTGGGTTGGGGAACAAAGGATAACATAATTGGGTCCAAGCAGGGGGGAGGGGGGAGCAGGGGGAGGGAAGAGGCAATGGAGATGAAGATGGAGGAGGATGTGGGGTGGGGGGCTGTAACAGGGAGGGATGGAACACGAGGGGCTAGGTAGTCCCTCTGGAAGCCTAGGTTCCCGTCCCTGTCTGCTGGGTGGCCTCAGGTTGGTCATGACCCTCCCTGAATTTCTAGGAAACGAGGGGATTTAGATGAGGCTGGCCCTGGAGGCTCCTCAAATTCCACTAAAACATCTCCTGAGGCTGAGAACAAGGATCCTTTAGGATGAGTCTCCTTCTAAGGAAGACTGCACACACGTTTGTTGATGGTAGTTTCCTATCACATTTAAAATCAAATATGGCCTCCTCATCATAGCCCAAAAGCCCTCATGATCTTTCTCCTCATACCCCCTCTGGCAGCCCTCTCCCCTTGCCCACTCAGCTCCAGCCACAATCCAGCCTCCCTGCTGTTTTCTGAATCAAGCTCATCCCACCTCAGGGCCTTTGCACGCACTGTTCCTTCTGCCTGGCTGGCCATTTTCACTCTTCAGGTTTCATGGCACCTTTTCAAAGAGACCTTCCTTGACCTCCTTACCTAAAGTGGCCAGAGTAATTACTATTTATTTATTTTTTTTCCTTACTTGCTGATTTCTACTTCGTCCACTTGAGGGTTGGCAGACTTTTTCAGTAAAGGCCCAGATGGTAACTATTTGCCACACAGTTGCTGTGGCAAGTACTCCACTCTGCCATTGTAGTGCGACAGTGTCTATGTTCCAATAAAGCTTTATTTACAACAGGAGCTGTAGTTGGCCAACCCCTGCTTTAGATGATAAACTCTATGACTGAAGGGGTTTTTGCTTTGTTCGCTACCTTAACTCCAGTGGAACCGTGTCCTCAATAATTAGTTGCTGGTTGGCTGGTTGGCTGGCTGGCTGGCTGGCTGGCTGGCTGGCTGGCTGGCTGGCTGGCGGATGGATGGATGGATGGATGGATGGGTGGATGGGTGGATGGGTGGATGGGTGGATGGGTGGATGGGTGGATGGGTGGATGAACGAAAGGAGCTAGGGATCATCTAGAGTTGTTTGAGGCTCACAGAATATATGTTAATGCCTAGCACCTGGTAAGTGCTTGGATATGTTTGCCAAATGATTCATCTAGTAAATGTCTCTTCACTCTATTTCTCTCTTCACCAGTCATCAGCCCCCAGACCCAACCCTCCTGCCTCACCCCATGACTCTCTCTGCCCTGTCCCCTCCATCCTGTCATCATAGCTCTGGTCCTGAGCTTGGCCTTGCCCTCTTCCCATGGAGCTTCACCCCAGCTTCATCCCAGTCTCCATCCTGGCCTCCAGTCTCCCACCAGTCCAGCCCCATAGGGCCCCAGAGGGGTATTTCTACACCCAGAGCTGATCTGCCCCTCCCCCCTCACTTAACCACCCCCCCCCCGCCCAGGTCCCCTGGACAAGGTCCTAGCCCTTGCCTAACCTCTGCTCTCCTGCCTAGTTCCCATCTACTAGTCCCTCTCCACCTGTGGTCCAGTCTCCCAGCCTTTGCTTCTACTGTTCCCTCTAATCACTACCGTCTAATGGAATTACTTCCTCCTCTTATGCATCCTTCAAATTTCACAGTGGATACCAGCTCCTGCATCCTTTCCTGATGCTCCCTCACCCCCATCCCGGGAGATCTGTGACCTTCTCTCACAGCGCTCTGTGCTACCTTGACTTCAGCATCTATCACCCAAATAGGGACTGTCTGGAGTCCCTGGGTGATACAAATAACTAACACATGTTCGGCTGCTAACAAAAAGACTGGCAGTTTGAGTCCACCCAGAGGCACCTCGGAAGAAAGACCTGGCCATCTATTTCCAAAAAAATCAGCCATTGAAAATCTTTCTATGGTGCACAGTTCTACTCTGAAACACATGGGGTTGCCGTGAATCAGAGTTGACTCCAGGGCAGCTGGTTCCCAGACTGTCTAGGTCTGTCAAGGAACCTTGGTGATACCATGTTTAAACACCTGGCTGCTAATGGAAAGGCTGGCAGTTTGAACCCACCAGCCACTCCATAGGAGAAAGATGTGGCAGTCTGCTTCCATAAAGAGTACAGCCTTGGAAACTCTACAGAGCAGTTCTACTCTGTCCTATAGGGTTGCTATGAGTTGGAATCAACTCGATGGCAACAGGTTAGGTCTCTGTCTTCCTCGCCACCAACCTGGGAGCTCCTGGGGGCAGGGGGCGGGTGGCTTTTGTTCCGCATTGTAAACTGAGTACCGCACCTGGGACACAGGGGTGCTTTCTAAGTGCTGGCTGGACTAGCAAAGGATTGGATGGATGACTGAGTCTTCCTCACTCCATCCTGCAGCCAGGGTGTGCACCCTGTTTTCCTGATTAAATTAAAAACTCAAGGATGGAGGCAGGGAGAGAGATGTGAATGGGGTGAGAATGAGGTCTGTCATGAGGGAGGGGTAGAGGGGTCAGGCATGAGGTGTGGGAGGTTGGGGTTAGTTCATGGGAGTTAGTGAAGGGCATTGCAAGTCCTGGGGAAGGCGGGAGGTGTCAGGGGTGGGGTTAATTGGGGGCAGCTTTTCAGCGTGAGTGGGAGGGGATCTCGGTCAGTTGGGTCTGCCTGTTCTCAGAGGGGTTAGTCAGGAGGGTGGGGGTAGTCTGAGGAAGGAGATCAGAGGGGGGGCTACTTACCCCGGGGGGAAGGGGTTCGTCCACTAGGGGGATATCCAGGCCGCGGCGTTGGCGTTGAGGTCGGGCAAGAAGCTGGGGGGCCCTGGCTTACGCCAGTCTGGGGGAGCCAGTGGGGGAGCACCGGTGGCTGGGGTTGGGGGAAGAGGCCAGAGGGTCCAGGGTGGGGCGGGGGGAGATGAAGATGGAATAAAGACAGGTGAAGGGTCAGTGGTGAGGACACTTTGGGGGGACAGGTCTGGGAGGGAGGTGGTTTGGGGCCAGGGGACAGGAGAAGTCCAGCACCTCCTCCCCCATTGCCCTCTCCTTCCTCCCCTAGCGGGGGAGAGAGGGAGGGTCTCAGGGGACCAGTGGAGGGTGCCTCACCTTTTCGGATGGAGCCATCAGGGGACGGGGCATAGTCCGTGAGAAGGAAACAGGCTCGGTCGCGGCTGTAGCGGCCTCGACTTCCCGGGGTGATGGGGCTTTTGTCTTCCGGGGACATGGCGGGCTGGTCGATGGCTGGGCAGTCCTCGTGGGCAAGTGCAGCTGCTGCTGGATCCCCATTGGGGCGGGGATCTTCATCCCAAGGGGGGTCAGACAGAGACACAAAGGAGAGAGTCAGGCATGGGGACTCTACCGTAGCTGTCAGCAAGGAAAGGGTGTTGGACTACAAAGACATTGGGTTTTGGAAATAGGTGATTGGAAGTAGAGCAAGGTATTGGGAAGGGGTGGTGGAAAGAGTAGTGTGAGGGGCACAGTTGGGAGGATATTAAGAGGGTGTAGCTGGTGGGTTTGGGGAGGGGATCACTGGGGAAGGGTGTTGAGTGTTGGGAAGAGTAACTGGGGTAGGAAAGGGTGATAGGGTATTAAATGGAGTTGATCAAGGGGAGCGTATTGAGTGTTGAGAATATTGAAGTATTGGATAGAGTTGATTGAGGGCATGGTATTGATTGCTGGAAAGAGCAATTGGAGTAGGGAAGAGTGATGGGGCATGGTATTGGAATACCGGGTAGAGCTAGTTGGGGGGAAAGTGTTGAGTGTTGGGAAGGGTATTGGAGTATTGGATAGCATTGGGTTGAGGGGCAGGCATTGAGTGCTAGGAAGTGGTGGTTGGGTCAGGTCTTGGGTGCTGAGCAAGCCAGGACTGGGTTCAGGTGTCGGGAAGAGGTGGTTGGGGGAAACCAGTTGGGTGCCAGGAAGGCAGCTGTGGTAGGGTGTTGGGTGGAGGTGGTTGGCTCCAGTGAACTGAGAGTATAAGGTTCTGGAAAGGACAGGCCTGGGGTAGGGTGTTGGGAGCAGATTGTTGGCAGTGCTGGGGGCTGGGAAGTGGTTGTTCAGGGAAGGGTGTTGGGTGCTGAAGAGGGCATAGTGGAGAAGGGTTGGAAAGGTGACAGATGAGGGAAGGGGGGTTGGGGGTCCCCTAGGCTCTGACTCGAGCTATTTTTAATTGGTGTGAAACTGGGTCAGCAGCTGAGGGAGCAAGATGGGGGCCAGGCAGCCCAGCTTCCTTCCTTGACCTACTTAAGGTGGGAGGTGGGGCCCACCATTCTCTCCCTCCTCCCGGACACCCAAATTCTGGCCTCTCAGAGGCCCAGACTCCCCGGGGGGGAGGGGCGCACACGCATACACAGTTCACTTTCTTCTCCCCTCATCTCCCTTCCTCCCAGCAACAGCTCTCTGGACTGCTCTCTCAGACCCTTCTCAGACTGCCTCTTAGCTAGAGGACAGGCAGGTAGGCAGAGCCCACTGGACCCTGCTCTCCAAGATGCCGTGTAGGTCATGTGACCATCCATCTAACCCTGACCCTGACCCTCTGAGTCTCTATGCCTTGGCCTCTGACTTTTGGTTCTGAATTCGGTCTCCCTCTCTTGGTTTCACTGTCATTAAAATCCGAACTTTCTACCTGTCTCAATCTCTCCGTCCTTTCTCACTCCTCTCGCTCAAGTCCCGTTTCTCTGTGTTTACAGTGACAATCTCTTGGTGTCTGGCTTCCCTGCCTCAGACTTTCTTTGCTTAGCCTTGTCTCTGGGACACCCTCACATTCTGTAACTGTGCCCTGGCTTCTGCCTCTGGCCTGCCCCGACTCATGTATTCATTCAAGTTCATGTGGGAATCCCTCTCTCTTTCTCTGAGTCTTTCTCACTGTTTGCTGATTATCCGGCCTCCCACTGCCTTTGTCTCTCTGAACCCTCTGGGTACCTTGGCTGCGAGCCTGTCTCTCTTCAAAACTGTCTCTTTCATGCAAAATCTGTGCTTCTCTGTGACTTGTCTCTTTCAGTGCTTCCTCCATGCCCTTAGCTCCTGCTGTTTCTTGGTCTCTATTCGCTCTCTGTTGCTGACCACTCCAGTGTCTCTGAACCTCAGCAACCATCTTGTGCTCCCCTTAAGACCTCTCCACATTTTCCCATTGGTCTCCATCCTGACCCCACACCTCCACCCCTCACCCCCCAAGCTCACCTGCCCGGTTGATCTCAATCACCTCCTCCTGAGCCAATGGGCAAGGCTCCCCAGGGGCCGGTAGAGGAGGCAGCCCCATGATCCCGAGCCCACCCGCTCCCCCCCTGAGCAGCCCGGGGTGCGTATGGGGGCCCGGTGGGTAGGTCCCAGCAACAGTCACCCCCATGGAGGGTGGGGTGATGGGAGGTGGGGGGCTGATGCCGCCACTGCCATGGTGAGGGTGGGGTGGGGGTGGTGGGGGCGGGTCAGGCTTGCAGTAGTTAGGAGAGCCAGGCTGCGGGGGCCGAGGGATATGTTTGTTCTTCTTCTTGGGCAGCTTCTGCTTGGCCATAGCCAGCGAATAGTACATGCCAAAGTTGTTGACAATGACAGGCACGGGCATGGCGATGGTGAGCACCCCCGCCAGAGCACACAGTGCCCCGACCAGCATCCCTGACCACGTCTTGGGGTACATGTCTCCATAGCCCAGCGTGGTCATGGTGACGACGGCCCACCAGAAGCCGATGGGGATGTTCTTGAAATAGGTGTGGTTGGAACCCAGGATGTCATCGGGGTCAGCGCCAATGCGCTCAGCGTAGTAGATCATGGTGGCAAAGATGAGAACACCCAGCGCCAGAAAGATGATGAGGAGCAGGAACTCATTGGTGCTGGCACGAAGCGTGTGGCCCAGCACGCGCAGCCCCACAAAGTGGCGGGTCAGCTTGAAGATGCGCAGAATGCGCACGAAGCGAACAACCCGCAGGAAGCCCAGCACATCCTTGGCGGCCTTGGAGCTGAGGCCCGAGAGGCCCACCTCTAAGTAGAAAGGCAGGATGGCCACGCAGTCAATGATGTTGAGGCTACTCTTGAGGAACTCCACCTTGTCAGGACAGAAGGTGATGCGCATGAGGAATTCAAAGGTGAACCAGATCACACACACGCCCTCCACGTAGGTCAGGAAGGGCTCCGTTTCCACCTCCACATTGGTGATGTTCTCTGGCGGTGCCCCGGGGATTGGGGAAGCCTGCGTCACGGTCTTGTTGCTGATGTGAATGAAGCCCTCGTGAGTCTCCAGGCAGAAGGTGGTGATGGAGATGAGGATGAAGAACAGTGAGGCAAAGGCCACATACTGTAGGACAGGGTGGGAGAGAGAGGGCAAGAGGTGACTGACCTGGGCATCTGGTCTACCAGCATCTTGGCAAGAGCCTTCCAGGGACCCTTCTCCCAGCCTCCTAGCCCCAAACTCAAAGGGAATCCAGGTGTCCCAACCCCCTTGCTCCATCACTTCCTCCATCCTGTTCTCCCCTCCATAGCTGGCCAAAGGAAAGGAACAAAGACAACCCTCCCCACTGCAACATGGGAAAGGAGTTGGTCCCTGCAGAAGCAGTACATGGGCAAATTCTTCCCTGGAAATGGCAAATCCTGGCTCTTTGCCTCCCAGACCACCTCCCTACTCCTCTTGTTCCCTATGTTCTACTTCAGGGCTCCCAGGCAGGGCTCGGGGGTTCTGCTATGGGATCTGGGAGAGAGGGAGACTAAGATCACATACCTTCTGTGTCTCAGAGTCTTTGGGTGTCAGCTTGGAGCTGAGGGAAGAAGGGGAGAGGGAGGGCAGGGAGACAGAACCATGATGTGGTTAAGGCTCAGCCTGGGTGTGAATATGGCTTTTCCTCTGCCTAGCTTGGGCAATGGCTGCTAAAAGAAATGTTGGCAGTTCGAACCCAGTAGCCGCTCCACAGGAAAAAAACTGGTGATCTGTTTCCATAAAGATTATAACCTAGGAAACCCTACGAGGCAGTTTTATTCTGTCACATGGGGTTGCTATGAGTTAAAACTGACTCGAAGGCACACAACTTAAGCTTCTGAACCTCAGGTTTTTCAGGGGATTGTATTACATGGATGTACAAAGGGCTTGGCTCCAAATACAGTGCTCAGAACACAGAAAGAAGATTTCAGGTATTATTAGGGTATGGGGCATGAGTCGGTGGGGGTGGGCAAGGTGGAGATCTCAGAGAAGGGAAAGGGCCAGGGTTTAAGGCCCTTGGAGAGGAGACAGTGCCAAGTTTCAGGACCCAGAAAAGCAAAAGGCTGGTTGAGAACTTCACCTAGAAAAGACAGCCCAGAATGAAGCCACCGGTGGGGGGGGGGGGGGGTCAGAGCCCTAAAGAAGGGAAAGGGTGAATAGTTAAGACTGCAAAGAGCGAAGAAGACATAGAATGGGGAGCGGGCCCAGGGTTTCAGGTTCTGGAGCAAAACGGGCAGAGTTTGAGCTAAGAAAGACAACAGAGTCAGAAACAAATATGAGAGGGGGCTTTGGTCAGAGTTGCAGGAAATAGAAAGGGGGTGAGATGTCTGGGCTATTTCAGGATTGGGGGGCAGACAGGAATCCTGCAAAATAATGGTGTGGGTTCTGATTAAAGCCTTGAAGACAGCGTGGGGTCAAGGTCTTGGAGAAGGAAGGGGATGGGTCAGGACCTAGAGAGGAGAATGGGCTTTATCAGATACATGGAGGGGAGGGGAAGGGGTTGGCATCGGGGCAAGAAGGGGGCTTTAATCAGATAGGTACAGAAGAGGAAGAGGCTGGGGAGAAGGGGCTTGACTTCAATCTGGGGTACAGAGCAGAGAGAGGCTCCAGAGTCGGGCTGCAGAGTGGACCTTGGGACCGGACAGGGTCACCACTGTCCCTCTCCACACCCCCCTTTCTCCATAGAGGTGAGGGGGCGGGGTCTGTTCTTGGGGAGAGTTTGCAGAGCAGAGAGGGGGCCAGTGTCAGATCACGCAGGAAACCCTGGACCTCGGGGTGGACCAGGGGTCTGCGCTGGCCCTCTTTGCTTCCCTCCCCATTTCTCCGCAGTAGTTTAAGAGGCCGGAGGCCTCCGCAGAGCGCATGCCCGGTGCTCCCCCGCCCCCTCCAAGCCGGGCGCACGGCGCAGGCTGCGGCACTGCAGTGGGGGCGGGCAGCCGGGCCGGGGGGCGGGGCGCGGCGGCCAGCACCACGGACAGCTCCCCAATGCAGTGCGCAGGCGCAACGGCTGGAGGTCGGCTTAACTCTTTCCGGGCCGGAGCGGAGCAGGCACTGCGCAGCCGCAGTGCCCAGCTTCGCAGTGGGAGGCCGCAGGCCAGGTGTTTGTTTAACTCCTTTCCTCCCAGAACAAGAAAGGGAAGGTGGCCACTCGCCGCAGTGCGCAGCTGCAGATGCTAGACAGCGTAGGTTTGGTTTAACCCTTTTCTCCCCGAGACAGTTCAAAAGCAAAAGGAGTTGGAGGGCATGGAGTCCCTGTAAGAAGGAAAGGAAAGATTATGGGGAAGGGAGCAAGGGGGAGGTAGGGCCGGACCCTCCACTTTGCACTGGCCTCAGCTCCCAACTCTCTCAAGCAACCTCACTTAAAGGCTAGGAGGCACCTGACACTCTGTGGACACTCAAAATACATTTTCAAAGTAAATGGGTGACCTCCGTAGCTGTCCCAGACCCCTAGTCTGATCATCACAGCAGGCCTCTACCTCCAGCCTCCTCCTCACCTCAGCACCCTTCAATGGGGTCACAGGAGGGAAGGGCGCCCCAGGCCATGGGCGAGGGGGACGCTCAGAGGCCTGAGGGGCCATCTGGGGCCATGTCCCTTCCGCACCTCCTCCTCCCCACCTCCCCCCACCCAACCCCAAATCTCGCCAACTCAGCGCTTCCCGGGAACCAAACTTTATGCAGTGCCTCCGGGGGGGGGGGGGCACCCCTCCCCCTCGCTCCCTCCTTCGGCGCGAATGCAGCACTGCGGCTCTGCGTCCTTTCCGGCCCAGGACACGGCACGGTGGGGGGAGGGGACCGGGGCCTGCTCCTCTGAGTGTTTGGGACCCCAGGAAACCGGGAAGCGGGGCGAGGCTGAATCGCCCCTCTTTCCAATTCCTCCCATTTTAAAACTGTCCCTCTCCAACAATTTCTGTCTCCGGAGCCTGAGGGCCACAGTTATGGGGAGGAGGAAGTTTAGGGGAGAGTGTAGCTATTTAGTCTGGGAAGTTGCAGCTGTTAGAGGAAAGTTTTTTGGGAAGACGGAGGGAGCTTTGGGAAAAATCTGGAAATTTGAGGGAGATAAGACTGTAGGAAAGAATGGAGGAGCAAAGGGTCTTAGCTGGGGTGGGTGCTCTTTGATTCGTTTTTTTTTAGGGGGGAAGAGGCCGAGGGCCTCAGTCCTGGGCTTTCGACTGGAGGGGTTTGAGGGAGGATGGGAAAACAGCGCTGGGGGGGGAGGGGGGAGAAGTTCTGGAAGTTATTTTGAGGGAGAAGTTTTTGTGCTGATGAAGGGGGTCCCAAGGATTGTAGTTAGAAAAAGTTCTAGGGTAGAAGGGGAAGTGAAAAGAGGAGGACACTTGATTGACCAGGAAAGGGACTGAGGGGCTCTGGGGGGACCCGAGAGACAGAAAGTGAGTTGTGCAGTTTAAACGATGGAAGAGAGAAACTGGGAGAATCTGTGGATGAGGAAGAATCGATTCTGGAGGATGGATGGGGGTTTCTGTAGGGGAAAGGCATATTATAGGGCCCAGGGGTCTTCTGGAGACACCAAAGAGGAGTATGAAGGGCTTGAGAGAAGTCTGGAGCTTTAGGGGAAAAGTCTTTAGGATGGGAGTTAGAGAGGTGAATGTGAGAAGACACATGAACACAGAGGGGGCCCATACAGAAGATAACCCAGGCAGAGAAGTGTCCTGGCAGGAGTAAGCATTTTAGGGGTCCAGATGGGGCCAGGAAAGTGAGTTGGAATGGAGTGTCCTCTAAAAGGTAGAGGGTAGAAGGGGAGGGGAGGCAGGTAAAAAATCACCAGGAGATTCAGACTCTGAGAGAGGAGTCTTCTGGGCTTGAGAGTGCTAAAGGGGAAACCGAGGAATCGTTTGCAGAACCTGAGAGATTGTGGGTTGAAGAGGGGTGCTTCGGAGGGTCTGAGGAACTTAGGGGAAGTGGGAAGGGGGTTCCGCAGGGGAAGTGGGAAGGGGGTTCCGCAGGGTCCGGGACACTTCGAGGGCTGGGAAGTGGCATCTTCTGTGGGTCTGGGAGGTGGCCCAGGAGGGGTATACAGGAGCTCAGAAGACTCTGAGGATTCGAAAAGGTCTTCTGAGGGTCTTAGAGGTGGCTGGGAAAGGCGGAAGGGGGGGAGGGGAGGGAAAGGTGTCATTTAGAGAAGCCCAGGAGATCAAGGATTGGGGAGAAGGTTTTCGATTGGCCGGGAGAAACAGTGTGGGGTTTGGACAGGTCTAGGAGATTCTGAAGGTTGGGGAAGGTTTCCTGAGGATCTGTGGGGTGCAGGGGAGAGGGGGGTGTGTTCAGGAGTCAGGAAGACTAGGGGTTGGGGGGAGAGAGGCGAAGAGGGGTTCGAATGAGCCCATGAGATTCTGAGGGTGGGGATGGGGCGCCAATGAGGGTCTGGGGGCGCCTGGAGAGGTGGGGTGGGAGTAGGGGGCTCCAAGAGCACGCTCACCCTGGCTGCCCGCGACGAGTAGGGGTCCTCGAAGAGCGCCCACACACGGGGCTGCCAGCGACGCCACCACGTTCCTCCCGCGCCGCCCGCGCCCCCTGGCGGCCCCCCGGCGCCGCCTGCGTCCTGGAAGCACAAGCGCTTGAGCTCGCCGCCCGCGCCGTCCAGGCCACCGCCTCCGGCGCCCGCCTCGTCGTCCAGGCCGCCGTCGTGCGCGCCCGCGGCGTTGGCGGCGTTGGCAGCGCCCGCCGGGTCCGGCGCTTCGAAGGAGTCGAGCGCCTCCTCGGCGTCGCGGTGCTGGCGGTAGGTCATCCAACAGCAGGCCTCCACGTCGGTCTCGTCGATGCCCCAGAAGCCGAGCTCCTCCTCAAAGAGCGGCCCGCACACGTCGGCCGGGCAGTGCAGCTTGCCAGTGCGATAGTAGTTGAGCACGTAGGCGAAGACACCCGGGTGCCGGTCGAAGAAGAACTCGTCTGAGCCCGGGTCGTAGTCGAAGCGCGCCGCCGCCTCGGGCTCTGTCAGGCCGGCCAGCCGCGTCCCCGGCAGGGTGCGCAGCGTCGAGCGGTACGTCTCATGGCGCACACCGCCCACGTTGATCACGATCTTGCCGCTGTCGCCACCGCCGCCGCCGTGCCGCCCCATGGCCGCCGCCGGCAGCCCGGGGCATGGCTTGGCGCGCCGGCCCCCGGGCCCGCGGGGTGCCGGGGGACCCGCCGGGGACGCGGCGGGTCCGGGCTGCGCAGGCTGCTGCTGCGGCGGCGGCGGCGGGGGCAGCGGCGGCGGGGACTCGGGCGGCGGCGTAGCCGACTGCTGCTTGCAGGCCCCCTGGCGCCCGCGGAAGGACGAGACGCAGACTGAGCTCAGCATTGGACGGGGGGCGGGGCGGGAGGGGCGGGGACTCGGGGGCGGGGCCGTACGGAGAGAGGTAACCTTGATTGGGTGGGAGGAAGTGACAGGTGTCGGGGGCGGAGCCTCAGGGGGAGAAGCAGACGTGAATGGGCGAGAAGACGAGGTGGGATGGAGAGGGTGGGGCCTCGGGGGAGGTGGGGCGGGGTTGAGGCAGGGAACGGGGAGGGGCTAGAACGTTGCCTGGCTGGACGCGGGGGGGGCCGCAGATGAGAAACAGGGATTGGATAGTCTTGAGAGAAGGGGCGGAGCGAGGTGTAAAAGAGCGGGCCTCTAATTTCGCCTGGCTTGGCGGCGCAGGGAGAAAGAAGGTGGAGGGCTAGATATGAGAAAGAGACCTGCTGGAACTCAAAAAAAAGGGCGGCAGGGTAGAGGGAGGGGACAAGCCAAAGCTATTTAAAACGCCTGACTGGCCATGGTGGGTGGAGCGGGGAGCGGGGCCACAGTGGGAGAAGCTGTCCTGATTGGACTGAGTTGGGGGCGGGGACTGCAGGCAACACTCCGTGGGGAGGGGCCGATAGAGAAGGCCGGGTTGGATCCCTAACAGGGAAGGGACTGGGAGAGGCGGAGCTTACAAAGGGGCGGGGCTGAAGAAGGTAGAAACAGTCCTCATTGGATTAGGTGAGTGATGGGGTGGGACTCAAAAGGGGGTGGGAAATAGAGTTGAGAGTGGAGAGGGCTGAAGGAGACCAAGCTGAACTGAAAGAGCTAGGGAGAAGGAACAGAGAATGAGACTCGATGAAAAGGGGGAAATATGAACGAGGCCTAGAAACCTGGGGGGTATGGCTAGCACTATGGAAAGGGCGGGGCTAAATGAGCGGCGGAGCTGAGGCTGCATGCTCGGCCTGGTTAGACAGGACAGGGCCGGGAGAATGAATGTCAGGGTGGATGGGGAGGGACTGCGGAAGGTGGGTGGGTTCTACAAATAGCATAAAACGCCTTGAGTGGACTGTGGGAAGGAGAGACTAAGGGAGGGAAGGAGCTTTAAGGGGCTTGAAAGCAGCCAGGCTGGATGGAGGCAGAGCAGGGATAAGTGAGAATGGAGATCAAGAATAAGGGTCCTGGTTGGACTGAGAGATGATGCTATGGGAAAGCGGAAACTGGCAGAGAATACAAAGCAACCGGGCTGGACGGAAAACGGGTGGGGTCTGGAATCTGGGGGTCAGACTGCTTAGAGAGAGACCTGTAAGGGTCAGTGGGGCCTTACAGGGCAAATCGAGATCTTCCAATTGGTGGAGAAAGGGCTCGAAGCCTAGAGAACGGAAGACTGCCGACGGAAGAAGCAACAGATGGATAAGGACTGGAGAGGAGGGAATGCTAAGGGAGCAACAAGGGGGCCCAGTTCTGCAGAGAAAGTAGCCAATGTCCCAGGAAGCATTGCCTAGGCAATCAGTGCGACCAATGGTAAATGGGGCGGAGTTGTGTCAAAGAGGACCGGTAGCGGGAAGAGACGGAGAGCCGGGGTGTGATTAATGAAGGGGCGGGGCCAGAGCAAGACGGACCGCTCTGAAGCGGGTCAGGCCCCGCCCCCTCGGGTGGCTCAGCCGGCGGGCTGCAGGACGCAGGCGCAGGGGGCTGGGGCGGGGCCAGCGGTTGCGGCGACAGAAGGTGGAGCCTGTGGGAGCGAAGTGGGTGGGTCAGGGGCTGCGGGTGTCCTCGCGCTGCACCTTCCCTGGCCCGCCGCCTCCCTCTGCAGGTGCGGCGGCTGGTTCGTATCGCCTCCCCATCCCACCCCTGCTCCCGTTCCTGTGTCTCTCGGAGTCTGTTTTTCACCCCTCTTTCTGAATGTTTGTCCTCCGTGTTCCCTGTCTCCCCATTTCTGAAATTCTGGCCCCTCTTTTCTGGGTCTCTGTCCCCTTGTTGTCTGACTCTCCCCCTCCTTATGAGTCTTTGCCCCTCTTCTTTCTGGGCCTCAGTTCCCCCTCTCCCGTCTCTGAGTCTCTCTCGGTCAGTGCCTTTCTGTTAGCGGTCTCTCTCCTTGAGGCTCTGTCCCCGCCACCTTTCTGTACTTCTCTGCCACCCCTTCTCTCTAGGTATCTGTCATTTCTATTTCTGGGTCTCTGTACCCCTTCCTCTGGGTTTTTGTCCCTTTCTTCTTGGTCTCTGACACCCACACACCCCCGAATTGGCCCTCCTCCGTCTGTTCCCCAGCCTCCCCCGGGTCTCTGCCCTTTCCCTTTCCAGGTCTCTGTCTCCCTCTCTCTGGGTCTGTGTACTCTTTTCTCTGGGTCTCTCTTCCCTTCCCCTTAATTCTTGGACACCCCCCTGTGCGTTAACCCTCTCTGTCCCTGTTTGCCTTCCCCCCAGCCCCCTCTCTCTCTGGGTCTCTGCCTATCTCTCCCCTCTCTGGGTCTTTGTCCCCCTCTCTCTGGATCTGTGTCCCGCTCTCATTGGATCTCAGCGGCCCTCTCTCTGGGTCTCTGTCCTTTCTCTTTCTGAGTCTCTGTCCCCTTCCCAGGTCTCTATTCACTGCCTTCAGTGTCTCTGCCCCTACTCTCTATGTCCCTTCTCTTGGCCTCTATCCCCCTCTCCCTGAGCCTCTGTCTCTCTCTCTCTCTCATGTGCTCCCCCCTCCACCGTGTCTCTCTGCAGCTCTAACATCTCAGTTTCCTCCCCCCCACCATCACCCCTCTAACCCCCATCCTGGCCAGGACTCGGGCTGCTTCACTGCAGAGTTGCAGAAATTGGGCCAGTCCTGCGGACCAGGGATGTGATTTCCTTCACTCCCTTCCCCCAGACCCTGGGCTCCCCCACCACCCCCTGATCCAGTATCCAGGACCCTCAGGCATCCCTCAAATCTCTGATGGGATCCAGGAGGGCAGAGAAAAAGACATCGGAGCTTCCTACTCCTCTCTGTCCCGAGTTCTGGATGTACCCCCAGGCAGGAGCAGTGAGTGCTGAGGTGAGGGACTGGGGCCCAGATTGAGTGAGGCTCCTGGGCAGATTGGAAGTGGGGGCAGAGGCTGGCGTAGGGGCTGGGTAGGCACCAGGGGCTTGGGTATAAGTATAAAGGGCTAGGGTAAGTACCTAAATCTGCCATCCTCCCTTAAATCTCTCCGCTCCCCTCCTCTCCATTCCACTTTTCTGCTTATGACAGCAGACAAGCAAGGGCTCAAGCGTTTTCACAGAGGTCAGAAAGTGTGGGAGAAGGTGGGGGGCTGGAGGGGGCTGGAATGGAGAGAATAAGGGAAGGGACACGGAATTAGGGACGATAGCAGGGGAGGGCCCAGTGTTAAAGAGGATGTCCCAGACCCCATCGAGCCCCAGGGAATTTGGATTCCGCCACATCCTCATGGCCCGCCCCAGATCTCACCAGGGTATGAGGGGAATTTGGGAGCCTGGACTCTCCACCCATCCATTAGAGAGGAGGAGGCTTCACGGGACACCCAGCCCTGTCAGCCCAGGGAAAGTGGACTCGATTTTCAGCAATGGACACCAGGAAGGGGAGGCCAGTTTCTGTCCCTTTCTCCAGAACCTTCCCCCACCCCTTCCCAATCTATCTTTTTCCAGGCCCTCGAGGCACAAAATTCCCGAGAGCTCCAAACTCCCACCTCCGTTATCCTTGGCGCTCCCTCCCAACGTTCCCTGCCCCATTTCCCAAGGCACTGGAATTT
Organism: Loxodonta africana; assembly: GCF_030014295.1. Taxonomy (NCBI): domain Eukaryota; kingdom Metazoa; phylum Chordata; class Mammalia; order Proboscidea; family Elephantidae; genus Loxodonta; species Loxodonta africana. The sequence goes on from NC_087352.1 coordinate 18,021,081, forward strand.
CTAAGACCCCCTTCCTCTTTTCTCCGCCCCCATTCCCATTAGTTTCAAATCCAGGAAAGGGGGCCTCCCGGACACTAAAAACTGAAAATATGGGGGACTCCCTGCCTACGGTCCTTGGTTTCCCGAGACCCTCCAATTACCTTGACCCCCAAAGCTAGGAATTGGGGGGATCTCTCCGCTGTAATCTTTGGGTCCCCGTCTCCCGAGTCCCCCGCCTCTGAAACTGGGATTTGGGCTCTCACCGCCCCCAGTCCTTGAGCCTTCGCCCCTCCCCCGTACTCACCCCAAGTCGTGGCGAGATGGGGATGGGGGATCCGGGGCTGGCAATGGGGGGAGGGGTGACCCAGCCCCGGCAGCTCTGGGCAGCGAGAAGCTGCCGGGGGGGGGGGGGCCGCGGGGAGTGACATCACCGCCGGAGGAGGGGCAGCACCGCTCCCCCCAACCCGGGGGCTTCAAGCCCAGCCTTGATGGCGGACCTAGGAACCCTGGGGTCCCCAGGGGAGAGAAGAGGAACAAGGAGATGAAGTCTACGGAAATAGTATTCCCTCACCTTAGAACGAGAGTTGGGAAACGCTTTACAGATTTCAGCCACCCCCCCATACCACCTGTCGCTGCCGTCGCGACCTGTCGCCTCCTACGAATGTTGTGGCTGCTCCCGCCCCCGGCAAAACGTGAATACGGCTTGGACCACAACTTCCATGATGCTCTGCGGCGCCCGGCGCCTTTAACACACAGGCAATGTAGGCGAGAGGCTTCATGGGATTCGTAGTACAAGACCCCCTCACCAGTGTGACCCTTGGGGAAAAGGGGTGATACCCTTCCTTCCCCTCCTTCTCTTATTCCACTCCGGAGGTCCCTACAATAACTTTTCTCTCCAGGAAGCTAATCCTAAAAAAAAAAAATAGCGGCCAAGGTAGGTGCAATGGAAATAGAGGATTTTTACTGGATTGCGTGCCTTTGCGCTACTACCCGGGCACGCATGCGCCTAAACGGGGCGTCACCCGGAGAACTGCGCCTGCGCGGGCCTGCCCCCTCGCCGCCCCGCCCCGCGAGGACGAGCGCGGGCAAGCCCTACTCGGGCGCTGCCTTCGTTCTCCCCGCGGTCGAAGACGGCCACGTGGCTCCCCAAGAAGACGTCGCCCAAGATCCAGAAGGGCCCCATGGGCGGAGGCACGTCCAGAGCCTGGAAGCCAGACAGGCAGAGGCGGACACCAAACCGAGCAATCTGCAAGGGGACAAGGTGGGGCCAATGAGTGTCACGCCCACCGAGCCCTGCCTCGTCCCTGGAAGCCAAAGCTTCGCCCTGTCAACTACCCCGGGGTCAAGAAGTCTGCCTGTGGTCTTCACCTTGTCCTAGTAATGTCTCAGACCCGGCATCACCCTCTCAAACCCAATTGTATTAACATCCCTCTGACGTCACTGTGACGTTAACCTACCTGAACGACGTAGTCTTGGGCAGTGAGGTTAAACCAGACACCCCCAAGGAGGAGGGAGACTGGGGGGAGCGTTGGGATTTTCGAGCAATCGATGAGGTACTGGAAAATAAGAACAAGTGAAGATGGGGGATTCCTGCTCAGCACAAACACCTGCTGTGGCTCCCCAGTGCCCTGGGGTAAGTCCATGCCGTGTAGCTGGGAATTCAGGGCCTTGGGTGGTCAGGCCCTGCCGCTGCCTCACCTCTTACCAGCCCATCTCTCACCCGTATATAATTTTTGCCACTTGCTCCAGGCTTCACTTGACCAAACCCTCTTTTCCTCTCATCTAAATGTAGATCTAAAACATTGGGTCCACAAGTATATTTCATTTATGATACATAGTATCTAAAGTTTTTTGTTTTTTTAAACAAGTTACCAGTTGTACACCATGGTGATTCAGGCTATATCCTGTGGAGTCTGCCCTGTGTTCAAATTTTGGTTCTCCCACTTGCCTGCTGTGCAACCTTAGGCAAGTTACTTAACTTCTCCGTGCCTCAGTTCCTTTTCTGAAAATGCAGGTGATAACTGTAATCACCTTATAGGGATTTTGTGAGAAACAAATGAGTTATCTTGGAAAAATGCCTGATACATAGTAAGTGCTATTATTTTTATTTACAAATCAGGAGCTTTCAAATACTGTTTTGGGTTTCTCTAACAAATCAGAAGATCTGACTTATCCCACATGGCAGGCAATATTTGGCTAAAACTGAGTAGCTGAGAGCGGCCCATATTAGATAGATGGGCCATGAACTCCCGATTTCACTCAATTCCCACCACTCCAAAGTGCCTAACAATACAATATTAGGCTATGATTAACAACTACCAAGAAATTTATCTCCCTTAAAGCCAATAGTAATTACCTTTTGAAAAGACAAGAAATGGTAGGAACTATGTTGAATTAGAGGGCGTAACTCCCTTGAAAGATCATAAAAGCATCACAGGCAGGCATGGAGGCATTGTTCTATCACCTGACATGGATTAATTGATTCAATCCTCACAATATATGTAGGAAGTGAATATTTAAAAAAAAACCTGTTGCCTTTGAGTCAGTTCTGACTCATAGGGACCCTATAGGACAGAGTAGAACTGCTCCATAGGGTTTCCAAGGAGCAGCTGGGGGATTCAAACTGCCAGCCTTTTGGTTAGCAGCCACAGCTCTTAACCACTGCATCACCAGGGCTCCAAGTGAATACTAGTGGCCCCAATTTAGAGACGAGGACATTGAGTCAAAGAAGGTTAAGTGACTTGCTCAAGACCATACATCTGGTAAATGGCAGAGCTTGAATCCCAATCCATGCAACCCACATCCATAACCACTAAGGATCTACCTGGCTCCCTTCACTCATTACAAGCCTAGACTCTAGGCATTTTTTAGGGCCTCCTGGTCTCAGGAAGCCCCCACAGAGCACAGTCCTGTTATTAGCTGTTGAGCTGGCCCCTAACTAACGGCGACCCCGTGCACAACAGGATGAAATGCTGCCCACTCCTTCACCATCCCCGTGATCTGTTGTAGATAAGACTATCGTGACCCATAGGGTTTTCACTGGCTGATTTTCAGAAGTAGATTGCCAGGCTTTTCTTCATAGTCTATCTTTAGTCTGGAAGCTCCACTGAAACCTGTTCAACATCAGAACAATACACAAGCCTCCCCTGACAGAGAGGTGGTGCTGCACATGAGATGCATGGGATGGAAATGGAACCCCAGACTCCAGCATCCTGTTGCCATCGATTCTGACTCCCGCGTGGAAGGCAAGAATTCTATCACTGTGCCACTGAAAATTGGTACCTGGAAAGGCCCCGCCCCTCCCGGGCACCACAGTGCCAGCTTTATCTTACATCCTTTATTTTAATCTTGACCCCCTCCGTGCTTCTTGAAACACTCTTTTCATGGAGGGAACCCCACTCTCTAGCCTCTCCCCCTGCGCCCCTGGCTGCCCTTGCCCTGACTCCTCTTCTGCTCCACGTAGATATTCCCAAGGGCTTGCTCCTGGGGCCTTTTCTCTCTCCCTGGAAGGGCTCCCCCACCTCCGTGGCTGTCATTACTCTCTAAGGGCCAACCAGTTGCCATTAAGTCGACTCCGACTCATAGCAACCCCGTGTGTATCAGAGCAGAACTGTGCTCCATGGGGTTTTCAATGGCTGATGTTTTAGAAGCATATCACCAGGCCATTCTGCAGTGCCTCTGGGTGGACTTGAACCTCTGGCCTTTCAGTTAGCAGCTGAGTGCATTAGCCCTTTGTACCACCCAGGGACTCCATCTAAGGGCTGGGGGCCTCTAAATATGGCTCTGAGCTTCTTCTACACCTCCTCCAGACACCCCCAGGCCCCCTAAGTCTCTAGTCACATCCCATCCTGAATAAACTTGCTTCATCCCCCCTCCCCCTCCATCCACCCAACATCTTCCTCTTATTCCTCTATCCATTGAGTCACTCAGGGCAGACACTTGGGCGGTGGTGTCACTTGCAGGTCCCGTCCCTTCAGATCTAGGATACCTCCTAACCACCTGCTTTCCACTTTAGGGCCCTACCATTCTGCCTCATGTTACCCCCTCAGTAGTGGAATTTTGCTAGGTAGTGGGGCCTTCCATCAAACCCCTACCAGCCTCCCTAACCCACGCCCACCAGAGACAAAGTCCTCACCTGTCCAGTCAGGAGGGCAACACCTCCAATGGCTGAGTTAAGCGCTTGTATCTCCTCAGCGGGTCCTGTGATGAGGGATGTGCCTGTGTCCAGGATGGCAGCACAGCCCTGGGCACAGAGATTCAGCCCTGTGCCCACCTTCACACTGTGACAGAGAACGGGCAGTCATTGGAGGCCCCTCCTCCCTCAGGCCCTGGAGTCCAGGCTCCCACCCCACTTCTCCCTCAGGCCCAGAGTCCCATCCTTCAGCCCCCTCTTCCCTCAGACTCAGGAGTCCTGGTCCCTCACCGCTCCATGTGGATCTGCCAGTAGGCTGGGATAGTGACTGGCATGAAGTTGAGGGGTGGGATATAGTGTGCCGGGTCTGAGCCCCCCAGGACCAGCTCTCCTCCATCAGGTGCTTCAGGGTCCCTGCAAAGGCAGAGCTCTGTCAGCACCACTGGCATTCCCCCAGCCAGCCCCAGGAGTGACCAGGGATGGGACTTCCTGCTAGTGAAGGTGGTTTCTGGGATCTAGGAGGGGTAGTTTGATGCAGGCAGGGCCTAGCTATTGGGATAGGAAGCAAGGTGGGCAAAAAGTGAGGGGAATGGGGATTTTCATGGTGGAGGATGGGCTTTAGGGTGTTGGGGGCTTTCTGAAATGGGGATGGTATGGAACTTTAGGGGAGAATTTTCCTGAGCTGAATGTCATGGCAATCAATTGGGTCATGGGGCTTCTGAATTGGCCCTGAGAGGTGACTTGTGTGGGGACAAGGCTTTCCGAACTACATATCTTGGTATCTTGAGAGGGATGAGACTTCCTGGATTACTTGTGAGTGATGGGAAGAGGGGGTGGAGACTTACTGGAAGATGTAGGATAGACTTAAAAAAGTAGAGCAGGATCTCCTAAGGATCTACTAAGAGGTGGCGGGGTTGGGGGGCTTCCTGAGTGGGAGGCCAGGGTAACTGAGTAGGTGTAGAATTTTCTGACAGTGATTTTTGAACACAAAGTTGACCTTCATAAGAAGTAGATGGGACTTCCTGGATTAAAATTGGCAACTTGACTTCTACTGGGTGTTCGCAAATGGATTTTTTTTTCTTCCTTTTAATGGTAAAGAGAGGGTTCCGAAATTGTATGTGGTTGGATAGAAATTTTTTGGATTTCAGTGTGAAATATGAAACATTTTGAGCTGGTAGTGAAGTTCTTGAGTTTATCTTAAACTGTCTCTTAGTGGGTGGGACTTCTGAGTGGGAGTCAGGTGTTTCTTAAATTGACTTGGTGACTTCCTGAATGGAGGATAGGACTTCCTGTGTTGGGTAGATGATCTCCTGAATGGAGAGTGGGTGGAACTTCCTATATTGGGTCAGTGACTTCCTGGGTGGAGAATGAGACTCCTTATATGTCAGTGCCTTCCTGAATGGAGAGTGGGACCTCCTGTATTAGTCAGTGCCTTCCTAGGTGGGGGGTGGGACTTCCTGTATTGGGTAGGTACTTTCCTGAATGGGGAGTGGAACTTCCCATGTTGGGTCGTTGACTAATGGAGGGTAGCACTTTATTGGGTAAAGGACTTTCAGAAAGAGGGCAGAACTTTCTTCTTGGGGGTAGCACTCATAGGAGGGTAGATCCCTCCCCCAATACCTGTTGAGGTAGAAGGAGAAGACAGGCTTGTCCACCAGTCCTTGCTCCACAAGTATATCCAGCGGGGGCCGAACTCCATCCACGGCCAAAATAGGAAAACCAAGGCCCAATATCCCATCGAAGGGGGCAAAAGTAAAGACCAGGCTAGGCTCCCACAGGGCCTCCCCAAAAACCACTGATGTGCCCTCGATTCCTCCAATCTAGGGGTAGATTCAGATGGGGCCAGTTAATTCTGGGGTGACATTACCCACTTATCCTAAGATCCCACAAACCAAGGCATGAATCCCACATCTGGGGGCATCCGGGAAAAAGTCCCAATTGCCTGAGAAGCTTTGCCTCCCCACTTGGGAAGCCCCATCCCTGTACCCAGTAACCCCCAACCCCTTCACTCACAAAGCCCTGCCTATCCACTTGACAAGTCCTGCCCCTGGACTAGGAAGTGCTGCCTCTCCACTTGACAAGTCCTGTCTCTTCACCCAGGAAGCCCTGCCTCTCTGAGAAGCCCTTCCCCTTCACCAGTAGGGTCTGCCTCCTCAACCCCCCTCCTAGACCACATGGTGGCAGACATTGGGGCTTTCCCAGGCTCAAGCCTTCTTGGGATCTATGGTCACGTACAGTCAGCTTGTCCTCACTCAGGATGCCAGTAAGCCGCCCGGTTCCATATTGAATAGCAAACTTGGTCCCATTGGGCTGGAAGGAGCTGGAAGCATTGGGGTTGAAGCGGTGGTGGACCCCTAGGTCAGAAGGTCAGGGACATGTCACTGGGGGAGGGGAATCTCCCCAATGCCCTGTGAGGGTATCTCATAGGAGACAGTGACTCAGAAACCTTTGGGAAGCTGAGGCACATTCCCTACTTCCTCCCTCCACCCCCATCCTGCCTTATCCTCCCCCATGAAAGCTCACAGCAGGGCAGACTTAAGAAGTGGCATCTTTTGGACGGGACCCAGAGGTTGGAGGAGCCAGTGTCGAAGACGACAGAGAAGTTTTGTGGGGGCGTTCCCAGCCCAATTTCCCCAAAATACTGGACCTGATGGCAGTAGAAGAGAGAGGGTGAGTGAAGACCTTGGTTTGAGGGCACCAGGGTGTGGAGCTGTGTGGGGCTGTGACTCACATTCATGTAGTTAGAAAGAGGCACAAAAGTAGACTTGTCCCCAGGAGAGGAGGCCACCAAACTCATGTGTTCTGCTGCCTTCCTCCATGCCCTCGGTGAGTTCAGGGTTCTGGGATCAGGGTGGACTCGGTGAAGAGGGATCCTGTGGGGGAGGAGGGTAATGACAGTTAGGGAGTGAAACTATCCCAGATGGGATATAATGACAAATCAGACTTCTCCAAGGCCCTACAATTTCAGTCATGATCAGAACCCCTATAATAACAACCTTCCAGAAAACTCCAGACTCTACAAGACCAAAACACTCCAACAGATCATCTCCAAAACCTTATAATAATTTGGTGTTGTTAGATGCTATGGAGTTGGTTCTAACTCATAGCGACCACATGTGCAACAGTACGAAACAGTGCTAGGTCCTGCTCCATCCTCACAATCGTTGCTATGTTTGAGCCCATTGATGCGGGCCACTGCATCAATCCATCTCATTGAGGGTCTTCCTCTTTTCTCTGACCCTCTACCTTACCGAGCATGATGTCCTTCTCCAGGGACTGGTCCCTTCTGATAACATGTCCAAAGGACATGAGACAAAGTCTCACCATTGTCACTTTAAGGAGCATTCTGGCTGTACTTCTTCCAAGACAGATTTGTTCGTTCTTCTGGAAGCCCATGGTATATTCAATATTCTTCACCAACATCATAATTCAAAGGTGTTAATTCTTCTTTGGTCTACCTTATTCCTTGCTCAGCTTTCACATGCATATGAGGCAATTGAAAACACTCTGGCTTGGGGAGGCACACCTTAGTCCTCAAAGTGACATCTTTGCTTTTTAACACTTTCAAAAGGTCTTTGCAGCAGATTTATCCGATGCAGTACATTCCAAAAACCAAACCTGTTGCCATCAAGCTGATTCTGACTCATGGCAGCCCCATGTGTTGCAGATTAGAATAGCTCCATAGGGTTTTTTGGGCTCTAATCTTTATGGAAGTAGATCACCAGGCCTTTTCTTCCATGGCACCTCTGGTGGGTTTGAACTGCCAATCTTTAGATTACTAGTAGAGCATAAAGTGTTTGTGCCATGCAGGGACCTCAGTAGACATTCTGAAGACCTTAAAATTACAAAAATTCTAGGATGATGAACCTGTGCATGCTTTAATTCATGATGTTGAGACAACCGTCCCTACTATTGGGGGAAAAAATTAAAAGCATCTGTTATGGATTGAATTGTATCCTCCAAAAATATGTGCCAACTTGGTTAGGCCATGATTCCCAGTATTGTGTGGTTGTCTTTCATTTTGTGATCTGATGTGATTATCCTGTGTGTTATAAATCCTAACTTCTATGATGTTAATGAGGCAGGATTAGAAGCAGTTATGTTAATGAGGCAGGACTCAATCTACAGGATTAGATTGTATCTTGAGTCAATCTCTTTGAGTTAGACAGAAGTGAGCAGAGGAGAGGGACCCTCTACCACCAAGAAAGAAGATCCAGGAGCAAGGGTGTCCTTTGGACCCCTGGTCCCTGCACTGAGAAGCTCCTAGACCAGGGGAAGATTGATGACAAGGAACTCGCCCAAAGCCAAAAGAGAAAGAAAGCCTTCCCCTGGAGCTGGCACCCTGAATTCGGAGTTCTAGCCTCCTAGACTGTGGGAGAATAAATTTGTTTATTAAAGCCGTCTACTTGTGGTACTTCTGTTATAGCAGCACTAGATAACTAAGAATTTGGTACCGGGAGTTGGGTGCTGCTCTAACAGATACCTAAAATGTGGAAGCGGTTTTGAAACCATGAATGGGAAGATGCTGAAAGAGTTTTAAGGTGCCTAATCGTGAAGAGCCTAGGTTGCCTTGAAGAGACTGTTGGTGGAATTATGGATGTCCAAAGCAATTGCTCTGAGGGCTCAGAAGGAAGCGAGGAAAGCTGCAACACTGGAGACAGCACAGATGGTGAGAAGCGGCGGCAGAACCAGGAGCCCAGCACAAGACAGCACAGGACCCTCCCACAGAGTGAGAGTTGAGTGCCTTTGCACAGGAGGCTTCCTGGCAGAGTGGGGTGCTTCTGCGCACTTATCCGTGGAGCTAGGCTTGCCGACATGGAGCAAGAGAGCTGAGTGCCTTCCAGCCGAGGTTTACTGGTGGAGCGTAGTGCCTCCAGGCACATGTCGGTAGAGGTAAAGATCTTTGGAACACTTGCCCAAGCAGGGCAGACACTGTGCTGGCCCAAGGGCCCAAGGGCCCAAGAGGCCAAGGAACTAGGAACCAGAAGCTAAAGAGACAAGACACACAGGAAACAGCTGCTTCAGTCTCAAAAGGTAAACCTAGGACCTGTGGGGGTCTCAAAGGGTGGAGCCGTGGCCTCTGGGGTTTCAAAGCGTGAGGCCACAGCTTCCTAAATTTCAGAGTCAGATTTTCACCAACTCAGTTCTGGAGTGTGGGGCTGCCTTTCACGAGTGCCAGTGGGATGGAGCCAGATCTGCTGCCCAATAGTGAGACAGTGGGGTGCCATACCCTAGGGGCAGAAGATGGACTAGGAGAATGGGACCACCCAAATGCAAGGGAGCAGAGTTACAGCAGCACTAGATAACTAAGACAGCACCCAAATCTCAATTTCGTTGTTTACACTAAAATAATTTCCAAATAGATCAGAGACTTAATGTGAAATATACAATTGTAAGAGCACTAGAACATAGTAAAAAATTTTGAGAAGAGGAGGGCTTTTCTACCCATAATACCAAGATCAGAAATCATAGATGAAAACATTGATGAATGTGACTTTCAAATTTTAAACCTCTGTATCTCCCCTACGCAAACACATACACAATAAAATTAATAGAAAAATCTGGGAAAAATGTTTACAAGTTGTATGTCAAAGAGTTAATATTCTTAATATGCAAAGAGCTTCTACAAATAAATAAGAATAAGGTAACCCAGGCCTGAGAGATAATTCTCCATGGGTCTCTAGTGTTTCTACATGTCTTGTGAGTAAGGGCACTGACTACCTTTGTCCAGACTGGCTTTTCAGGGATGTTTGCTTAATATTAAACAGCCCTGGAGATGGTGATAGTGTCTCCCTCTGGAGCAAAAGGCAGGCAGGTTTACTATCCGTTATAAAAGATTCAGGCTCCCTAAGCTCCCGGTTCCTCTCCTGTAACACACCTCAATGCGTATGCAGTTGTCACCTGGCCCTCTTCATATTACCCTGTGGGAACCAGGATGCAGAAAACTGCCACAAATGCTGATACTCTGGCTACTACTATTGCTATGAGTAATGAACTACCATAGAGCCCTGGTGGCACAACAGTTAAACACTCAGCTGCTAACTGAAAGGTTGGCAGTTCAAACCCACCCAGCAGCTCCAGCGAAGGAAGACCTTGTGATCAGCTCCCCTGAAGAGTACAGCCTAGAAAACCCTATGTGGCAGTTCTTTCTCAAATGGGGATGCTATGATTCAAAATCGACTCTAGCACCTAAGAGCAACAACAACAATAAACTGCCCTTTGTCTTTGATCTGGGAGTCTTGCGTCTTCCCCAAGCAACCACATAGCTAAATCCACAGTTCTTAACATCCAGGAGGAAAATGGATGAAGGATATAAACAGGTAATTTGCAAAAGAAGTACAGATAGCTTCTAAACACCTGGAAAGATGTTTAAACCCCAATAGACATCAAAGAAATACAAACAACAAGAATGAGAAGTCTTTTTACACCCTGCAGATTAGCAGAGAACTAGGAATACCCCCTGCTGGCTAGAGGGTACAGAATGATACAAAGTTTCCAGAGGATGATTTGGCAATATGTATCAAAGGCATGGGAATTGTACACATCTTTTAACTCAGCAATTCAAGTCCTGGGCATTTCACCTACAGGTGATCACTGGACAAGTACATAAATGAGGATGTCTGATTAGGAAACCTGGAGGCCACCCAAACGTGCAACAGTGGGGGACTTTTGGCTCTGTTACAGAACAGGCATAACAACTAAATCCCATTCAGCCACTAAAAAGGGTGAAGTAGATCTCTATGTCAGTGGCTCCCAAACTTCAGCACGAAGCAGAATTATCTAGAACAGGGATGATGGGCCAAGTTTTTTGTAAAGGCTTTGGGAGCCGTAGGGTCTCTGTTGCAACCACTCAACTCTGCCATTATAGCCCCAAAACAGCCATAGACAATATGCAAATGAATGAGCTTGCTTGTGTTCCATTAAACTATTTGCAGAAACAGGTGGCAGAAATAACTACAATAGGCATATATATAGAGACCAAAGCTCATTAGTGGCTAGCAGGGCCAGGAGGGAGAGGGAAGGGGGAGTCATTGCTTAGGTGGCACTGAGCTTCTGTTAGGGGTGGTGGGGAAATTTGGAAATGGATAGGGGCGATGGTGGCACAATATAATCAGCATAATTAATACCATTGATTTATACATATAAAAAATGTTGAAATGGCAAATGTTTTATCCTTTATATAACTAAACCTAAACCAACTGCTGTCAAGTCAATTCCAACTCATGGTAATCCCGCTTGACAGAATAGAACAGTCCTGTGGGGTTTTCTTGCCTGTAATTTTTACAGAGATGGAGGCCTGGTGTTGCAATGGTTAAGCTCTCGGCTGCTAACTGAATGGTTGGCAGTTCGAGCCCACCCTGTGACTCCAAGGGAGAAAGACCTGGTGATCTGCTCCTGTAAAGTTCACAGCTAGAAAACCCTATGGGGCGGTTCTGTTCTGTCACATGGGGTCTCCATGAGTTGAAATCGACTCAACAGCACCTAACAACAACAATGTTCATGGAAGCAGAATGCCAGGACTTTCTTCCACAGCACTGCAGGGTGGGTTCCAACTGCCAACCTTTAGGTTAATAGTTGAGCACAAACCATTGGTGCCATTCCAGGGACCAAATATACTCTTACCATAAAACACACACACACCCCCAAGGTGACAGACTGGATTTGGCCCTCGAGCTGTAATTTGCCAACCCCTGATTTAAAGGACTTGTTAAAATTCATATTTCTTGAGCTTCTAATTAAGTAGGCCCGGATGGGAGTCCCTGAGTGGCTCAAACAACACTCAGCTGCTAACTGAAAACATGGAGGCTCAAGTGCACCCAGAGGTGTCTACTTCCAAAAATCAGCCACTGAAAACTCTGTAGAGCTCTACTCTAACTTTGTGAGATCTCCATGAGTCAGAATCAACTTGATGGGAAATGGTAAAGCTAAGTCCTGGATGGGGCCTGAGAATTTGCATTTCTAATGAGGTTCCAGGTCATGATGATGCCCTGGTTCCAGGACAGCATTCTGAGAATCAATGTTCTTTCCATTGATGTGGAAGCTGTCCACGATATCTTAGGTTCAAATAGCAGGTTAACAACACACCTGTGCAGTAATATTTTTGTACCTGCCTGTAGTCGCTTCACTATGAGTCAGAATCAACTTGACGGCAATGGTTTTTGGGTAGTCACTTCTGAGGATCCCTGGTGGCACTATGATTAAGAGCTCAGCTGCTAACTGAAAGGTTGGTGTTGCAAACCCACCAGCTGTTCCACAGAAGAAAGATATGGCAGTCTGCTTCTGTAAATATTACAGACTTGGAAACCCTATGAGGCGGTTCTACTCTGTCTTATAGGGTTGTCATGAGTTGGAATCGACTGGACAGCAACAGGTTTATGGGTGGTCACTTCTTGGAGCCCTGCCCCCTCGCTCACACCTCTGCCCTGCCCCTGCCCCCCACACAGTCTTAAGAGGCGCAAGAATGTGAAGTGGGGAAAGCACTTCCTGGAAGAGTGGCCCCTCCCCCATCAAGAGTTACAGGAGATCAGGGTGGAGAAGGTGCCAAAGGCAACCAGAGGAAAGTCCTTGGGGCCCCTACAATTGGACTTTTTGAAACCTAGACAGTCTGGAGGATGTGAATCTGGGGGTGTGGGAGGTGTCTCCTTGGATTGCCACAGATTTGAGTCTCCAAGATACCAGGGGTCACATGTCTGGAGACCCCCTCCCCCCCTTGCCATTGAGCAGACTCCAACTCATGGCGACCCCATGTGTGTCAGCAGAACTGAGTTCCATAGGGTTTTCAATGGCCGATTTTCGGAAGTAGATTGCCAGTCCTTTCTTGAAAGGCACCTCTGGGTGGTCTCAAGCTGCTAGCCTTTTGGTTAGCAGCTAAGTGCTAACCATATGCACCACCCAGGGGTTCCCAGCCCACTTAATCAGAAACTCAAAACTCTGAATCTTAACAACCCCTGTAGGTTAGAAATAACAAAACCTATCGCTGTGGAGTTGATTCCAACTCATGGGTGCCCCATGTGTTAAAGAGTAGAACTGAGCTCCTCCATAGGGTTTTCTACGCTGTGATCTTTACGGAAGCCAGTTGCCAGGCCTTTCTTCCACAGTGCACTGAGCAAGTTTGAACAGACAACCTTTCAATTGCATGCAAGCCATCTCCTCCCTCCCTCCAGTCATCAGAGCTCAGGATAGGAACACCAGGAGACTCCCAAAACCATGTCCGGAGAGGTCAGAGAGGGGTCCTGGGTCAAGGTTGGACTTTTAGGGTGGGGCCTTGGAAGCATATCAGGGCGGGATCCTGGGGATACCAACCCCATTTGGTGGTTGTGGATCTGGGGACCCAAGAATGAGGACTTATGGATCCTGGGGTCCCAGGTTTGGGAGTCATAGATCTGGGAGCCCCCAGATTTGAAGGGCAAGAGGTGGAGAGTCCCAGGTTAGAGGGTCACAGGTGGAGTCCCCAGTACCGGATCAGCGTGGCTGTGGTGGGATCCATGAGTAAGAGCGGCGGCGGCAGCAGCAGCAGCAGCAGCAGCGGTGACGGAGACATCTCTGGGTTCCCAGGAGTGGACCAGGCGTCTTGGGGCCGCGTTTTCTTTCCCCAGACTCCTCCCTGTTCACCGCCCACCTCCGGGCTTGGAAGTGACCAAGATGAGTAACCTTTCGGCAGGTTACATGGAGGTAGGAGAATGAGATTTGGGGAGGGATGTCTGGAGTATTTTTGTTTTGTCGAGTATTTTTGTAGGGTCCTCACAAGTATTATCCTGTGCCTCAGGCGCCCTTCTCAACTTTGGCGGGGTTTTTCCGCTGAGCTTCCCCCAACCCTCCCCCACTTCCCGCTCTTTACTTCTACTTTTAGTTCTTACTTTCACTTTACTTTTCTGAAATTTATTAACCACAAGTGTGTCTCTGGGTAAGTGCGAGGGATGGGCAGGGTGTTTGTAGAGCGTCTTGAATTTGTGCAGAAGGGAGAGAGGGTCAGACTAGATGCCACCGCCCCCCCACACACACACACACTCAGTATTAAGTGGACTGCCCAAGTGCCGGGACCCGCGATTCTTACATTGTCTTATTTGGAAAATACTGCAACACACACACACACACACACACACACACACACAAAAGTTAAAAAAAAAAAAAATCACCCGGAGTCACCCACGGCATTGGAAAACTGTAAAAATAATTCGCGATGTCTTTTTGTCTCTTTCTGCCTGCCCCTCTTCTCCATGAGTCAGTGTCTCAAATTTTAACCAGCATCGGAAAGGTTAGATAGGAAGCTTAGGGGGCGGTGCGTTTATGTTGACCCGGGAGGAACAACTCGGAAAAGGAGGGTGAGAATGGTTACACAACTGGAAGGACCCCACATCACTAAATTGTACAGGTAGAAGCTTGATGTATGTTCTGTGTGTGTCCTCAACGACAACAACAACAAATAATGTTTTTATTATAAATGAATCTTTTAATACTTTATAATTTTATTATAATTTTTTTTTTTTTTTAAGGAGCATCAGAAAAGCTCATTGAAGATGCAGATTTCTGGTCCCCATACTCACAGATTCTGATTCTGGAGGCCTGGGAGAGGCCCCAGGAACCTGCATTTTTAAACCAGGGGATCCTGGTACCACAAACATTGTTGAGAAACTCGATTAGAGCTTCTTTGGTTCTCTAGCTTAGGTTTGCAGACCAACTTCAGCATGCATTTCCACCTTTTGTAAAGAAAAGCGGGTTTTACTTCCTGATATGCAAATTATTTCCCCCACACACACTTAACTACAAACCTTGGACTTTTTATATTTCACTATAACTTGCATAAGGAGCCCTGATGGTGCAGTGTTTAAAAGCTCTGCTGCTTACTGAAAGGTTCAGATCCACCCATTTGCTTCAAGGAAGAAAGACCTGGCCAACCGGTCCCCTAAAGATTACAGCCTAGGAAACCCAATGGGGCAGTTCTACTCTGTGACATGGAGTCCGTATGAGTCGAAAATCAACTTAACAGCACCTAACAACATAAGTTGAGCATGGTAGTAGGTCCCTGAGTGGCACAAATGGTTTTCGCCCCACTGACTACTAACCAAAAGGTTAGCTGCTTGAACCCACCCAGTGGCCCTTGGAAGAAGGGCCTGGTGATCCATAAAGAATACAGCCAAGAAAACCCTATGGGACATTTCTACTCTGTAACACATGGGGTCGTGATGAGTTGGAATCCACGATGGCAGGGTTTTTCTTTGTTTGCATAGAGTAAAATGCACAGGTCTTAAGTGGACAGCATTATGGGTTTGGAGCCCTGGTGGCATAGTGGTTAAGAGCTCAGCTGCTAACCAAAAAGTCAGCAGTTCAAATCCACCAGCCATTCCTTGAAAACTCTATGGGGCAGTTCTACTCTTGTCTTATAGGTTCGCTATGAGTCGGAACCAACTCGATGGCACATAAGAAAAACAACAATCATGACTTTATTTTTTCCCAACATTTTACTGTGAACATTCTCAGATATATAGAAAACTTGAAAGAATTAGTAGTGCACCCAGTGTACTCACAACCTTGTTGTTGTGTGCTGTTGAGTCGATTCCAACTCATAAGTGCTCTGATGCTAAATCACCCAGCAGCTCCACGGGAGAAGGAGCTGGTGATCTGCTTCAGTAAAGTTTAACCCCAAACCAAAATAAGCCTATTGCCATTGAGTCAATTCCAACTCATAGTGACCCTATAGGACAGAGTAGAACTGCCCCGTAGTGTTTCCAAGGCTGTAATCTTTATGGAAGCAGACTGCCACATCTTTCTTCCGCTAGTGGGTTTGAACCACTGACCTTTCGGTTACTATCCTAGTGCTTTAATCACTGCACCACCAAGGCTCCTTTCCACATGTATAGGAGTTAGGACTCCAACACATAAGAACTGAAGAGTACAGTGGAGGGAGAGGGGCCAAGGGCAGGACCACCCTCTCTGGAGATGTCTCCCTTGGTCCCCAGGCACTGCCATCCATTCTCTTTCCCTTTTGTTGCTCCCTGAGCCCCTCTGCTTCTGAGCAGAACCCATATGTCCATCAGCATGGGGCTAGATGAACAGAGTGTGGCGTGTGGTCAATGGAATACTACTCGTCAACAAAAAGAAGTGATCTGTGCCACAGCATGGGTGGACCTAGAAACCATCATGCTGAGGAAATCTGTCAGTCACAAAAGGACAAACATGCATGATCTCACTTATGTGAAATAAGCAAATATATAGAAACCAAAGATTATTAGTGGTTACTATGGGAAGGAGCCCTGGTGGCACAGTGGTTAAGCACTCGGCTGCTAACCAAAAGGTCGGCGGTTTGAACCCACCAGCTACTCGGTAGAAGCAAGATGTGGCAGTCTGCTTCTATAAAGACTGCAGCCTTGGAAACCCTATGGGGGAAGTTCTACTCTGTCCTATAGGGTCCCTATGAGTTGGAATCGACTTGAGGGCAATGGGTTTGTTTTTTAGGCGGGGTAGCAGGGGTGGGTCATTATGAGTCAGAATCGACTCGAAAGCAATGGCTTAACGGGTTACCAGGGGTGGTGGGGAAATGAGGAGTTTTTGCTTAGGGGGCATTAAGGTTATGTTAATGGTGGTGAAATGACTTGGAAAAATATAGCAGGAATGGTTTCGCAACTTGAAGAATGTAATCAGTGACACTGAATTGCACATTTAGAAATTGTTGAATTGGTGTATGTTTTGCTGCGTACTTTTTCAACAACAAGAAAATGGAAAAAAAATGACTTACTGATCCACACAATAGCACGAATGACTCTCCCAGACATGATGACTCCGTGTATGTTAAGTTCACACACAGCCAAAACTGGACTATAGTTACAGAAGTCACAATAGTGGTAACCTTCTGGGAAGGGAATAGGCCAGGATGGGAGGAAACACAATGGAGCCTTCAGGCATGCTGGAATTGTTCTATACCTTATCTGAGTGGAGGTGACATAAATATAGATGTAAGTAAAAGTTCATCAAGCTGAACATTTAAGATTTGCATTTTACTTTAAGTTTTCCTTCATATCGAAAAAAAAAAAGCATAAGCCCATTGCTATTGAGTCGGTTCCGACTCACAGCGATCCCATGTGTGACAGAGTAGAACCGCGCTCCACAGGGTTTTTTTCACTAATCTTTACAAAAGCAGATTGCCAGGCCTTGTTTGGAGGTGCCACTGAGTGGGTTTGAACTGTCAGCCTTTCGGTTAGTGGTGGTGGTGGTGTTAGTTGCCATTGAGTCAATTCCGACTTGTGGTGACTCCATGTGTGCAGAGTAGACCTGCTCCATAGGGTTTTCAAGGCTGTGACCTTTTGGAAGCAGAGCATCAGGCCTGTCTCCTGAGGCACCTCTGGGTGGGGTTGAGCTGCCAACCTTTCAGCTAGTAGTCAAGTGCTTAACTTTTTGCAGCACCCAGGGACCTAAAATCAAACCTGTTGTCATCAAGGTGATCCTGGCTCACGGTGACCCCATGTTGTCTTATAAAATAAATAAATAAATAAATAAAAGAAATATAGAAATAAATGCCAGGAACGAAATTCAGTATTTACATTATTTTAACTATGGAGATACTATTCCCATTACAAAGACTGGAAAGACCTGGAGAAAAGCAGACCTGGGAGGGTGTATCAGATATTTAATGCTGTGTAACAAGTCACCCTGAAATTGATTGGCTTAAGACAGAAATAATCATTGCATAGAATTGCGTCCCCCCAAAATTACGTTGGAGTCCTAATCTCTGTACCTGTGAATGTGACTGTAAAGTGGGACTAGCCATAGAAGCAGTATCCGAACCTGTCTAGCTTCATGAGGGGAAATGATGAAAATTAAGATCAGCCCAAAGCTGAGCCCTATGAGGCAGTGGTCAGATACCTCCACTAGCCAACCTTTTTACCATTTCTGACACCAGCCATCCCTCCACAGCACTCTCTACTTCTCTTCTGGTTTGATAACCCGTTGCAATGGCCACACAGAACTCACAGGCCATACTTACTGTTCAGTGGTTTATTAAGGAACAGAGTACATCTTGGAATTAGGATCAACAGGCTGCAACTCAGAATCAGGGTCAGAATCAGGAAGCATGTAGGCAGAGTCCCCCCTCTTTAGTGCAGGACAGCTCTCTCAGCTCCCCCCAGCCCCTTCAGGACAGGGCTCCTTTAGGCCCTGCTGCCTGTCACCAGTGGCTCTGCCACTGGGCCCCTTCCGGGCCTCCCACTATCTTCAGAGTTACCGCTCTTGACCCATGTTACAGCTCTTTTTGGAGATTCCTTGCGTCCTCTCTCTCTGGGCTTTGTCTTTCCATTTTTTTCTTTCTGCTTCTTCCTGCTGTTTCTCTTGCTTCTTACACTCTGCTAAAACTTCTAAGGGTCTGTCTTATACCTACATAACTCCTTCTCAATTTCGAGACATGGCCCCTCCCACCCAGGGGCCACAAACTAACCAATCACCTGAGAGGCAACAGGCACTTCATTTGCATAGTAGGCATGGCTGGACTACAATTCACCTAATTTGCTTAGTCTATTGACCAGTCCCAGCAAAATGCATAACAATCACATGGCAGGCTGCAGCCCAGGACCATACAGAAAATATCAAACCAAGTTAGTTGTTTACAGTTTACCCAGGAAATGTCAATCAACCTGGACTAAAGTAACAAACCCTCTGTGGTAGAAAACTAGGGCAAAGGTAACTCCTCAGGGCTTAGGGGACAAATCCCTCAAACTACTTTTCCAAAGAACCCAGGCAAAAGACCACATTAAGGAGCTCGTTTCAAGACAGTGACCTTGTTTGGAAATAGGGGCTTTCTTTTGTTAAGTTACTGAGGTCATACCACAGTAGTAGTTATTATTAGGTGCTGTTGAGCTGGCTCCAACTCATAGTGACCCTATGTGCAACAAAACAAAACACTGCCTTGTCCTGCACCATCCTCACAATCATTGCTGTGTTTGAGCCCATTGTTGCAGCCATAGTGTCAATCCATCTCGTTGAGGGTCTTCCCCTTTTTTGCTGGCCCTCTACTTTACCAAGCATGATGTCCTTCTCCAGGGATGGGTCCCTCATGATAACATATCCAAAGTATGTGAGACGAAGTCTAACCATCCTCACTTCTAAGGAGCATTCTGGTTGTACTTCTAAGACAGATTCATTCTTCCAGCAGTCTGTAGTCTATTCAATATTCTCCGCCAACACCGTAATTCCCTCAAAGGCATCAATTTTTCTTTGGTCTTATTCATTGTCCAGCATTTGCATGCATATGAGGCGGGTGACAATACCATGAGTTGGGTCAGGCCTATCTTAGTCTTCCAAGTGACATCTTTGCTTTTTAACACTTTAAAGAGGTCTTCTGCAACAGATTTGCCCAGTGAAATACATCATTTGATTTCTTGACTGCTGCTACCATGGGCATTGATTGTGAATCCAAGTAAAATGAAATCCTTGACATCTTCAATATTTTCTCCGTGTCTTAGGCTGGCTTCTCTTGAGAAGCAAAACCAGTAAAGCGTATGAATATATAGAGACAGAGATTTATATCAAGGAAATGAGTCATGCAATTGTAGAGGCTGGAACGTCCCAAGTCCATGGGTCAGGATAAAAGCTTCTCCTAATTCACGTACCCACAGGGGCTGATGAACCCAAGATCATCAGGTTGGAGAGCAGGGCTCTTGCTCACAAGCTGTGAAGATCTATGAATCCCAAGATCAGCAGATGAGCTGCTAACTCAAGTCCCAAGAACTGGAGGTTAGACAAACAGGAGGCAGCTGCAGGACCCAGCCCAGGCAAAAGCCAGAACGTCCACTTGTATTCAGATGCAGGCCACATGCCCAAGAAAACCCCCTTTCAACTGATTGGCTACTCACAGCAGATCCCATCATGAGGGTGATCACATATAAACACTGAGAATCATGGCTCACCCAAGTTGACTCACAGCCTTAACCATCACATTCCACCCCTTGTCAACGTGGCACCTGTACACATCTCCCCAAACCGTATATAATCTCTGAATAAAGACAATTACAAAGTCATACTTCCACCTAACATGATACAACTAACATGTGTACAGCCAAAAGTGCACTAGCCCTGTTTACATCTTATAGTTTATAAGAGAAGGAAACAAAAATATTTGATGCACACATACAAAGCAGAGATACTCATAAAAAATTATAGTCCTCATTTTTGCGACTAGTCACATGGATGTAACTAGTATTTAGAACTACCTTCTTCCACCACACATTCCATATTGCCTTTGCCCTCAGCAAGCACCTCAGCTAGTCATGGTTCTTTACCTGGTGGGGTGACCCAAACCTTCATTCCTTGTCATGCATTGTATTGTGTCCCCCAAAAATATGTGTCAACTTGCTTAGGCCACGATTCCCAGTAGTGTGTGGTTGTCCTCCATTTTGTGATTTTCCTGTGTGTTATACTTCATAATCTCTGCCTGTGGTTAAAGAGGATTAAGGTAGGATGTAACACCCTTGCTCAGGTCACATCCCTGATCCAATGCAAAGGGAGTTTCCCTGGGTGTGGCCTGCACCACATTTTATCTTACAAGAGATGAAAGGGAAGTAAGCAGAGTTGGGGACCCCATAGCAAAAGAAAGCAGCGCTGAGAGCAGAGTGTGTCCTTTGGACCGGGGTTCCTACATGGAGAAGCTCCTAGTCCAGGTGGAGATTAATGACAAGAACCTTCCTCCAGAGCTGACAGAGAAAGCCTTTCCCTGGAGCTGATGCACTGAATTTGGACTTCTAGCTTACTAGACAGTGAGAGAATAAACTGTTAAAGCAATCCACTTGTGGTATTTGTGTTACAGCAGTACTAGAGGATTAATCCAGAATTTGATACAAGGGATGGGGTGCTGCTCTAACAGGAACCTAAAATGTGGAAGCAGTATTGGAACTGTGAATGGATACAAGACTCAGAAGAAAGTGAGGAGAACTGTTAACACTGAAGAAGGCACAGATGGTGAGAAACAGCAGCAGGAGACGGGCAGCAGCAGTAAACTGGCAGCAGCAGAACCAGGAGACCAGTGCCAGACAGCACTGGAAGTGACCCACGGAGCAAGAAAGATGAGTGTCTGTGCGCAGGAGGCTTCCTGGGTGGAGTGGGAATCTCTAGGCACTTCTCAGTGGAGCTACTGAGCTTTGGAACACTTGGCTCAGCAGGGCAGATGTGGGCAGTGAGGCCTGAGGGTGGAGAGGCCATGAAACCAGAAAGCAGAAGCTGAAGAGACAGGGAACACAGGAAGCTGAGCTGCCTCAGTCTCAAAAGGTATGGGGCCATGACCTCTCGGGCTTCAAAGGGTAGAGCCATGGTCTCTGGTGTTTCTAAAGGTGCAGCCGCCACTCAGATGGACTAGGAGAATGTGCACCTAAAGCTGAGGGAGCAGAGTTGCCATCCCAATGGGCCTGGAGGTCGGAGCTGAAGCCCAGGGCTGAGGGGCCTCCACTCAGAATCCGGAGAGTGTGGCCAATACCTAGAGTCTGGAGGGCAGGGCCATTGTGTAAACAATCTGAAAAGAGAGGATTATTTGCAAAACCTTGAGGGCCGGTGTAGTGAGTTCTGCTGACTTGCTTGATGCCCGTTATGCCTTCTTTCCCTTCAATTTCTCCCATTTGTAATGGAAATGTCTAGCTTGTACCTGTTCTGCCGTTGTACTTTGGAAGCAGATAACTTGTATTCTAGATTTCACAGATGAAGAGGAATTTTTGGATTTTGGACTTGGAGTTGATTTAAGACTTTTGCTATGATATGATGGGGTGAACGTGTCTTACATGTAGCAAGGATGTGAATTTTGGGGGGCTAAAGAGTAGAATGGATTGAATGTGTCTCCCAAAAATGTATCAACTTGGTTGGGCCATGATTCCCAGTATTGTTGGTTGTCCTCCATTTGTGATTTTCCTGTATGTTATAAATCATAATCTCTGGCTGTGGTTAAAGAGGTTTAGGGTGAGATGTAACACCCTTGCTCAGGTCATATCCCTTATCCAATGTGAAGGGAGTTTCCCTGGGGTGTACCCTGCACCACCTTTTAAGGGAAGCAAGCGGAGAGTTGGGGACCTCATACCACCAAGAAAGCAGCACCGGAAGCAGAGTGCATCCTTTGGACCTTGGGTTCACGCGTGGAGAAGCTCGTAGTCCAGGGAAAGATCAATGACAAGAACCTTCCTCCAGAGCTGACACAGAAAGCCTTCCGCTGGAGCTGATGCCCGAATTTGGACTTCTAGCCTACTAGACTATGAGAGAATAAACTTCTGTTTGTTAAAGCCATCCCCTTGTGGTAACTCTGTTACAGCAGCACTAGATGACTAAGACATTCCTGAAGAGTCTGAGCCATTAGTAGTCATGTTAGAATTGGGTTACTGTAGTTTTCCACTGACTTTAATCACAGAGCATGGTAGTACTAAGAGACGCCCTAAGGGCCCTCCTGCGTTCCAGACATACTGTACCTCCATTACATAATATTGATCCAATTTCTTCTTGGTGATCAGGATCACTCACACCAGCCAGTATGGTAACTCCCTTCTTTGCCTGTTGACTCAGAGGCATAAGGAGCCCAAAGTGGCTGGGTGGCATTCTTAGCTTCTAATTCAATGGAATCAGTGATGTGTCTCCAGGTGAGAGCATTCCTCCCTTTGGAACTAAGACCTCTAGACCTGCAGAGCATAAGGTCATGGGGACAGGAAGAAAAATCTTGCGATTGGGTCACTAGGTGTAATAGTGAGTGGTGCCACTCCCATTTCCACCACTTGATTCCTGGACCCATGAATCCTGGCTATGGGAAAAACAGCACCATATAGTGGATGCTGGTTTAGAGCATACACAGCCACCTGGAGAACATTGCCCTAACCTTACAGGGTATTGCCATCTAGCTGGTGCTGTAATTGTGTCTTTAGGAGGCCATTCCATCGTTCTATCAAGCCAGCTGCTTCAGGATGATGAGGAACATGGTAAGAACAGTGAATTTCGTGAACGTGGGCCCACTGCGGTACTTCATTGGCTGTGGAGTGATTCCCTTGATCTGAGGCGATGCTGTGTGGGATACCATGATGGTGGATAAGGCGTTCTGTAAGTCTGCAGATGGTAGTTTTGGCAGAAGCATGGCATGCAGGGAAGGCACATCCATGTCCAGAGTAAGTACCTAGTCCGGTAAGGACAAAATGCTGCCCTTTCCATGATGAAAATGGTCCAATGTAATCAACTTGCCACCAGGTTGCTGGCTGATCACCTCAAGGAATGGTGCCATATTAGGGACTCAGTGCTGGTCTCTGTTGCTGCAGATTGGACTCTCAGCAGTGGCTGTAGCCAAGTCAGCCTTGGTGAGTGGAAGTCCATGTTGCTGGGCCCAAGCATAATCTCCATCCCTGCCACCATGGCCACTTTGTTCATGAGCCCATTAAGCAATGATGGGAGTACCTGGGGAAAGAGGATGACTAGTTTCTACAGAACATGTCATCCTATCCACTTGGTTGTTAAAATCATCCTCTGCTGAGGTAACCCTTTGGTGAGCACTCACATGAGACACAAATATCTTCACTTCTTTGACTCATTCAGAGAGGTCTATCCACATACCTCTTCCCCATAAATCCTTATCTCCGAATTTCCAATCGTATTCCTTCCAAGTCTCTGACCATTCAGCCAGACCATTAGCTACAGCCCATGAATGAGTATACAGTCATACATCTGGCCATTTCTCCTTCCAAGCAAAGTGAACAGCCAGGCACAGTGCTCAAATTTCTGCCCATTGGGAGGATATCCCTTCACCACTGTCCTTCAGGGAGGTCCCAGAAAGGGACTGTAGTGGTGCCGCTGCCCACTTTCAAATGGTGCCTGCATGTCGCACAGAACCGTCTGTAAACCAGGCACGAGTTTTCTCTTCTTCAGTCAGCTGATCATAAGGAACTCCCCATGAGGCCATAGGTGCTGACTGGGAGATGGAAGGTAATGTGACAGGAGTGGAGACCATGGGCATTTGGGCCACCTCCTCATGCAACTTGTGCCTTCAGGTCCTGCTCGGATTCAATCTTGTATATATCATTTCCATTTAATGATGGAGTGCTACCATGCATGTCCACCTTTATGACTCTGTGGGTGAGACAACATTCAGCTCATGTTGGGCAGCTCAGGCTGCATGGTGACTTGCTATCCCATGGTTAAGTGTTCAGTCTCTACTAAGGCCCAGTAACAAGCCAAAAACTGTTTCTCAGCAGGAGAGCAGTTATATGCAGAAGATGGCAGGGCTTTGCTCCAAAATCCTAAGGTTCTGCTCTGTAATTCACTAATAGGGGCCTGCCAAGGACTCCAAACAGCATCTCTATCTGCCGCAGACACTTCAAGCACCATTGAATCAGCTGGATCATAGGCACCAAGTGACAGAGTTGCATGCACAGCAGCCTGAACCTGTTGCAGATCCTTCTCTTGTTCTGGGCCCCACTCAAAGCTAGCAACTTTTCGAGTCACTTGATAAATAGGCCGGAGTAGCACACCCAAATGATGAATATGTTGCCTCCAAAACCAAAGAGGTCCACTAGGCATTGTGCCTCTTTTTTAGTTGTGGGAGGAGCCAGATGCAATACCTTATCCCTCACTTTAGAAGGAATATCTCAACATGCCCCACATCACTGGACCCCTAGATATTTCACTGAGGTGGAAGTTGCCTGAATTTTTGTGAAATTAATTTCCTGCCTTCTAGCACGCAAATGTTTTGCCAATAAGTCCAGAGTCACTGACGCTTCTCCCTTACTAGGTCCAATCAGCATAATGTTGTCGATGTAACGGACCAGTGTGAAGTCTCATGGAAGGGAAAGGCAATCAAGGTCCCTGCAGACTAAATTATGACATGTTGTTGTTGTTAGGTGCCGTCGAGTCGGTTCCGACCCATAGCGACCCTATGCACAACAGAACAAAACACTGCCCGGTCCTGCGCCATCCTTACAATCATTGTTATGCTTGAGGTCATTGTTGCAGCCACTGTGTCAATCCACCTCGCTGAGGGTGTTCCTCTTTTCCGCTGACCCTGTACTTTGCCAAGCATGATGTCATTCTCCAGAGACTGATCCCTCCTGACAACATGTCCAAAGTATGTAAGACGCAGTCTCTCCATCCTTGCTTCTAAGAAGCATTCTGGTTGTACTGCTTCCAAGACAGACTTATTCGTTCTTTTGGCAGTCCATGGTATATTCAATATTCTTCACCAACACCACAGTTCAAAGGCGTCAACTCTTCTTCGGTCTTCCTTGTTCATTGTCCAGCTTTCACATGCATATGATGCGGTTGAAAATACCATGGCTTGGGTCAGGCGCACCTTAGTCTTCAAGGTGATATCTTTGCTCTTCAACACTTTAAAGAGGCCCTTTGCAGCAGGTTTGCTGAAAGCAACGCGTCTTTTGATTTCTTGACTGTTGCTTCCATGGCTATTGATTGTGGATCCAAGTCAAATGAAATCCTTGACAACTTCAATCTTTTCTCCGTTTATCATGATGTTGCTCATTGGTCCAGTTGTGAGGATTTTTGTTTTCTTTATGTTGAGGTGCAATCCATACTGAAGCCTGTGGTCTTTGATCTTCATTAGTAAGTGCTTCAAGTCCTCTTCACTTTCAGCAAGCAAGGTTGTCTACATAATGCAAGTTGTTAATGAGTCTTCCTCCAATCCTGATGCCCCGTTCTTCTTCATATACCCCAGCTTCTCAGATTATTTGCTCAGCATACAGATTAAATAGGTATGGTGAAAGAATACAACACTGATGCACACCTTTCCTGACTTTATACCAATCAGTATCCCCTTGTTCTGTCCGAACAACTGCCTCTTGATCTATGTAAAGTTTCCTCATGAGCACAATTAAGTGTTCTGGAATTCCCATTCTTCACAACGTTATCCGTAATGTTATGATCCACACAGTCGAATGACTTTGCATAGTCAATAAAACACAGGTAAACATCCTTCTGGTATTCTCTGCTTCCAGCCAGGATCCATCTGACATCAGCGATGATATCCCTGGTTCCATGACCTCTTCTGAAAGTGGCCTGAATTTCTGGCAGTTCCCTGTCGATATACTGCTGCAGCCATTTTTGAATGATCTTCAGCAAAATTTTGCTTGCGTGTGATATTAACAATATTGTTCTATAATTTCCACATTCGGTTGGATCACCTTTCTTGGGAATAGGCATAAATATGGTTCTCTTCCAGTCAGTTGGCCAGGAAGCTGTCTTCCATATTTCTTGGCATAAACGAGTGAGCACCTCCAGCGCTGCATCTGTTTGTTGAAACATCTCAATTGATATTCCATCAATTCCTGGAGCCTTGTTTTTTTGCCAATGCCTTCAGAGCAGCTTGGACCTCTTCCTTCAGTACCATCGGTTCCTGATCATATGCCATCTCTTGAAATGGATGAACATCAACTAATTCTTTTTGGTATAATGACTCTGTATTTCTTCCATCTTCTTTTGATGCTTCCTGCATCATTTAACATTTTCCGCATAGAATCCTTCACTATTGCAACTCGAGGCTTGAATTTTTTCTTCAGTTCTTTCAGCTTGAGAAACACCGAGTGTGTTCTTCCCTTTTGATTTTCAATTTCCAGCTCTTTGCACATGTCATTATAATTCTTTACTTTGTCTTCTTGAGTCGCCCTTTGAAATCTTCTGTTTAGTTCTTTTACTTCATCAATTCTTCCTTTTGCTTTAGCTGCTCGACGTTTGATAGCAAGTTTCAGAGTCTCCTCTGACATCCATCTTGGTCTTTTCTTTCTTTCCTGTCTTTTCAATGACCTCTTGCTTTCTTCATGGATGATGTCCTTCATGTCATTCCACAACTCATCTCATCTTCCGTCACCATTGTTAAATACCTCAAATCTATTCTTCAGATGGTCTCTAAATTCAGGTGGGATATACTCAAGGTCATATTTTGGCTCTCATGGACTTGGTCTGATTTTCATCAGTTTCAGCTTGAACTTGTATATGAGCAATTGATGGTCTGTTCCACAGTCGGCCCCTGGCCTTGTTCTGACTGATGATATTGAGCTTGTCCATTGTCTCTTTCCACAGGTGTGGTCAATTTGATTTCTGTGTGTTCCATCTGGCGAGGTCCATGTGTATAGTTGCCATTTATGTTGGTGAAAGAAGGTATTTGCAATGAAGAAGCCGTTGGTCTTGCACAATTCTATCATTCTATCTGCAGCATTTTTTCTATCACCAAAGCCATATTGTCCAATTACTGATCCTTCTTCGTTTCTCTAACTTTCACATTAAAATCACCAGTAATTATCAGTGCATCTTGATTGCATGTTCAATCAATTTCAGACTGCAGCAACTGATAAAAATCTTCTATTTCTTCATCTTTGGCCCTAGTGGTTGGTGCATAAATTTGAAAAATAGTCGTATTAACTGGTCTTCCTTGTAGGTGCGTGGATGTTATCCTATCACTGACAGCATTGTACTTCAGCATAGGTCTTGAAATGTTCTTTTTGATGATGAATACAACACCATTCCTCTTCAAGTTGTCATTCCCAGCATAGTAGACTATATGATTGTCCAATTCAAAATGGCCAACACCAGTCCATTTCAGCTCACTAATGCCTAGGATATTGATGTTTATGTGTTCCATTTCATTTTTGACGATTTCTAATTTTCCTAAATTCATACTTCATACATTCCAGGTTCTGATTATTAATGGATGTTTGCAGCTGTTTCTTCTCATTTTGAATCGTGCCACATCAGCAAATGAAGGCCCTGAAAGTTTTACTCTACCCACGTCATTAAGGTAGACTCTACTTTGAGGAGGTAGCTCTTCCCCAGTCATCTTTTGAGTGCCTTCCAACCTGGGGGGCTCATCTTCCAGGAGTATATCAGACAATGTTCCACCGCTATTCATAGGGTTTTCACTGGCTCATACTTTTCAGAAGTAGACTGCCGGGTCCTTCTTCCTAGCCTGTCTTAGTCTGGAAGCTCAGAGGAAACCTGTCCTGCATGGGTGAGCCTGCTGGTATCTGAATACTGTTTGCATAGCTTCCTGCATCACAGCAACACGCAAGCCCCCACAGTATGACAAACTGACAGACTCATGGGGGAAATTATGACATAGGGCTGGAGAATTGATTTAGCCTCGAGGTAGGCAACTGAAGGTGTATTGCTGGCCTTGCCAGCTGAAGGCAAACTTCATCTGATGATCCTTCAAAACAGATATGAAGAAAAGGCATTAGCCAGATCAATAGCTGCATACCAGGTACCCGGAGAAGTATTAATTTGCTAAAGCAATGAAATTACATCTGGAACAGCAGCTGCAATTGGAGTCATAGCCTGGTTAAGTTTTCGATAGTCTACTGTCATTCTCCAAGATCCACTTTTTTTTTTTTTTTTCCACAGGCCAAATAGGCGAGTTGAATGGTGATGTGGTGGGAATCACCACCTTTGCATGCTTCAAGTCCTTGATGGTGGCAGTAATCTCTGCGGTCCCTCCGGGAATGTGGTATTGCTTTTGGTTTATTATTTTCCTAGGTAGGGGCAGTTCTAATGGCTCCCTCTTGGCCTATCCTACCATAATAGCCCTTACTCTATTTGTCAGGGATCCAATGTGGGGGTTCTGTCAGTTGCTGAGTTTATCTATTCTAATCATGCATTCTGGAACCGGGGGAATCACTACAAGACGGGTTCAGGGACCCACTGGGCCTACTGTGAGATGGACATGAGCCAAGGCTCCATTAATAACCTGACCTCCATACGCCTCCACTCTGACTGGTTGGCCACAGTGATGTTTTGGGTCTCTTGGAATTAGTTCCAGTTCAGAGCCCGTATCAAGTAATCCCCTGAAAAATCTGATTATTTCCTTTCCGCTAATGAACAAGTCACTCTCATAAAAGATCATCGATGGCTTTAGGGAAGGCTGGGAGAGAGATTACCAATACAAATTTTTGGCAGCGTATTGGATTCCTTCCTCAAGGGGACCCAGCCTCCCCTTCATTCAAGGGGTTGTGGGTCTTTAAACTCGCTCAAATCTGGGAATTGACTGAGGGACCATGACTCTCTATTCTGGTGATTCGAGTTAGGTTGCTGTTCATCTGACCTGAAATTCATGTGTTTGTACAGACCAAGTAAATATTTAGCACATTTCCTATCTATTTCACTCCTAGGGACACCATGACTGAGTAGCCAATGACATAGGTTTATATGAGTGAGGCTATTCTGATTACTGCTTTGACTCTGCTGTCCTTTACTGTAACCACTCCCACTTTATCTTTGTCGATCGAGTGGTGCCACTTGGGCCCTACTACCACGGGGTCCAATCAACCTGTTGTAGTTAGGTGTCTTAATTCAGTTAGGGCAGTTCCCACTGTCAAATATGATTTACATAAAATAGCAAACACAGCGGTCTTCAAGGATGCTGGAGCTCCCTTCACAACTTTGTTCCTCACAGTTGTGGTAAAAGGTGTGTCCTCAGGGCACTCCTTGTGTGGGTTTGTGGGTCTAACCTGATAAATCCACTCTAGCACACCAATCTCCCTAAACCTTTGGATACCTTCTTCTACAGTACACCAAGGTAGGTCTGGTACTTCAACCTGAGTTAGTGTAGGCCACCGTGTAATCCGTGCTTCAGTGACCCAACCAAATAAACTCTTAGATCCTTTCCCAACTTCTTGAGCTGGAACATTGAATGAAGAATCTGTGCTTGGTGGACCCATATCAATAAGTGCAGACTGATCCATCTTTATGTTCCTTGCACCATTATTCCACACCCTTAATAGCCATTCCCACACATATTCCCCAGGTTTCTGTTTGTACATGTTAGAAAAATCAAGCAGTTCTTTTGGAGTATAGTGTACTTCCTTCTGGGTCACACTTTGTATTTCATCTTTCACGGTTCACCGGAACTTAAGCCTAGTTATAGTCTAGAAGCCAGAATCGGTAGTGTGGAATTGTTTTGAGAACATTCAGCATTGTCTTGTAAAGCACCTGCCTCAGGCAATGCCCCAGGCAATGACTCAGGCAAGGGTTCTTTACAGGCAGCTGGGGTAGGGTTAATCTCTTTACAGGCAGCCAGGAGTGGAGGGGCTAATGGTTTTTCTGGGCAGGGTGGTGCAGTAGACAAACATGAAGTAATCTCTTCAGGTGGGAGTGGTTCTGTTGGCAGCAGTGATTCAACAGAATTTAGGGGTTCAGTGTCTCCAGGTTCCTGATTATCTGGCCATATGCCCCCATTCCAAGTTTCAGGATCCCATGCCTTCCCAATCCATGCCCTCACTTTAACTTTGGACACGTCTTGAGGTTGGCAATTGAGCTGGCATTGTAACTCAACCACTCTTACGATAAGACTCTGCGTTTGGTTTTTGGCAATATCAGCTGTGTTACTACAAGAAATAGGCTTTCTTTCAAAGCACAGTGGAAACTTTGAGGTTGTTTATGCGGCACTTGAGCTTTGACTCTGAAGCTCTGAGCGCACCTCTTTCTTTCACTGGTTTGTCTAGTGAAAGTAGGACCGACCAACCAGCTTCCTTACACTTCTCATTAGGACAAAACTGTAGAATGATATCACACACGTGTTTACCCAGATTCCTCACCTTTCACTGATACTGGATCTATTGGTGGTGATATTTTGCATATTTGTATCGCCACCTCATGCCATGGATTAGCAGTGCCCTCTTTACTGCTGGAAGCAGAGTCATCAACATCTTTAAGACTAGCTAGACTTAAGAACCAATTTAGAAAATTCATCCTTACAATTTTGTTTCTCTAGAACCACTCTCAGTACCAAACACCTTAGGCTGGATTCTCTAGAGAAGCAAAACCAGTAAAGCGTATAGATATATATAGAGAGAGATTTTTATCAAGGAAATGGTCCATGCAATTGTAGAGGCTGGAACGTCCCAAGTCCTTGGACCAGGATAGAGGCTTCTCCTGATTCATGTAGCCACAGGGCTGGTGAACCCAAGATTGGCAGGTCGGAGAACAGGGCTCTTGCTCACAGGCTGTGAAGATCCATGAATCTCAAGATCAGCAGATAGCTCAAGTCCCAAGAACTGGAGGTTAGATGGACAGGAGGCAACTGCAGGATCCAGCACAGGCAAAAACCAGAATGTCCGTTTATATTCGGATGCAGACCACACACCCAAGGAAACTCCCTTTCAACTGACTGGCTATTCACAGCAGGTCTCATCATGGGGGGATCACATATAAACACTGAGAATCATGGCCCAACCAAGTTGACACACAATCTTAACCATCACACACCATTTATTGTTATGTTGCTTGTTTGTCCAGTTGTGAGGATTTTTGTTTCCTTTATGTTGAGGTGGAATCCATACTGAAGGCTGAAGTCTTTGATCTTTATCAGTAAATGCTTCAAGCCCTCTTTTCTTTGAGCAAGCAAAGCTGTATCATCTGCATAACACAGATAGTTAACGAGTCTTGCAATCTTGGTGCTGTGTTCTTCTTAATACAGTCCAGCTTCTTGAATTATTTTTCAGCATACAGATTGAATATGTACAGTGAAAGGATACAACCCAGACGCTCACCTTTCCTGACTTTAAACCATACAGTATCCTCTTCTCCTGTTCGAACAACTGCCTCTTGGACTATGTACAAGTTTCTCATGAACACAATTAAGTGTTCTGGAATTCCCATTCTTTGCAATGCTATCCATAATTTGTTATGATTCACACAGTTGATTGCCTTTGCATAGTCAATGAAACACAGGTAAACATCTTTCTGGTATTCGTAGCTTTCAGCCAGGATCCATCTGACATTAACAACGATATCCCTGGTTCCACGTCCTCTTCTGAATCTGGCTTGAACTTCTGGAAGTTCCCTGTCAATGTACTGCTGCAACCACTTTTGAATGATCTTTAGCAAAATCTTTCTTGTGTGTGATATTAATAATATTGTTCAATAATTTCCACATTCGGTGAACATCTTTCTTTGGAATGGGCACAAATATGAATTGCTTCTGATTGGTTGGCCAGGAAGCTGTCTTCCAAATTTCTTGACATGGACGAGTGAGCACCTCCAGTGCTATATCCATTTATTGAAACATCTCAATTGGTATTCCGTCAATTTCTGGAGCCTTGTTTTTCACCATTCACTTCTCCGCAGCTTGGACTGCTTCCTTCAGTACCATTGGTTCTTGATCGTATGCTACGTCCTGAAATGGTTGAACGTCAATCAATTATTCTTGGTACAGTGACTGTGTATTCCTTCCATCTTCTTTTGAAGCTTCCCTGTAGAATCCTTCAATATTGCAACCCAAGGCTTGAAGTTTTTCTTCTGTTCTTTCAGCTTGAGAAGTGCTGAGAGTGTTTTTTTATTTTTGGTTTTCTAACTCCACGTCTTTGGGCATTTCGTTATAATACTTTACTTTGTCTTCTCGAGCTCCTCCTTGAAATTTTCTTCTCAGCTCTTTTGCTTCATCGTTTCTTGCATTCACTTTATCTAGTCAATGATTAAGAGCAAGTTTCAGAGTCTCTTCTGACATCCATTTTGGTCTTTTCTTTCTTTCCTGTCTTTTTAGTGACCTTTTGCTTTCTTCATGCATGATGTCCTTGATGTCATTCCACAACTGGTCTGGTCTACAGTCATTAGTGTTTAATGCATAAAATCTGTTTTGCGCATAAAACCTGGCTTCTAAATTCAGGTGGGATATAATCAAGGTCGTATTTTGGCTCCTGTGGTCTTGCTGTAATTTTTTACCATAGTAGGGTGGGTCCTAAACCTAATCCCTTCTGAGTGATGTCTTATAAAAAGAGCAGAATAGACACAGAAACACACACGGGGAAGAAAGATACATCTACAAGTCCCTTTTACCATGTTGTTTTTGTTGTTGCCATCGAATTGATTACTACTCGTAAGGACCTCATGTGACACATAGAACTGCCCCATAGTTCCCAAGGCTGTAATCTTTATGAGAACAGACATCTCACAGAGCCACTGGGTGGGTTCAGACTGCCAACCTTTCAGTTAGCAGATGAGCACTTAACTTTTTTGCCATCATGGCTCCTTTTGCAATATAAAGTAACATATTCACAGGCTCTGGAGATCATGACATGGATATTTTTGTTAGGTTATAAATCAGTCTCCCACACTGGTAATTTACTTATTACCTTTATTGTCTCTTTCTCCATTAGAATCTAACTCCCATGAGAGCAGGGATCTTAATCTGTTTCATTTGCCACTGTGTCCCCAGTACCTAGGAACTGTGCCTGGTCCTGGTACATAGTACCAAATCAAGCACATTGCCATTGAGTCATTTCCAACTCATAGCAAAGCTGTAGGACAAAGCCGAACACCCCCATAGGGTTTCCAAGATTGTGGTATTTACAAAAACAGCCAGGTCTTTTTCCTGCAACACGGCTGGTGGTTTTGAACTGCTGACATTTTGGTTGGCAGCCAAGGCTTTAACCACTGCACCACCAGGGCTCCTTTGGTACATAGTAAGGGTTTCATGCAAAAAAGCGGTGCCGTAGTGGTTAAATGCTACAGCTGCTAACCAAAAGGTTGGCAGTTCGAATCCACCAGATGCTCCTAGGAAACTCTACAGGGCAGTTCTACTCTGTCCTATAGGATCGCTATGAGTCAGAATTCACTCAACGGCAATGGGTTTGGTTTTTTTTTTTTTTTTAAGGGCTTCAGAAATGTTTTTAAAGACCTATTTTGAGCACCCCTTGCGTTAGGGTACTTCCCTGAGGTGGCAGACCATCAGTGCTTCTATAATAACTCTCACCACATCCCCCTTCTGTCTCAGCAGCAGAGGAACTCAGTTCCAGCTCTCTAAGAATCCTTCCTGCCCACCCCTGATTCTGCAACACCAAATTCCTACCACAAGTCATTTCCTTCCCACTCAAGCTAAGGGACAAGGAGACCTCTTGGCACAGTGGTTAAGCATTTGGCTGCTAACCAAACCCACCAGCCACTCCGTGGGAGAGAAGACCTAATGACCTGCCCCTGTGAAGATCACAGCCTAGAAATCCTTATGCGGCAGTTGTTCCCTGTCATATAGAGTCGATATGAATTGGCAGGAAATCCTGTTGGTGTAGTGGTTAAGAGCTACAGCTGTTAACCAAAAGGTCAGCAGTTCGATTCCACGAGGCATTCCTTGGAAATCCTATGAGGTAATTCTACTCTGTCCTATAGAGTTGCTATGAGTCCGAATCAACTCCAAGGCAACAGGTTTGGTTTGTTTTTTGTTTTTTTTAATAAGTTGGAATCAACGCCTTGGCACTTAAGAAGTTAAGGGGTTTCTGAGAGGCCTGCTAAGCTCTGGTGGCCTAGTGGTTAAGACCTACCGCTGCTAACCAAAAGGTCCGCAGTTCGAACTCACCAGGTACTCCTTGGAAACCCTATGGTGCAGTTCTACTCTGTCCTACAGGGTCACTATAAGTCGTAATGGACTCAATGGCAACAGGTTTGGATTTTTTTTGGAGAGGCCTGCTAATTCCTACATGGCCACACGGTGGTGTTGTAGGTCTACTTTTCCCTCAACACAATAAGCAGTTTTAAGCCTTCCTGCCTTGGCCCCTGAGGTTCCCACTGCCTGGAATGTTGACTCTCTCACTCTCCCCCCTTGATGGTAAAAGGTGCAGAGCAAATACTACCTTCCCCGGGAAGCCCTCCCTGACTGTCCTCTGCCCAAGCTAGCTGGAAAATGTGCTTCCAGCAAGCAAAGGGGACCTGTGTCACCTCCTGTCTTGCAAAGTGGTTTGTGACCAGGGATGAGAATCACCTGGGGATCTTGCTAAAACATAGATTTTGATTCAGTATAATGGCTCCACAATAATTTATTCTGTGTTGAGGGGGACATTATTTTATTTCCACAATAACTGGGGCTGGCATTTAGTTGCCAGGGGTTGAGAATGGTGGGCATATGGAAAGCCAGAATGTCCCACTGGACATTCCATCAAAACCGTACTGTATAATTATCTGACTTGCAATCTACTCTCTTTTATATATAAACGCAAGTGTAATTTTGGGTGTGATTTCAACATACCCTGAATTTTTCCAGGAGTGTTGCTATTATATATACCAAAGAAAAATGATTGTTTGATTGGTGGATAACTTTATTAACACTTAGCCATCATTTTGGGGAAAAAAAAAATCACATTCATGGCAATGCTGCCTGAGGCACACTGCATCATAGCTGTGAAATTCACAATGATTTTACATTTTGAAGTAATATTTCGCTGCCATATGGTGTCTGTCTTAGTTACCTAGTGCTGCTATAACAGAAATACCACAAGTGGATGGCTCTAACAAAGAGAAATTTATTTTCTCACAGTCTAGTAGGCTAAAAGTCCAAATTCAGGGCGTCTGCTCACGGGAGGAAACCCTGGTGGCATAGTGGTTACGTGCTATGGCTGCTAACCAAAGGGTTGGCAGTTTGAATCCGCCAGGCGCTCCTTGGAAACTCTATGGGGCATTTCTACTCTGTCCTGTAGGGTTGCTGAGTCGGAATCGACTTGATGGCACTGGGTTTGGTGTTTTTTGGTTTGCTGCAGGGGAAGTCTTTCTCTCACTGTTGGCTCTGGAGGAAGGTCCTTCTCATCAATCTTCCCTGGACAAGGAGCTTCTCCAGGTCCAAAGGACACGTTCTGCTCCCAGCACTGCTTTCTTGGTGGTATGAGGTCCTCAACTCTTTGCTTGCTTCCCTTTCCTTTTACCCCTTGTAAGATAAAAGGTGGTGCAGGCCCCACCCCTGGGAAACTCCCTTTACATTGGATCAGGGATGTGACCTGAGCAAGGGTGTTACATCCCACCCTAATCCTCTTTAGCCACAGGCAGAGATTATGATTTATAATACATACGAAAATCACAAAATGGAGAACAACCATGCAGTACCGGAAGTCATGGCCTAACCAAGTAGACACATATTTTGGGGGGCACAACTCAATCCATGACAGTGTCTTTTGTTTTATGTATGTTGAGGTACATATCACTTTATTACAACTTAATTTTTCTTTTTTCGTCATTTGTATTACAGCTGGTGAAGGAGTGTTTTTGTTGTTGTGGACATAGGTAGGTTATAAAGAAAAAACAAACTCATCTCGCCATCAAGTTGATTCCAACTCATTGTGACCCCCATGTGTGTAGAGTAGAACTGTGTTCCAGAGAATTTTTAATGGCCATGACTTTTTGGAAGCAGCTGGCCAGGCCTTTCTTCCAAGGCACCTCTGGGTGGGTTTGAACTGCTAACCTTTCAGTTAGTAGTTGAGCATTTAACCATTTGCACCACCTTTAAAAAAATTTTTTTTAGGTTATATTATATATGAATTTCATTTCAGAATAGTCAACATAAAAATTGTTATTGTTGTTGTTAGATGCTGTCCAGCCGGTTCCAACTCATAGTAACTCCATGTACAACAGAACAAAGACTGCTGGGTCCTACACCATCCTCACAATCATTGCTATGTTTGAGCCCATTGTTGCAGCCACTGTTTCAATCTATCATTGAGGGTCTTCCTATTTTTCACTGACCCTCTACTTTACCAAACATGATGCCCTTCTCCAGGGATTGGTCCCTTCTGATAACATGTCCAAAGTAAGTGAGATGAAGTCTTGCCATCCTTACTTCTAAAGAGCATCCTGGCTGTACTTCCTCCAAGACAGATTTGTTCATTCTTCTGGCAATCTATGGTATATTCAATATTCTTCACCAACACCATAATTCAAAGGCAAAGTTACACAAAACAAATTATTTGTGATTTAAAAAAATAGTTAGCCATCAGGGAAATACAAATAAAAATCACAATGAAACTTCACGTTCACTAAAATGGCTACAATCAGAAAAACAGATAATAATATGTGTTGGTGAAGATGTGGAGAATCAGAACCTTCGTACACCACTGATGGGAAGGTAAAATAGTGTAGCTGCTTTAAGCCTGGTAGTTATTTAAATTGTTAAACATAGAATTACCATATGACCCAGCAATTTCACTCCTAGGTGTATGCTGTTGTTGTTAGGTGCCATCTAGTCAGTTCCAACTCACAGTGACCTTACGCACAACAGAATGGAATGTCGCCTGGTTCTGCGCTGTCCTCACAATCGTTGCTGTATTCGATCCCATTGTTACTGCCACCATGTCAATCCATCTCACTGAGAGTCCTCCTCCTTTTTGCCAACCTTCTACTTTACCAAGCATGATGTCCTTCTCCAGGGTCTGGTGCCTCCTGATAACCCTAGGTATACACCCAAGAGAAATGAAGACATAGGTCTACACAAAAACTTGTATGTAAATATTCACAGCAGTGTTATTCATAATAGCCCAACAGTGGAAACAACTCAAATGTTTGTCAACTGATGAATGGGTAAATAAAATGTAGTTTATCTATACAACGAAATATTATTTAGCCATAAGCAGAAATGAAGCACTGATACATGCTATAACATGGATGGACCTTGAAAACATTATGCTAAATTGAAGTAGCCAGTCACAAAGGGCCACATATTGTATAATTACATTTACATGAAATGTTCAGAATAAGCTAATCTATAGAAAAGTAGATTAATGGTCATCTAGGAATAGGAGAAGGACCCCGGGTGGTACAAATGGTTAAGTGCTCAGCTGCTAACCTAAAGGTTGGTAGTTCGAATCACCCAGTGGCACCATGGGAGAAAAACCTATCGATCTGCTTCCACAAAGATTACAACATAGAAAACCCTATGGGGTACTTCTACTGTATCACATGGGGTCACCATGAATCAGAATGCACTTGGTGGCACATGAAAACAACAAAAGGGCAGGAAGGCTTGGAGGTAGGAGGATTAGATTAGGAGGTGACAACTAAGAGGCTACCAGGTTTCTTTTGGGGTGATGAAAATGTCCTAAAGTTGATTGTGGTGAGAGTTGCACAACTCTGTGAATATACCAAAAACCATTGACCCGTAGACAGGTGAGCTGTATGATATATGGGTAAAAAAAAAAAAAAATTTCTTTTTTTTTTTTGTAGTATCTCAATAAAGATGTTACAAAAAATTTAAGGGACAATGAACTGTTTACAGATGAGAATATTGATCTTCAATCCAGTTCAGATAACAAAACTGCCACTGACTAAATGCTTATATATGCCAGGCAGTTCACTCCCTGAGTTCTCATGACCTTTATGAGAAATACAATGAGCCATTCCCATTTTGGAGCTCTGGTGGTGCAGTGTTTAAGAGCTTGGCAGTTCAAATCCACCAGTGGCTCTTTGGAAATCCTGTGGGGCAGTTCTACTCCATCCTATAGGGTTGCTATGAGTTGGAATCAATTCTATGGCAACAGGTTTGGTTTTTGTTTTTTGGTTTTTTATTCTTACTTTACGGATAGGCCAAGAAAGTGATATAACTTACTCCCAAATGTGGTAATTCATCTTTAGCTTGCCTGGTTCTAATATGAGTTGGAATCAACTCAACGGCAGTGTGCTTTGGTTTATGTGAAAAAAAGAGCCCTGGTGTGCAAAGTTAAGTACTCCGCTGCTAACTGGAAGGCTGGCAGTTTGACCCCACCAGGCAGCTCCAAGGGAGAAAGACTTGGT
This sequence comes from Loxodonta africana, assembly GCF_030014295.1. NCBI lineage: Eukaryota > Metazoa > Chordata > Mammalia > Proboscidea > Elephantidae > Loxodonta > Loxodonta africana. The sequence goes on from NC_087352.1 coordinate 18,059,659, forward strand.
GATCTACTCCTGTACAGCCTAGGAAACCAGAGGAAGTTCTACTGTGCCATATGCTATGAGTCAAAATCGACTCAATGGCATTCAACAGTAAAAACAATAATAGTAAGAAGTTAGAAATAATTTTGATGTCTATAAAAATAAACACAGTTCCAAAGTATCAAGTTCCTTATTTGAGCCTGGCCCAGTTCATGCTGTTTACCTCATTTAATCATAACAACAATGCACTGAAGTCAATTCTTTCTTTTGTCCCTTGTTTACAGATGAGAACCGAGGCACAGGGACGTTGAGTAATTTGCCTCAACATTACACAACGAGGAAGTGTCAGACACCCAGTTCTGCCAGACCAGGACACCCACATTAACTATTTGCTTTACTGCTAACATGCTTGGGTGGAAAATTCCACGGCCTCAAAGGCCAGGAATGGGTAGTGCATTTGCTGAGCATAAAAGGATCTTTGTATTGTACTGTTTAGTGGACAGCACAAGTTACAAAAACGTACGCATCATATATTCTCGTATATGTATATATATTATCTGATTACTACCTATATGGTGAAAGGATACAACCCTATCCCACACCTTTCCTGACTTTAAACCATGTAGTATCCCCTTGTTCTTTTCAAACGGCTGACTCTTGATCCAAGTACAGATCCCTCACAACGACAATTAAGTGTTCCAGAATTCCCGTTCTCTGCAGTGTTTTTGATAATTTGTTATGAGCTACACAGCCAAATGCCTTTTGCATTGTCAATAAAACACAGGTAAACATCTCTCCCCCACGTGTCTGTCAGTTTGTCGTACTGTGGGGGCTTGTGTGTTGCTGTGATGCTGGAAGCTATGCAACCGGTATTCAGATACCAGCAGGGTCACCCATGGAGGACAGGTTTCAGCTGAGCTTCCAGACTAAGACAGACTAGGAAGAAGGACCCGGCAGTCTACTTCTGAAAAGTATGAGCCAGTGAAAACCTTACGAATAGCAGTGGAACATTGTCTAATATAGTCCTGGAAGATGAGCCCCCCAGGTTGGAAGGCACTCAAAAGATGACTAGGGAAGAGCTGCCTCCTCAAAGTAGAGTCAACCTTAATGAGTGGATAGAGTAAAGCTTCCGGGACCTTCATATGCTGATGTGGCGCAATTCAAAATGAGAAGAAAGAGCTGCAAACTTCCATTAATAATCAGAACCTGGAATGTATGAAATATGAATCTAGGAAAATTGGAAATCACCAAAAATGAAATGGAACTCATAAACATCAATATCCTAGGCATTAGTGAGCTGAAATGGACTGGTATTGGCCATTTTGAGTCAGACAATCATATAGTCTACTATGCTGCGAATGACAACTTGAAGAGGAATGATGTTGCATTCATCGTCAAAAAGAACATTTCAAGATCTATCCTGAAGTACAATGCTGTCAGTGATAGGATAATATCCATACGCCTACAAGGAAGACCAGTTAATACGACTATTCAAATTTACACACCAACCACTAGGGCCAAAGACGAAGAAATAGAAGATTTTTATCAGCTGCTACAGTCTGAAATTGATCGAACATGCAATCAAGATGCACTGATAATTACTGGTGATTGGAATGCAAAAGTTGGAAACAAAGAAGAAGGATCAGTATTTGGACAATATGGCCTTGGTAATAGAAACAATGCTGGAGATGGAATGATAGAATTTTGCAAGACCAACGACTTCTTCATTGCAAATACCTTCTTTCACCAGCATAAACAGTGACTATTTTTATACGCATGGACCTCACCAGATGGAACACACAGAAATCAAATTGACTACATCTATGGAGAGAGACGATGGAAAAGCTCAATATCATCAGTCAGAACAAGGCCAGGGGCTGACTGTGGAAGAGACCATCAATTGCTCATATGCAAGTTCAAGCTGAAACTGATGAAAATCAGACCAAGTCCATGAGAGCCAAAATATGACCTTGAGTATATCCCACCTGAATTTAGAGACCATCTGAAGAGTAGATTTGACGCATTGAACACTAGTGACCAGAGACCAGACGAGTTGTGGAATGACATCAAGGACATCATCTATGAAGAAAGCAAGAGGTCACTGAAAAGACAGGAAAGAAAGAAAAGACCAAGATGGATGTCAGAGGAGACTCTGAAACTTCCTCTTGAGCGTCGAGCAGCTAAAGCAAAAGGAAGAATTGATGAAGTAAAAGAACTGAACAGAAGATTACAAATGGCCTCTTGAGAAGACAAAATAAAGTATTATAATGACATGTGCAAAGAGCTGGAGATGGAAAACCAAAAGGGAAGAACACGCTCAGCGTTTCTCAAGCTGAAAGAACTGAAGAAAAAATTCAAGCCTAGAGTTGCAATAGTGAAGGATTCCACGGGGAAAATATTAAATGATGCAGGAAGCATCAAAAGAAGATAGAAGGAATACACAGAGTCATTATACCAAAAAGAATTAGTCGATATTCAAACATTTCAAGAGGTGGCATATGATCAGGAACCGATGGTACTGAAGGAAGAAGTCCAAGCTGCTCTGAAGGCATTGGCGAAAAACAAGGCTCTGGGAATTGACAGAATACCAGTTGAGGTGTTTCAACAAACAGATGCAGCGCTAGAGGTGCTCACTCATCTATGCCAAGAAGTATGGAAGACAGCTTCCTGGCCAACTGACTGGAAGAGATCTATATTTATGCCTATTCCCAAGAAAGGTGATCCAACCGAATGTGGAAATTATAGAACAATATTGTTAATATCACACGCAAGCAAAATTTTGCTGAAGATCATTCAAAAACGGCTCCAGCAGTATATCGACAGGGAACTGCCAGAAATTCAGGCTGGTTTCAGAAGAGGATGTGAAACCAGGGATATCATTGCTGATGTCAGATGGATCCTGGCGGAGAGCAGAGAATACCAGAAGGAAGTTTACCTGTGTTTTATTGACTATGCAAAGGCATTTGACTGTGGATCATAACAAACTATGGATAACACTGCGAAGAATGGGAATTCCAGAACTATTAATTGTGCTCATGAGGAACCTTTACAAGGATCAAGAGGCAGTTGTTCGGACAGAACAAGGGGATACTGATTGGTTTAAAGTCAGGAAAGGTGTGCGTCAGGGTTGTATTCTTCCACCATACCTATTTAATCTGTATGCTGAACAAATAATACGAGAAGCTGGACAATATGAAGAAGAACGGGGCATCAGGATTGGAGGAAGACTCATTAACAACCTGCGTTATGCAGATGATACAACCTTGCTTGCCAAAAGTGAAGAGGACTCGAAGCACTTAGTAATGAAGATCAAAGACCGCAGCCTTCAGTATGGATTACACCTCAACATAAAGAAAACAAAAATCCTCACAACTGGACCAATGAGCAACATCATGATAAACGGAGAAAAGATTGAAGTTGTCAAGGATTTCATTTTACTTGGATCCGCAATCAACAGTCACCGAAGCAGCAGTCAAGAAATCAAAAGACGCATTGCATTCGGCAAATCTGCTGCAAAGGACCTCTTCAAAGTGTTGAAGAGCAAAGATGTCACCCCGAGGACTAAGGTGCGCCTGACCCAAGCCATGGTATTTTCAATCGCATCATATGCGTGTGAAAGCTGGACAATGAATAAGGAAGACCAAAGAAGAGCTGACGCCTTTGAACTGTGGTGTTGGCTAGGAATATTGAATATACCATGGACTGCCAAAAGAACGAACAAATCCGTCCTGAAAGAAGTGTGGCCAGAATGCTCCTTAGAGGCACGGATGGCGAGACTGCATCTTACATACTTTGGACATGTTGCCAGGAGGGATGAGTCCCTGGAGAAGGACATCATGCTTGGCAGAGTAGAGGGCCAGCGGAAAAGAGGAAGACCCTCACAAGGTGGATTGACACAGTGGCTGCAACAATGAGCTCAAGCATGACAACGATTGTAAGGATGGTGCAGGACCGGGCAGTGTTTCTTTCTGTTGTGCATAGGGTCTCTATGAGTCGGAACCGACTCAACGGCACCTAACAACAACAACAAAACATCCCTCTGGTGTTGTCTGCTTTCAGCCAGGATCCATCTGACATCAGCAATGATATCCCTGGTTCCACGTCTTCTTCCAAGTCTGGCTTGAATTTCTGGCCCTTCCCTGTTGATACACTGCTGCACCTGCTTTTGAATCAGCAAAATTTTGCTGGCATGTGATATTAATGATACTGTTTGATAATTTCCACATTTGGCTGGATCACCTTTCTTGGGAATAGGCATAAATATGGATCTTTTCCAGTCCAGCTGGCCAGGTAGCTGTCTTCCAAATTTCTTGGCATGGATGAGTGAGTACTTACAGTGCTGCATCCATTTGTTGAAACATCTCAACTGGTATTCTGTCAATTCCCAGAGCCTTGTTTTTCGCCAATGCCTTCAGAGCAGCTTGGACTTCTTCCTTCAGTAGCATTGGTTCCTGATCATATGTTACCTTTTAACGTGGGTGAATGTCAACCAAGTTTTTTTTGGTATAGTGACTCTGTGTATTCCTTCCATCTTCTTTTGATGATTTCTGCTGTTTAATATTTTCCCCGTAGAATCCTTTAGTATTGCAACTCAAGGCTTGAAGTTTTCTTCAGTTCTTTCAGTCTGAGAAATGCTGAGTATGTTGTTCCCTTTTGGTTTTCTATCTCCAGGTTTTCGTACACATCCTCACAATACTTTGTCTTCTCGGACTGCCCTTCCAAATATTCTGTTCAGCTCTTTTACTTCATTATTTTTTCCTTTTGCTTTAGCTACTCGATGTTCAAAAGTAAGTTTCTGAGTCTCTTCTGACATCCATTTAGGTCTTTTCTTTCTCTCCTGTCTTTTTTAATGACCTCTTGCTTTCTCCATGTATGATGTCATTCCACAATTCGCCTGTCTTGGAAGTACAACCAAAATGTTCCTTAGAAGAAAGGTTGGCCAGACTACGTCTTACGTACTTTGGACATATTATCAGGAGGTATCAGTCCCTGGAAAAGGACATCGTGCTTGGTAAAATAGAGGGTCAGCAAAAAAGAGGAAGACCCTCAACGAGATGGACTGACATAGTGGTTGCAACAATGTGTTCAAGCATAGCAATGACTGTGAGGCTTGTACAGGGTTGGGAATTGTTTTGTTCTGTTATGCATAGGGTTGCTGTGAGTCGGAATTGACTGGAAGGCACCTAACGACAACATTATATAGAAAGAGCTCATTCGGGGGGGGGGGAAGGGTAGCAGCATATTTAAAAGAACAGCTGAGCTAAGACTTAGCACAGAAGTGGGTCTCAGACCTTTTGCTTCTAAATTGGTCCTGGCTTTTATCTGGTGACATATGTCCAGTGTTTTTAGTTCCTTGACATGAGTTTCTTGGTTCCTCAAACCAAAAGACCAAACCCAGTGCCGTCGAGTCAATTCTAACTCATAGCGACCCTATAGGACAGAGTAGAGCTGCCCTAAAGAGTTTACAAGGAGCGCCTGGCGGATTTGAACTGTCCACCCTTTGGTTAGCAGCCGTAGCACTTAACGACTAAGCGCCAGGGTTTCCTTGGTTCCTAGGCAGGACTAATTATGACATGGGGCAATCAAATCGTTTCTGTGTCTATGCAGGATTCTAGTTTTAGTTGGTTTGCCTAAAAAACAATCCTAAGAGGAAGCATTAAGGGAAATCTGGTTGCTTATTGTTCAAAATTTAGCCTCAGGTTAAGATACTGGTTCTCTTGTGTCCGGCCTACGCCATATGTTGTTTGCTTTCGAATTTTTACAGCTTCTGCTCGCAAGAGGGTTAATTTTACCTCAGGACCCCAGACCTGTCTCAGAACATTATCGGATATAGTGCAGGATGATAAGCCCCTCATGGTGGAAGGCACTCAAAAGGCGACTGGGGAAGAGCTGCCTCCTCAAATAGAGTTGACCTTAGTGATGTGGATGGGGTAAAGCTTTCGGAACCTCATTTGCTGTCGTGGCACTACTCAAAATGAGAAGAAACAGCTGTAACATCCACTAACAATCGGATTATGGAATGCTCGAAGTATGAATCTAGGACAGACAGAATGCTGATTAGTAAAGAGGATGATGAGACTTGTGTCATGTACTTCAGACATGTTATTAGGAGAGACCAGTCCGTGGAGAAGGACATCATGCTTGGAAAAGTAGAGGCTCAGTGAAAAACAGGAAGACCACCACAAGACGGATTAACACACTGGCTGCAATGATGGGCTTAAGCATAGAAACGCTTGTGAGGATGGCACAGGACCGGACATTGTTTAGTTCTGTTATGCGTACAGTCTCTATGAGTCGGATTAAACTCCAGGGCACCTAACAATAACGAATCTTTGGCTGCGGGCCCAGAGAGGCCACAGAAGCGCTAAGGTCACACAGCTCGGGACGGGAAGGTTGGGGACTGGCAACGGCCCCTCAAGGACATTTGATTGCTTTGGCGCGGAACTCCTCAGCCACACCCTAGTGGAGCAACCCGGAGGGGGCAAACTTCCGGTGGGTGTGCCACTTTCGTGCGGGGCAGCCGATTCAGCTGTTGTAACGCGCACCGGAATTCCGTCATCTGTCACTCCCCGCCCTTTTCCGGAGGTGACGCACGACGGGGTTGCCGGAAGAAGTGGCGAAGTTACTTTTGAGGGGACCGAAACAGTGGCGGCGTTCAAGGGGATACAGAGAAGGAGGAAGCGGAGCAGAGAAAGCGGACAGAGTCAGGTGCACCCGAGGGGGGCGTGGGAGGAGTCCGGGGCTATGGCATCTCAGCCCTTCCCGCGCCGCTCCATTCAGCCCCCTTCTTTCGTTCTTCCCCCGCCCCTTCATAACTCGTACCGCCCCCCGGCTGTTTCCAGGGTAACGGAACCAGGAGACCCCGCGAGAGGCCGCCCCGAAGACCCCCACGCGCAGCCATGAGCCCCGCCCCCCGCTGGTGTTTGGAGAGGGGCGGGACCTGGAGCGAGGTGTGGGGGCGGAGCATGATGGGGCGAGGGGGAAAAGCCTGACGGGAGGGGAGGGGGCGGGGCTTGTAGAGAGAGGGGGTACGGATGGGGCGGGGCTTGGAGCACGATGTTGGGGGCGGCCGTGAGCGGTGGAGATGAGAACCGAACTTGGAAGGAAGGGGGTGAGGATCTGAAAGGAAAAGATGAGGACAGAACTAAAGTTTGCTCAGAAGAAGTGACGTGGAGTCTGAGTACCCAAGCCAGTAGTCGTGTGGTGGATTCTGCCTTATAGTGACCCTGTAGGACAGAGTAGAACTGCCCCATGGGATATCTAGTAGGGGCTGGTGGAGTCAAACTGCTGAACTTTGGGTTAGCAGCTGTAGCTCTTAACCACTGCACCACCAGGGTTCCTGAATAAGTAAAACCAAAAAGACCCCACCTGTTGCCTAAGAGTCTATTGTGAACCACAGCGACTGTGTAGGCCAAGAGTAGAATGGCCCCATAGAGTTTCCAAGGAGTACCTGGTGGATTCGAACTGCCGACCTTTTGGTTAGCAGCTGTAGGTCTTAACCATCAGGCCACCCGCATAAGAACAGGTGGGGTGGAATTTGATGGGAGGGAGGAGTGAATGCTTAGGATTGAAGGAGGAGGGTGGGACCTGGAAGTAGCAGGTAGGAGGGAAAAACCTTAGTAGGGTGTGCCTTGGAGCAGAAGGGGCCAGACCTGGGGACATGGGGAGGGGAGGAGCCTGGAGCAGAAAAAGGGCAGAGCCTTTTAGAATAGGATGGGAGGGTTTGAAGGTAGGAGCTCCTGGTGGCGTCTTTATGGAGTTGGGGAGGAGTCTGGGAGAGATGGAAGGAGGAGAGGGGACCTCATTAGCACATGTAACTAGCTCAGAGGAGACCCATCCTGACTCCTCAAGTCTCTTAAAATGTGTTGCCATCGAGTCGATTGTGACTCATAGTGGCCCTGTAGGAGAGTAGACCTTACCCATAGAGTTCCAAAGCAGACTGCCACATCTTTCTCCCGCAGAGCAGCTGGTGGGTTCAAACGAGCAACCTTTCAGTTAGTAGCTAAGTACATAACTACTGCGCCACCAGGACTCCTTTTGAGGCTCATAATCCCCCTGTATTGCAGGCTGCTCCGTGACCCCACCATGTCCACCCCCACCACCAGTTCCCTGGACAGCCCCCTGCCTGGTGAGTGTCCCGCACCCACACCCAGCCCACCCCCCCGCAACACACACACATCGGTCAGGAAGGAGGCACTCACTGTGCCTCCCTGTTGCCTCTCTCCCAGGAAATGGCCCCCCTCAGCCTGGAGCCCCCTCTTCTTCACCTGCTATAAAGGAGGAGGGCCCTGAGCCTTGGCCTGGGGGTCCAGACCCCGATGTCCCAGGCACAGATGGGGCAGGCTCTGCCTGCAGCGTGGGTGAGATGGGGCCCCAGGATGGGATGTGGAAGTAGGTGTGGGGGCTCAAGGTGGGATCTGGGAAGGTAGAAAGATTAGAACCAGGATGGGGAGATGGCAAGCCCCTGCCTCTTGTTGATTTTTTTCCTCTCTCGTTCCCCCTTGTCATCTCTTGCTTTGATTCATTCTTTGGGGTGCACTGACACATCTTTCTCTCTGGTCTCCATCTCCTTGGGTGTTCACATCTCCCTGCTCGGGCTTCCACCCTGGGACCTCTCTTAGGCCTGTCTCCCTGTGGCTCCTTCTCTCATGATCTTCATCTGACCGCCCTAGTCATCCCAGACCCAATGGAGGAGCCAGAGCGCAAGCGGAAGAAGGGCCCAGCTCCCAAGATGCTGGGCCATGAGCTGTGCCGCGTGTGCGGGGACAAGGCCTCTGGCTTCCACTACAACGTACTCAGCTGCGAGGGCTGCAAGGGCTTCTTCCGGCGCAGTGTGGTCCGTGGTGGGGCTGGGCGCTATGCCTGCCGGGGCGGTGGAACGTGTCAGATGGACGCCTTTATGCGGCGCAAGTGCCAGCAGTGCCGACTACGGAAGTGCAAAGAGGCGGGGATGAGGGAGCAGTGTAAGTGTGGGCAGTGGGATGCGGGGCCGTGCCAGCCCGGCGCCCGCTCTCCTTAGAGCCTCTGCTGAGGTCCGTGTGCCCACACAGGTGTCCTCTCCGAAGAACAGATTCGGAAGAAGAAGATACAGAAGCAACAGCAGCAGCAGTCACCCGTGGGGTCAGGAGGTGGCAGCAGCTTATCCTCTGGGCCTGGGGCCTCCCCTGGGGAGCCTGAAGGGGGCAGCCAGGGCTCTGGGGAAGGAGAGGGCGTCCAACTAACGGCGGCTCAGGAACTTATGATCCAGCAGTTGGTGGCGGCCCAGCTGCAGTGCAACAAGCGCTCCTTCTCTGACCAGCCCAAAGTCACGGTATGGGCCCTCGTGCAGCCTCGAGGAGGGCCAGGCACACCAGGGTCGAGCCGGCAGGGCTGTGGCCTAAAGCAAGGGAGGGCAGGAGCTCTAGAGGATGAGGCTTGGCCTCCAGGTGCCCCCGTGGCCCTGGTTCCAGGGAAGAGTCTTGTGTGACTCTGGCCACCTGTGTCCTCAGCCCTGGCCTCTGGGTGCAGACCCTCAGTCCCGTGATGCCCGTCAGCAGCGCTTCGCCCACTTCACAGAGCTGGCCATCATCTCCGTGCAGGAGATTGTGGACTTCGCCAAGCAGGTACCCGGCTTCCTACAGCTGGGCCGAGAAGACCAGATCGCTCTCCTCAAGGCATCCACCATCGAGGTAATGGCTGGCCCGCCCATCCCCAGGCAGGCGCTGCCCTCCTGCCTCCGAGGGACCCTGGAGAGGAGCCCTAGGGTAGATGCTGGGTAGCGGCAAGCAGGACTTACCAGTCCCTGCTCTCTTGGAGGAGACATTCCATGGAGGAAGATGTTGTTCTTGTTCTTAGCTGCCATTGAGTCGGTTCTGACTCGTGACTCCACGTGTGCAGAGTAGAACTGCTTCATAGGGTTTTCAAGGCTGTGACCTTTTGGAAGCAGATTGTGAGGCCTGTCTTCGAGGCGCCTCTGGGTGGGTTCAAATCACCAACCTTTTAGTTAGTAGTCGAGTGCTTAACTGTTAATGCCACCCAAGGACTCGTTACAGAGGAAGGTAGTGGATATCAGATGCATTCACAGGACCATCAGAGTTTTGCTGATCCCAGGACAGAAAGGAACAAGGGGTTGAGTTTGAGGACTGGGCTAGAGGGGCCTGCTTTAGGAAGAGTGTGCCAAAAAGGCTTTCTCCAGGATAACAAATAAGTATTGATTGTCTGCTGTATAGGAGCCTTGGTGGCACAACAGTTAAGTGCTTGGCTGCTAACCAAAAGGTTGGCTTTGGAACTCACCCAGTGGCTCTTCAAGAGAAAGACCTGGCGATCTGCTTCCGTAAAAGATTACAGCCTAGAAAACCCTATGGGGCGGTTTTACTGTGTCACATGGGGTTGTTACAAGTCGGAATCAACTCCAGGGCACCTAAGAACAACAATAGCCTACTGTGTGCCAGGCTCTGTCCTAGGTATTGGGGATAGAGCAATGAACCAGACAGACAAAGATAGACGAACACTTCTGCTACCTTCCTGGTACAGATCTGGGAAAAGCATGAGCTACGTGGAGGATGCAGTGCGTGCTGAAGCCTGGGGGAGGGAAGGAGCCTGGAGAGCTCCACGTGTGGACCAGCGGTGATGTAGCTGAGAGCAGGGGTCAGGGTTGAGCAGTGATCCTGATGAGACCAGCCCCTGACTTGGGCCGAAAGGGGAGGCCTAAAGGGTTACACAGGGCCCCCTCGTGCCCCCAGCCTCCCCCTGGTCCCCACCACCCTCAGATCATGCTGCTGGAGACGGCCAGGCGCTACAACCATGAGACGGAGTGCATCACCTTTCTGAAGGACTTCACCTACAGCAAGGACGACTTCCACCGTGCGGGTAGGCCAAGCGCAGCATCATAGTTACCTAGAGCTGCTGTGACAGAAAAACACCACGGCAGGGTGGGGAGGTGTGGGGGTAGCGAGGCCTTTCAGGAAGACATTTATTGTCTCAGAGATGGGAGGTCCTGGTGGCACAAAGGTTAACTGCTCAGCTGCTACCATAAAGCTTAGTGGTTCAAGCTCACCCAGGGTCTCTCCGGGGAAAAGACCTGGTAACCTGCTCCTGTAAAGATTAACCCAAAACCAAATCAAACCAGATGCTATCAAGTCGATTCTGACTCATGGTGACTCTAGGACAGAGTCGAAGTGCCCCATGGGGTTTCCAAAGCTCTAATCTTTATGGAAATAAACTGTCACATCTTTCTCCTGCGGAGCAGGCTGGTGGGTTTGAACCGCCGACCTTTCAGTTAGTAGCCAAGCACTTAACCACTGCTCCACCAGGGCTCCTCTGTAAAGATGACAGCCTAGTAAACCCTAGGGGGCAGTTCTACTGGGGGCAGCTCTGCTCTGTCACATGAGATCAGTACGAGTGAAAAATGATTCAGCAGCACTCAACAACAACAAAGTCTAAAGCAGGATGTTGTCCATGTTGGTTACTTCTGGGCGCCTCTCCTCTAGTTTCCAGTGGCTACTGCAATCCTTGCCATTCCTTTGCTTGTAGACGGGTCCTAACAGGTGTCTCTCTTGACCTTGTATGTGCCTGTTCTGATTTTTATACCACCACTGCGAAGGGATTAGTTTTAGGGCCCACCCTACTCTGATGTGACATCATTACCATAACAAAAAAACCCTTATCTCCAAACAGGGTTCTATTGATAGGTACAGGGATTAGGACGTCCTTATAACTTTTTAGGGAATACAGTCCATCCATGACGGGCAGGCTTGGGAGCCACCTGGTACCCTTCTCGGCCCCTGCTGGCTGGCATACCTCGGGCTGTCACACTTCTGGCTGATCCTGCATTTCATTATGTCCAAAGTGGTGGTGAGGGGTGAGCCCGCCTCATAACAAGCCTTCAGCGAGACAAGAGGTGCTCTGTACGGTGGGACACAACGGAGGATGCCACAGAGTTTGTCGGCTGTCATGGGGGGCATCTTGGTGGGAATTAGGCAAAGGCACTGGCCTCCACCCTGATCTCTCAGCCAAGGGAGAGCAGGCTGGATTGTGTGCAGAACACTGTGCAGTGTACAACGTACAGCCTGTGCAGCTGGAGGGAGCAACCCTGGTCCCTGCTCTCCAAGAGCATTTACCTGGGGGATGTGGGCAGGCAGGTGGGCTTCCTGGAGGAAGTGCAGTTGAGCTGAGGCCTGAGGGGTAAGAAGCACCACCTAAGGGACAGGGGTGGGGATAGCATTGAGGCCAGGTTGCAGCGTGCATAAAGGCCCAGCTCCCTCATCTTCTTCTTCTAGCCTCCGGCCTCTCCATCACCCAAGACAGTCCCAGGAACCCTTTGAGTGTGAGTTTAGCAGGGCAGCACAGGGAGGGGCGAGTGTTTCTGGCAAGGGCATCAGCATGTGCAAAGGCCCTGAGGCAGGGAAGAGCTGCCAGGTTTGAGGAACTATAGAAGGCCAAGGCAGCCAAAACACAGAGATGGGGCTGCAGAGGGGGCAGGGCATCCAGTCACTTCATACCCCCTGTCTGCCACCACCCCAGGCCAGACTTCCTGGAACATTGCAGGGTACCTCAGCATGGGGCTCCCTGCCTCCACTGCTGCCTGATCCAGTCTGTTCTCTCACATGGCCGCCAGAGGACACCTCATGCCCCTCCTCTGCGTAGAACCCTTCACTGCTCTCAAGCAGAGAAAAGCGAAAGCCACTCACCGCAGCCCTCACAGCCCCACAGGATCAGCCTCACCTCCCACCCTCTCCCTGTTGCTCCCTCAGCTCCAGCCACACAAGCCTCTTGCCCTGATTTGAATGCACTAAGTGTGCTCCTGCCTAAGGGCCTTTGCATTTGCTGTTCCCTCTGCATGGAACCAAGCTGACCAACTTGTTCTGGTTTTAACACTGAAAGTCCTGTGGGCCAGAAAACCCCAGTCTCAGGCAAACCAGGCACTTGGTCACCCTGCCTGGCACAGTCACATGCCCTTGTTACTTCTTCTCTTAGGGTGACTGCTGAAATGACACCTTCAGGTCAAGTGTCATCGAGGATGACACAGAGCGTCTCTGTGGTCACACAGGGCATCTTAGGAAAAGGCACTAGCCCCTACCCTGATCTTGGCCAAGGGAGAGCAGACTGAATCTCAGTGCATTGTGCAGTGCACAACCTACACAGCTGGATGGGGCAGCCCTAGCCAGCCCTTCTTCAGCTCATTGCTCAAATGACACATTTGAGTCACATGTTCCCCTACAGTGAGACCTTCCCTGACCACCTTGTCTAAAACATAATTGTGACCCTCAACAATCCTGAATACTCTTCCCTCCCTGCCTCATTTTCTTCCATAGAACTTATCACCGTCTGACAAGCTAGATATTTTACTTCCAGGTATTTCTAGTGTTTGTCCCTTCAACCTTCAAATGTAAGTTCCACAAGGGCGGTGACTTTGTCCTGGCAACGGCTCTGTCTCAGGGCCTGGTGTATAGTGGTGGTGTTAGCGGCCATCAAGTTGGCGGCACCTCATGGTGACCCCACCCACTGCACAATCTTGCTCCACTTCCACCGTCATTGGCATGCTGGAGTCCATTGTTGTGGCCACTGTGTGTTTTGAGTGTCTAGGAACCTAGGGGGCTCATCTTCCAGCACGCTGTCAGACAGTATTATGTTGTGATCCATAGGGTGTGTGTTGGCTCATTTTCAGAAGTAGATCACCAGGCCTTTCTTCCTAGTCTGTCTTAGTCTGGAAGCTCCGCTGAAACTTGTCCACCATGGGTGGCCCTGCTGCTATTTGAAATACCGGTGACGTAGCTTCCAGCATCATTGATACATGCAAGCCACCACAGTGGGACAAACTGACAGATGGGTGGTGATGGTGCACAGCAGGTGCTTACTAAAGTGGAGTGAACGCACGAGGCAGTCTCGGGACTGAGTATGGCCTTTACCCGGAGAGCAGGGGGACCACCGCAGGGGTAACGTGACCTGACCTAGGATTAAAAAGACTTTCCTCTGGCACAAGGACAGCTGTAGGGCAGCCAGGGAGGAGTAGCTGCGTTTGTGCAGCGAGAGTGAGTTAGAGACACTGAGTAAATGCTCTCTCTCCTGATGCATGCCATCATCTAGGGAAGAGGTATTACATCTGCTAGGAGCCCTGGTGGTGCAGTGGTTAAGTGCTCAGCTGCTAACTGAAAGGTTGGCGGTTCAAGCCCACCAGTGGCTCCGTGGGAGAAAGACCTGGTGATCTGCTTCCATAAAGATTAAACCAAAAAAGAAAAAAAAAAACCCATTGCTGTTGAGTCCATTCTAACTCACCGCGACCCTGTAAGACAGAGTAGAACTGCCCCATAGAGTTTCCAAGGCTGTAATCTTTACAGAAGCAGACTGCCACCTTTCTTCTGTGGCGCGGCTGGTGGGTTCTAACTGCTGATCTCTCAGTTAGCAGCAGAGCGCTTAATCACTGTGCCACCAGGGTTCCTTTCATAAAGATTATTCACAGTGACCCCATGTGACAAAATAGAACTGCTCCATAGGGTTTCTTAGGCCATAAAGATTACAGCCTAGGAGCCCTATGGGGCAGTTCTGCTCTGTCACATGGGGTTGCTATGAATCAGAATTGACTCATAGCACCCAGCGACAACAACATGTCAGGCAGTTGTATAGGCACGGGGACACAGAAGGGAACAAAAATGACAAAGACCTTGTAATCACCACCATTGGTGGTGGGCAGGTCAGGGCCCTGGGCACAGGGGCCAGTTTCAGGCCAGGGAAATTTGGGAAGCAGGCAGTCTTCCCACGCCCTTCCTCCTCTGGCCCCTGCCCTGCTACAGGCCTGCAGGTAGAGTTCATCAACCCCATCTTCGAGTTCTCACGGGCCATGCGGCGGCTGGGCCTGGACGATGCTGAGTATGCCCTCCTCATCGCCATCAACATCTTCTCGGCTGACCGGCCCAACGTGCAGGAGCCCAGCCGTGTGGAGGCACTGCAGCAGCCCTACGTGGACGCGCTGCTCTCCTACACGCGCATCAAGAGACCACAGGTACGGGCTACCCAGAGCAGAGACCCAGCCCCGAGGCCCTGGCGAGGGACCAGGCTCATGTGGGTCAGTCCTCAGGGAGTCCTCAGGGTCTGTGCCTGGGGCTGGAGTCCTACGTCCTCGTCAAAGCCCAGACTCCGTCTGCCCCACAGCAGCTCCCTGAGCTCCGGTCGCTGTTCCCTCGCAAGGTCTGTCCTCAGACCCCTGTCCTCCCACTGAGGAGCCAGGCCTGGTCCAGGTCTGGTGGTGGAGGGTGGGTAGGCCGGGTGCGGTGGGGTAGCCTTCAAGTCCATGCTCTGCCTAAGCTGGCTGTCTGAGGGAGGCCAGCAGTGCCCCTCATCAGTGCCACCCGCCCGCAGGACCAGCTGCGCTTCCCTCGCATGCTGATGAAGCTGGTGAGCCTGCGCACGCTGAGCTCCGTGCACTCGGAGCAGGTCTTTGCCCTTCGGCTCCAGGACAAGAAGCTGCCGCCCCTGCTGTCGGAGATCTGGGACGTGCACGAGTGAGGGGCCCGCCCCACGGCCGTCAGCAGATGGACACTGCTGCCCCTTCCTCCTTCTGAGCTGGAAGGGGGCCTGCCGGGCCTGAGGGCCTGCCTTGTGGCTCTGCCAGGCCTCAGCCTTTGGGGTGACCCGGGTCAGCGTCCAGGCAGGCTCCCTTCCTGCCCAGCAAGTCTTCCTGGGAGGGCAGAGGGGTCATAGTTCCCAACCTCTGACCTCTCCCAGTGCTCCCGGTTGCCTTCCCCACCCAGCTTACACCTCCAGCCCACCGCGCAGTGCACCTTGAACAGAGGGAGGGGAGGGACCACATCTCTCCCAACAGCCCGAGAGACCAGAGGGTCCCCCCGCCTTTCTCTACTCCTTTTATTTAATAAAATTAAAAAAAAAACAAAATAGGAATACAAACCTGCTCTGAGCTGGAGTGTGGTCAAGAGGTGGAGAAGGGGTGGGCTGCCAGGGTCTCCATTCACGCCAGCCCCTGGACCAGCTCCAGCGGAGTTCTCATCGACCAGGCTGCTGGGGCCAGACTCAGATAAGCACAGCACAGGTCTTGTGTGCCAGGCCCCAGGGACTCCAGAGGAGAGGCCTGCCGGCCTGGGGCCACCTTCCTGTACAAGATGAATCAGAACCTTGCGAAGGACAAATGGGGCATAAGTGGATGAGGGGGACAGGACTTTTTGCTCAGTATTTGCCGAGGTCCTTGCAACTGAGAACGGCAACCTGTGGGCGTGGAGTCCCTGAGAGGTGCAAACAGGCTGCTTACTGAAAATTTGGTGGTTGGAGTCCACCCAGAGGCGCCTCAGAAGGTCAGGCAATCAGCTTCTGAAAAATCAGCTGCTGAAAACCTTGCGGCACACAGTTCTACCCTGACACACATGGGGCTGCCGGGAGTCAGAGTTGACCCCAGCACATTTGGTTTGCTGGGGACCAGGCTTCCATTCAACAAACATTTATTGTTTACTACAGTAAAATCTGTGTAAGGCAGAAACCTTTCAGAAAAAGAAAACTTGAATAATAGCAATAGAAAAGTGGTAAGACTGCATTCTGCTAAAGGTGGAAAACTTGCCAGACCCAGGAGAGGCAGGCCCGTCAAGTTCTGGCTCTCACAGATTTCACTGTACATGCCAAACGCAGTTGAAGGTGCTGAAAAAAATCAACGGACACTGAAGTTGCAACCAGTCAGGGGTGGCAGCGGGCAGATGGTTGGGACAGAATATTTGGGAATAGGAGCTTTAATAGCAGCGGCCCGTGGTAGTGTGGGGGTCCAAAGGAGGTGGCCAGGCGAGGCTTCACAGGGACCTAAAAGATGAGGTGGCTGGAGTCCAAGTTGAGGGAATCCATGGGCACAGACTGGAAAGTAAGAAACCTGATGATTTAGTTTAGAACAAGGGCAGGCCATTGAGTTCCCACAATTCCTCCTTCTGAGCCAGGCCCTCAGGGGACACCGAGGTGAGCTGGACTGGCAGTACCGGTCCAGGGTGAATAGCGGCCTGTTTTCAGGGATGGGCTGGGTACCGAAAAGGTATGTTTATTTCGGAAGAGTATGGTTATATGCGATCGCCCTAGCCTGGCAGTCTCCCCGCCCTGCGCTGGGTCTAGTTTACAGAGGGGAAACTTTGAGGCCGTGAGACGGGCGAAGTAGCTAGGCCACGACCCGAGCGCGTATCGCCAGGATCTACAGGGAGAGTGAATAAAGACCCGAGCGAGCTGGACTGACCAAGACTCAGCGCTCTGGCATGAAGCCGGAGGATGCGCGCGCAGCACTCAAGGATGGGACGAGGAGGGGGAGGGCGGGGAAGAGTCCGGCGCCAGCCAGGGTCGCTGCGCGCGCAGGCAGTGCCAAGCGCGAACTCGCGGCGGGGCGTGGCCTACTCACCAGCAACACGGAGGGGCGTGGCCTTGGCCGCACCAGCCATGAGGAGGCGGGGTTTGGCGGGGACCTGTTTGTAGGGGGCGAGGCCACAACCCAAGTTGGGTGAAGGGGCGTGGCCTGTTCCCTTGCGGGAAGAACAGGGCGAGGCCTGGGAAGTCAAGTTGGGGAATGGGGCGTGGCCTTATCCGTATATGGATAGAAGGGGCGTGGCACGTCCCGGAGTGCGACCGCTGTGCGCCTGCTCGCGCCGGAGTCAGGGGTTACGGCGGCGTCGGCTGTGGCGGGAAACGCTGTTTGAAGCGGGTAAGTAGAGGAAGAAAGGGAGTTGGGGGCTTCGGCCTGGCAGGGTAAGCGGCTCGAGGAGTGCGGCACAGGGGCAAGAGAGAGGGTTGTGAGGGGTCACGTGGAAACTGGCGGCGTGAGAGAGACCCTTTGCTCCGGGGCCATGCGGCATAGGGACAGGGGCCAGGGATCCTCTGGCGCGTGCGCCGGGGAGCGCGGGAAGATGACATGGGGTGCTTCTCGGCTCTAGGGGTGCATGCGCGGGGTTCGCCGGGCTCCGGGCCTCGGGGTGACGTGCTGGGAGGGTCTTTGGAGCGACGGGATGGGGGAACTGGATAGTGTCCGTGGGGCATGGTGGCATTCTTTGTTGTTTACTTATAAACTAAATGTTTATAATCCTCTCTTTGCAACACCTGCTGGAATTGATGACACTTGAAACCACTTGCCCTTGAGTCGATTCAGACTCAGGGCAACCCCACGTGTGCCAGAGTAGAACTGTGCTCTATAGGGTTTTTTTTTTTTAATGTAATTTTTATTGTGCTTTAAGGGGAAGTTTACAAATCAAGTCAGTCTCTCACAAAAGCCCATATACACCTTGCTACACACTCCCAATTACTCTCCCCCTAATGAGACAGCCCGCTCTCTCCCTCCACTCTCTGTTTTTGTGTCCCTTTCGCCAGCTTCTAACCCCCTCCACCCTTGCATCTCCCCTCCAGGCAGGAGATGCCAACGTAGTCTCAAGTGTCCACCTGATCCAAGAAGCTCACTCCTCACCAGCATCCCTCTCCAACCCATTGTCCAGTCTAATCCATGCCTGAAGAGTTGACTTTGGGAATGGTTCCTATCCTGGGCCAACAGAAGGTCTGGGGGCCATGACCACCAGGGTCCTTCTAGTCTCTCTCAGACCATTAAGTCTGATCTTTTTACAAGAATTTGGGGTCTGCATCCCACTGCTCTCCTGCTCCCTCAGGGGTTCTCTGTTGTGTTCCCTATCAGGGCAGTCATCGGTTGTAGCCGGGCACCATCTAGTTCTTCTGGTCTCAGGATGATGTAGTCTCTGGTTCATGTGGCCCTTTCTGTCTCTTGAGCTCGTAATCGCCTTGTGTCCTTGGTGTTCTTCATTCTCCTTTGATCCAGGTGGGTTGAGACCAATAGATGCATCTTAGATGGCTGCTTGCTACCATTTAAGACCCCAGATGCCACTCTTCAAAGTGGGATGCAGAATGTTTTCTTAAAACATTCTATTATGCCAGTTGACTAAGAAGTCCCCTGAAACCATGGTCCCCAGACACCTGCCCCTGCTGCACTGGCCTTGGAAGCATTCAGTTTATTCAGGAAACTGCTTTGCTTTTGGTTTAGTCCAATTGTGCTAACCTCCCCTGTATTGTGTGCTGTCTTTCCCTTCACCTAAAGTAGTTCTTATCTATCTAGTTACTGAATGCCCCTCTCCCACCCTTCCTTCCTCCCCTCCTCGTAACCACAAAAGAATGTTTTCTTCTCAGTTTAAACTATTTCTGAAGTTCTTATAATTGTGGTCTTATACAGTATTTGTCCTTTTGCAACTGACTAATTTCACTCAGCATAATGCCTTCCAGGTTCCTGCCTGTTATGAAATGTTTCACAGATTCCTCACTGTTCTTTATCGATGTGTAGTATTCCATTGTGTGAATATACCATAATTTATTTATCCATTCATCTGTTGATGGGCATTTTGGTTGCTTCCATCTTTTTACTGTATTGTAAACAGTGCTGCAATAAACATGGGTGTGCATATATCTGTTTGTGTAAAGGCTCTTATTTCTCTAGGATATATTCCAAGGAGTGGGATTGCTGGATTGTATGGTAGTTCTATTTCTAGCTTTTTAAGGAAGCGCCAAATCGATTTCCAAAGTGGTTGTACCATTTTACATTCCCACCAGCAGTGTATAAGTGTTCCATTCTCTCCACAGCCTCTCCAACATTTATTATTTTGTTTTTTGGATTAATGCCAGCCTTGTTGGAGTGAGATGAAATCTCATTGTAGTTTTGATCTGCATTTCTCTAATGGCTAATGATCATGAACATTGCCTCATATATCTGTTAGTTACCTGAATGTCTTCTTTAGCGAAGTGTCTATTCATATCTTTTGCCCATTTTTTAATTGGGTTATTTGTCTTTTTGCAGTTGAGTTTTTCTAGTATCATGTAGATTTTAGAGATCAGGTGCTGATCAGAAATGTCATAGCTAAAAACTTTTTCCCAGTCTGTAGGTAGTCTTTTTACTCTTTTGGTAAAGTCTTTGGATGAGCATAGGTGTTTGATTTTTAGGAGCTCCCAGTTATCTAGTTTTTCTTCTAGATTCTTAATAATGTTTTGTATACTGTTTATGCCATGTATTAGGGCTCCTAATGTTGTCCTTATTTTTTCTTCCATGATCTTTTTTGTTTTAGATTTTATATTTAGGTCTTTGATCCATTTTGAGTTAGTTTTTGTGCATGGAGTGAGATATGGGTCTTGTTTCATTTTTTTGCAGATGGATATCCAGTTATGCCAGCACCATTTGCTAAAAAGACTGTCTTTTCCCCATTTAACTGTTTTGGGGCCTTTGTCAAATATCAACTGCTCATATGTGGATGGATTTATGTCTGGATTCTCAATTCTGTTCCATTGGTCCATGTATCTGTTGTTGTACCAGCACCAGGCTGTTTTGACTACTGTGGCGGTATAATAGGTTCTAAAATCAGGTAAAATAAGGCCTCCCACTTTGTTCTTCTTTTTCTGTAATGCCTTATTTTATCCGGGGCCTCTTTCCCTTCCATATGAAGTTGGTCATTTGTTTCTCCATCTCATTAAAGAATGTTGTTGGGATTTGGATCGGAATTGGGATTTGGATCGGAATTAAATGTATGGATCGCTTTGGGTAGAATAGACATTTTTATAATGTTAAGTCTTCCTATCCGCGAGCAAGGTATGTTCTTCTACTTATGTAAGTCTCTTTTGGTTTCTTGCAGAAGCGTACTGTAATTTTCTTTGTATAAGTCTTTTACATCTCTGGTAAGATTTATTCCTAAGCATTTTATCTTCTTGGGGGCTACTGTAAATGGCATTGATTTGGTGATTTCCTCAATGTTCTTTTTGTTGTTGTAGAAGAATCCAACTGAGTTTTATATGTTTATCTTGTATCCCGATACTCTGGTGAACTCTTCTATTAGTTTCAGTAGTTTTCTGGAGTATTCTTCAGGGTTTCCTGTGTATAAGATCGTGTCATCTGCAAATAGAGATACTTTGACTTCTTCCTTGCCAATGTGGATGCCCTTTATTTCTTTATCTAGCCTAATTGCTCTGGCTAGGACTTCCAGCACAATGTTGAATAAGAGTGTGATAAAGGGCATCCTCGTCTGGTTCCTGATCTCGATGGGAATGTTTTCAGGCTCTCTCCATTTAGGGTGATGTTGGCTGTTGGCTTTGTATAAATGCCCTTGATTATGTTGAGGAATTTTCCTTCTATTCCTATTTTGCTGAGAGTTTTTATCATGAATGAGCATTGAACTTTGTGAAATGCCTTTTCTGCATCAATTGATAAAATCACGTGATTCTTGTCTTTTGTTTTATTCATGTGGTGGATTACATTAATTGTTTTTCTAATGTTGAACCATCCCTGCATACCTCGTATGAATCCCACTTGGTCATGGTGAATTATTTTTTTGATATGTTGTTGAATTATATTGGCTAGAATTTTGTTGAGGATTTTTGTATCTACATTCATGAGGGATATAGGTCTATAATTTTCTTTTCTTGTGGTATCTTTACCTGGTTTTGGTATCAGGGATATCTATAGGGTTTTCAATGGCTGATTTTTCAAAAATACTAGCTAGACCTTTCTTCCAGGATGCCTGTGGATGGAATCAAACCTCCAGCATTTCTGTTCCAGCCAGACTATTAACCGTTTGGGCCACCCAGGAACTCTGGTGACACTTGAGGGAACTCAAAACTCACATGATTTGAACTGACCTGTGTTCCAGGCACTGTGCTGGGCAATCCTAGGGACTCTGGCTTGAATGAGACCCCAGTCTAGGGTGTGCACGTGCAATAAGGCAAGTAGGTGTGGGAGCCCTGAGAGGCACCTGTCAGCATGGGGGGGTGGAGCTAAAGCTGTCCCCAGGGATGCACAGCAGTTAGATGGTGGACAGGGAGAAGGATTTCATCCCACAAACACTCAGTATGGCCGGGGGATACAGTGGTAAACAAGCAGACAAATCTGTCATCTTCAAAGGCTGTCTTCCCCACTGGGCTATGAGTCTGAAGGGCAGTTCTTGCTCTTGCCTGTCTTTCTCTGTCTCTCTCCTGGCACTCAGAGAGGAGAGTAGAATGGAGTGGTGGTTAACACTAGGGCTCTGGAGCCAGGCTGCCTGGGTTTGAGCCCTGGCTCTGGCCCCCCTGGCTGGCTGTGTAACCATCAGCAGGTTGCTTTACCTCTCTAGACCTCAGTTCCAGCCATGGTAAAGGGTGGTGATAGCAGCACCGACCTCAGAGGGTTTTGGGAGGATTCTGTGAGCTCCTTCATTTGTCATTTAAGCAAATGTTTATTGAGCACCTACTCTGTCCCAGGCACAAGATACATTTAGGTGGATGAGATATATTGTTAACCTGATTCATTGCCATCGAGTCGATTCTGACTCAGAGCAACCCTACAGGACAGAGTAGAACTGCCCCATATGGTTTTCAAGGAGCAGCTGGTGGATTCGAACTGCTGACCTTTTGGTTAGCAGCTGAATTCTTAACGACTGTAGCACCAGGGCTCCAGATACATTGTTAGGTGCCATCAAGTTGTTTCTGACTTGTATCAACCCCATGTGACAGAATAGAACTGCCCCATAGGGTTTCCTAGGCTGTAATCTTTACGGAAGCAGATCACCAGGTCCTTCTCCCATGGAGCTGCTGGGTGGATTTGAAATGCCATTCTTTTAGTTAGCAGCCAAATGCTTAACCATTGTGCCACTGGGGCTCTTTGGATGAGATATAGCAGGAAACAAAAGTCAAAATCCCTGCTGTCGCGGAGCTCCCATTCTAGTAGTGGGGACAGACAGTAAACAAGGTAACACAAGCAGTGGTTCTCAGACTTAAGCAGAGTCAGAATCACCTGGAAGGCTTACTAAATCCGAGATTGCCAGGCCCCACCTCCAGAGTTCCTGGTTCTTTAGGTCTGGTGGCGCAGTGGTTAAGAGCTCAGCTGCTAACCAAAAGGTTGACAGTTTGAATCTACCAACTGCTCCTGGGAAACCCTGTGGGGCAGGTCTGCTCTGTCCTATAGAGTCGCTATGAATCAGAACCAACTCCATGGCAACAGGTTTTTGTTTGGGGGGGCAGGGCTGAGAATTTGCATTTCCAACAGGTTCCCACGTCTGGGGACCACACTTTGAGAAACACTGATACAGTGCATCAGACAGATACGAGTGCTAGCAAGAAAAATAAAGCAGGGAAAGGGGTTGGAGAGCACCAGGATGGTGGGGCTGGGGTGGTAGGGGCAGGGCTAGGCAGTGCTGCAGTTTTAAACTGGGTGGTCATGGAAGGCCTCACTGAGGTGACATCTGAGCAAAGACGTGAAGGGAGGGAGTGAGCCATGGGGACTTCTGGGGAAAGAGTATTCAGACATAAGGAACAGCCTGTGCAAAAGTCCTGAGGTAGGAGCCAGCCTGGTGTGTTTAAGGAACAGCGAAGACACCAGTGTTGCTGGAGCCAAGTGATCTAGGGGGAGAGGGCTAGGGGTGAGGGCAGAGAGAGAAGAAGCGGGGGAGGGGGGTGCAGCGCGCCTTGTGGGCCACGATGAGCACTTTGCTTCAATTCTGAGGTAGATAGGAGCTGGGGCAGTGAGAGGAGAGATGGGGTGGTCTGACGTACTTGTACAGGATCCCTCGCTGCCTGTGGAGAGTATTTGAAATGGGGCAGGGTAGATTGCGGGAGACCAAGGAGGAGGCTCTTCATTCAACAAATATTTCTTTTTTTTTTTTTTTAATAATATTGCACTTTTAAGGAGTCTTGGCACAGTGGGTGGGCACTTGGCTGGTAACTGAAAGGTTATTGGTTTGAACCCACCAGCCACTGCGTAGGAGAAAGATGTGGCAGTCTGCTTCCATAAACATTTACAGCCTTGGAAACCCTGTGGGACAGTTCTATTCTGTCCCGTCGGGTTAGTGTGAGTTGGAATAGACTTAACAGCAGTGGCTTTGGTTTTGGGTTTTTTATCGTGTTTTCAGTTAAAGTTTACACAGCAGTTTAGGCTCCTGCTTAACAGTTTCTACACAAGTTCCAGTGACATTTGTTACATTCTTCACAATGCATGGACATTCTCATTTCCATTCTAGTTGTTCTGTTTCCTTTAGTCTAGTTTCCCTGACCCCTTACCTTCTCATCTTTGTTTTAAAGTAATTTTTGACCATTTGGTCTCATATAAATGATTTTTTAAAGGAGCACAGTACTCATGGGTGATGTTCTTTACTTTGTGAGCCTATCCGTAATTTAGCTAAAAGGTGACGTCAGGCTAGTTTCAGTTCAAAGTTTAAAGAGTATTTCAGGGCAGTAGTCTCTGGGAATCCTTCAGTCTCAATCGGTCCAGGAAGTCTGTTTGTTTTGTTTTGTTTAGGAATTTGAGGTTCTATTCCACCTTTTTTCTCCCATTCTGTCAGAATCCACTTATTGTGACCTTGATTAGAACGGCTGGTAGTGGTAGCTGGGCACCATCTAGTTTTTCTGGTCTCAGGGCAACAAACATCTCTTAAGTGTCTTCCATGTGCCAGGCACTGTTGTAGACTCTCAGGATACTTCAGGGATCAAAGCTGACAGAATCCCTCCCTGCGCGTAGCTCATAGTCCAGCCGGAGGAGGCAGAAAAACAGCAGTCCACAAAATAAAGAAGAACAGGCAATTCTTGTTATTCATGATTGTCACATTCTCTTTGAAGTCCCTGGGTGGTGCACATGGTTAATGTACTCAACTGCTAACCAAAAGGCTGGAGGTTCAAATCCACCCACAGATGCTCTGGAAGAAAGGCCTGGCAATCTACTTCTGAGAAATCAGCCACCGAAAACTGTACGGAGCACAATTCCACTCTGACACACACAGGGTTGCCACGAGTTGGAATTTGTCCACATGGCGTCGCGGCAGCGTCAGAACTCTAACTTCAAGAGGAGAAGGAGAGAGAATCATTATCAGCTGCAACAGCCCAAGGCTGGCTCCTATGAATGGAGCTCAGACATACCTCCCCTCTACAGACCTTTCACCAATTCCTACGCCACCCGTCCCTCCCATGGTACTCTCTACTCCTTTGCAACGGCCATATAGAACTCACAGACAATACTTACGATTATGGGGTTTATTAGGGAAGTAATAGGTTACAATTCAGGATCAGGAACGACTCAGGATATAGTTCTTCGGTCAGGATGGCTTCTCAGTCATGCCCGTAGGCAGGCTTCTCCCTGGCCCTTGGCCCCTTGGGCCTCTTGGGCTGGCCTGGCCTCTGCCCTGATTGGGCAAGTATTATAAAGCTCTTAAGCTCCACTGATAAGTGCCCAGAGGCACTCCCCTCTGCCAGCAAGCCTCGGCCCAAAGGCACTCAACTCTTTCACTCCATGGATTGGTGAGCTTAGCTTCACCAAGTTCCGCTCCTCCAAGTGCCCAGTGGTACCCCACTATAAACTGCCGTGCTCTGTGGGCTTGGAAGCCCACTGCACTGTCTTGCGCCTGTCTCCTAGTTCTGCTGCCACCATTTCTCTGCTGCTACCTCTCTCTGTCTCATGATGTCTCCAGCGTTACAACTCTCTCTGTCTGTCTCCTGGGTCTAGGAAGTTCTCAGTTCAGGGATTCCAGGCCCAAAGGATGCACTCCACTCCTGGCTTTTCTTTCTTGGTGGAAGTGAGGTCCCCTCTCTGCTGAAATTGGCTGTCTTCTAACCCTAGCAGGGTGGCAAAACTGACCAATCCCCTCATTAGGGTTCCATACACCTTTTTTGCATGGTCCCACCCCCATAAGCGTTGCATGCACCCTATTTGCATTATTAGCAAGCTCTCTAATCCCCTCGGTGGGCCACAAGCACCTTATTTTCATAGCCCCATCCAATTGTTTTGTAGGAGTCATAAGACCATGGCAAGAAAGGCCGTGTAAAAACGATTCATCGCATTACAGAATTGATTCGCCGTCAATTGGTTTTTTGTGTTCTCTTGCACATGGGAGACTTGGATTCAACTCCTGGCCAATGCCCCTCATGTGCGGCCACCACCTATCTGTCAGTGGAGACTTGCATGTTCCTATGGTGCTGAACAGGTTTCAGCGGAGTTTCCAGACTAAGATGGACTAGGAAGAAAAGCCAGGTGATCTACTTCTGAAAATCAGCCAGTGAAAACCTTATAGAGCAGAGTGGTGCAATCCCATTGTGCATAGGGTCACCATGACAGGGGCCAACTTGACAGCAGCTAACAACATTTGAAAGTTAATTGCAGACATGATACTTCACCTCCAGGAACTCCAGCAGGTGTCTCCCAAGATCAAGGATGTCCACCAACATAACTAGAGTATAATTTATCACACTGAGGACATTTAACACTGAGACAGTGCTATTATCTAATGGGCTGTCCTTCCTTATGTCCTTTTCCCCAGTTGTCCCTGTAACATCCTTCAGAGCTCCTTTTTGTTCTTTAATCACGCGTTGCGTTTAGTTGTCATGTTTCCTTTGTTGTTGTGTGCCATTGAGTTGATTCCGACTCATAGTGACCCTAAGACAGAGTAGAACTCCCCCATAGGGTTTCCAAAGCTGTGATCTTTTCCAGGAGCATATTGCCAGGTCTTTTCTTCCAGAGAGCCGCTGGGTGAGTTCAAACTGCTGAACTTTAGATTACCAGCTGAGCACTTAACCGCTGCATCACCAGGGTTCCTTCATGTCACCTTAGTCCCCCTGAATGTAGAAAAATTTCTTTGTAGCCTGTTTTTTTTTTTTAAAGACCAGTCATTTTGCAAGCTGTCCTTCAGTTTGGATTTGTTCAACTGTTTCCAAATAACTAAAATCAGGGTAAACATTTTCAACACTGTGTTTTTTTTAAAACACCATTTTAAATATACCATTCTGTACCTTGCTTTCTCTCCTTCACAATGCATCTTTGAGATCCTTCCATATCAGTTCATAGAAGCTTCCTCATTCCCTTATACAGGTGCATAGTAGTCCTTTGAATGGACCAACCATAATTTATTTAAACAGTCTCCTAGGGGAGGACATTTAGGTGGTTTCCAGTCTTTTGTGATTTTAAACAATGCTACCGGAAATTACCTTGTAA
The DNA here is from genome assembly GCF_030014295.1 of Loxodonta africana. Classification (NCBI taxonomy): domain Eukaryota; kingdom Metazoa; phylum Chordata; class Mammalia; order Proboscidea; family Elephantidae; genus Loxodonta; species Loxodonta africana. The sequence continues at coordinate 18,086,561 of NC_087352.1, forward strand.
AGATGTATTTTTCATACAGGATGGCATTATCTCTAGCATAAATTCCTAGATGTGGAATTAGGGACACCAAACGGTTATGCTTTTAACTGAGGTGTAATTTCCATGCAGTCTTAGTCGCTTGCACAGATCTGAGGGTGCAGTTCGATTTTCAGTACATTTTATCACCCCTGAAAACTCCCTTAAGCCCCTTCCCAGCCAACCTCTCCCACTGCAGATGCAGCCACTAATCTGATTGCTGTTCCCATAGATTGGTTTTGCCTATTCTGGAGTTTTGTATAAACGACACTAGACGATACATCCTCTTTTTTTTTTGGGAGGAAAGGTTAGTATAACGTTAACAGTTTTAAAGTGTATGACCCAGTGGCGTTTAGTACATTCATGATCTTATGCAACCATCACTAATGTCTAGTTCCGAAACATTTCCACCACCCCAAAAGAAACCAGTACCCATTAAGCAATGGGGAGTCCTGGTGATGCAATGGTTAAGTGCTCAGCTGCTAACCAAAAGGTTGATGGTCAAACCCACCCAGTGGTTCTGTGGGAGAAAGAGCTGGCAACCTGCTCCAATAAAGATTACAGCCTAGGAAAACTTATGGGGCAGTTCTGTGTTACATGGGGTCGCTAGGAGTTGGAATATACCTGACAGCACACAACAACAACACTAAGTTTGTGATGGTAAGAGGGTAGAGAATATGCGGGCCAGAATATGTGGGGATGAGGGTGCTTGCAAGGGGGAGGCAAACGGGGATTCAGATGTGGGGGGGGGCTTGAGCATATGAGGAAAGGGTTAAATTGAAGTGGGGAATGGGACATAATTACATTAGCTCACAATTATTGAGCATCTGGAATGTGCCAGGCACCCTGTAAGCCTATAAACCAAAAAAACAACCAAACCCAGTGCTGTCGAGTTGATTCCGACTCATAGCAACCCTATAGGACAGAGTAGAACTGCCCCATAGAGTTTCCAAGGAGCACCTGGTGGATTCGAACTGCTGACCCTTTGGTTAGCAGCAGTAGCACTTAACCACTATGCCACCACGGTTTCCTGTAAGCCTATAGACTTGTGTTAATCTTCAGCCACTTCAGAGACTTAAAAGGCTCTTGGTCATGGTAGGTGCATGGGAGACCATGGAACAGACAGGAGAAAGAGTCTGTAAAAATGGCTTGGCAGCAGTGTCCTCAGATCTCCTGGCCTAACTTCACAAGGTGGAGAATCATTATTAGCATCAACAGCCCAAAGCAGATTCCTATGAGGTGGAGGTCAGATGTACCTCCATCCTCCAACCTTTTTACCAATTCTGACACCAGTTATCCTTCCCGTGGCACTTTCTACTTCTCTGCTGGGTTTGATAATTTGTTACAATGGCCACAAAGAACCCACAGACCTTATTCATGATTATGTGGTTTATTAGGGAAGTAACAGGTTACAATTCAGGATCAGGAATGACTCAGGATACAGTTCTTCCATCAGAACAGCTTCTTGGCCATGCCCAGGGGCAGGCCTCTCCCTGGTCCTCCACCTCTTGGGCCTCTTGGTCGGGCCTGGCATCTGCCCTGCTTAAGCAAGTGTTAGACAAAACTCCTTAGCTCCACTGATAAGTGTCCATAGGCATCCCACTCTGCCAACCAGCCTCCTGCTTATCTCTCTCTGTGGGTCAGCAAGCCTAGCTCCACCAAGTACCCAGAGATACCCTACTGTAACCTCCTCGCTCCATGGGCTGGGAGCCCACCACGCCAGTCTCCTGGTTCTGCTGCCACCATTTCTCTGCCTCAACTTCTCACCATCTTGTGCTGTCTCTTGTGTTACAATTCTTTCTCTCTTTCTGTCTCCTGGGTCTAGGAGGTTCCCAGCACAAGGACCCCAGGCCCAAAGGACGGACTGCACTCCTGGTTCTTTCTAGGTGGTAGTGAGGTCTCACCTCTGGATGGCTCATTTTAAGTCTACTATGATGGCAAAACTGACCAAACCCCTCATTAGGATTCCATGCACCCTGTTTGCATGGTCCCACTCCCAAAAGGGTGCCATGTACCTTATTTGCATTATTAGCAAGCTGTCCAGTCCCCTTGGTGGGCCACAAGAACCTCATTTGCATAGTCCCACCCAGTCATGTGGTAGAAGTTGCAAGACCTTAACAAGAAAGGCTATGTAAAAGTGATCCATCGCACCACAATGTATCTCTGGTCGGAACTCTCACCCGGCCCAACTTGCCCAGCAGGATGGATGGCAAGCGGCCACCAACTCCGGGACCCGGGGTGCCCCCGAAACGGGCCCGTGGGGGCTTCTGGGATGAGGATGACACGCCTCGGCCATCCCAGTTTGAGGAGGAGCTGGCACTGTTGGAGGAGATGGAGGCAGAGCGCAGGCTGCAGGAGCAGGAGGAGGAGCTGCAGTCGGCCCCAGAGGGGACTGCGGATGGTGAGACCGGGAGTGGGAACCCCTTGCACTCCTCTCATCTTGCCTCTGAGCTAGGAGTCAACCACAAAGCTGACCTGTAACCTGTCACCCATGACCCCCACCCTGATCCCTGACCTCTGGTCCACTTTAAGTCCCAAGAGAAGCTGACTTATGACCCCTTTGGCAGCGTGCAACCCTCTGTTGCCTGCAGCTTCTGTCCTGAGCCCCGATGCTTGACCCTACAGCCTCCTGAGTTTGCCTGCCCGACCCAGACTATCTTCACCTGACTTTCCTTTTTCAAACTGGATGCTGTTTGTGGGACCATGGTTGGGATGGGAGGGTTAACTCATTTCTAAGGGGGACCGTGACTCCACGTACCCCCATCTCCCGCCCCCCCCAGGGCAGTTCTTCCCGTCAACTTTAGATCCCCGCTGGGGTCGACCTTCCCCACCTCCCCTGGACCCCCAGATGGAGCCCCTCATCTTTCAGCAGTTGGAGATTGACCATTATGTGGGTGAGTTTGGGGAATAGAGGCAGGAGGAGGGGCCGCTCTGGCGTTGCTGTCTCTTGGGTAGTGTTATGGATTGAATTGTGTCCCCTGAAAATAATATGTTATAAATCCTAACCCCCATACCTGTGGTTAAAGAACCCTGGTGGTGCAGTGGTTAAGCGCTCACCTGCTAACCAGAAGGTTGGTTGTTCAAACCTACCAGCTACTCCATGGGAGGAAGATGTGGCAATCTGTTTCCATAGAGATTGTAGCTTTGGAAACTCTATGAGGCACTTCTCTGTTCTGCAGGGTGGCTATGAGTTGGGATCAGTTCGAGGGCAACGGGTTTGATTGCTTTTCTGGGTTCTGGGAGCCCCAGGTGTTCCTTGGCCTGCAGTGCAGCATAATTCCCTCTTCATGTAGTTCTTCTCTCTACGTCTGTCTCTCCTGTCCTCTGTCATAAGGACACCACTCACAATGGATTACGACCCACCCTCCTCCATTATGGTGTCACCTGAACTTAACTGATAACGTCTCCAAAACCCTACTTCCATACCAGGTCACATTCACAGGTACCAGGGGTAGGTTTCCAACATATCTTTTGGGGGGATACCATTCAGTCCATCAAGGTAGTGGTGGTTCAGTGGCAGAATTCTTCCCTTCCATGCAGGAAACCCGGGTTCAGTTCCCAGCCAGTGCAGCTCATGCGTAGCCACCACCTGTCTGTCACTGGAGGCTTGGGTGTGGCTATGATGCTGAGCAGACCTCAGGGGAGCTTCCAGACTAAGACAGACTAGGAAGAAAGACCTGACGATCTGCTCCCAAAAATCAGCCATCGGGAACCCTGTGGAGCACAACGGGACGTCATCAGATCCACAGCCGACCGTGGGGATGGCACAGGACTGGACAGCATTTCGCTCCATGGTGCATGGAGTTGCCATGAGTTGGGGCTGACTTGGTGGCATCTACCAACAGTGTTCAACCCATGACAGGCGTCATGCTGAGAGAAAGAAGCCAGACTCAAAAGGCAGCACACTGGTTCCATTTATGTGACAGTCTTCCCCTGTGACCTGCAGGCCCGGCCCGGCCCCTCCCTCTGCCTGGGACGCCCCCGCCATCCCGCGGCTCTGTGCCTGTGCTCCGCGCCTTCGGGGTCACCGACGCCGGCTTCTCCGTCTGCTGCCACATCCATGGCTTCGTGCCCTACTTCTACACTCCAGCGGTCCCCGGTGAGCAGCTCTGGAAGGCCTCTCGGCACCCCATCCCTTCCCTTAGCCATCTGGAGGCCCCTGGATGTCTAACCTACCCTCCCACCCCCAGGTTTCGGGCCCGAGCACCTGGCCGACCTGCAGCAGGAGCTGAGCGCAGCCATCAGCCGGGACCAGCGTGGGGGGAAGGAGCTCACAGAGCCCACGGTGCTAGCCGTGGAGCTCTGTACCCGTGAGAGTAGGTGCCAGCTTTGGCCACAGAGGGTGGGGTCTCAGGACTACGGGGCCAGGTCCCAGCCTCATGTGTCCACAGGCATGTTCGGGTACCACGGACACGGCCCCTCCCCGTTCCTGCGCATCACGCTGGCGTTGCCCCGCCTCGTGGCGCCCGCTCGCCGCCTCCTGGAGCAGGGCATCCGCGTGTCTGGCCTGGGCACCCCCAGCTTTAAGCCCTATGAGGCCAACGTGGACTTTGAGATCCGGTACAGTCTCTCTTCCTATGCCCCTCTTTCTTCTCCACCTCTGTCTCCCCCACCCCCTCTGCCGGCCCCTACCCACTCACCCCCAGCCCCCTGTAGGTTCATGGTGGACATGGACATTGTCGGCTGCAACTGGCTGGAACTCCCGGCTGGAAAATACGTCCTGAGGCCCGAGGGGAAGGTGCAGCTTGAGGCTGGGAGTGGGCAGAGCTCCTGGGGGTTGGGGAGCTGGGACACGCTACTGACGCTCCATCCCCCACCCCCAGACCACACTGTGTCAGCTGGAGGCAGATGTGCTGTGGTCCGACGTGGTCAGTCACCCCCCAGAGGGGCCTTGGCAGCGGATTGCACCTCTGCGCGTGCTCAGCTTCGACATCGAGTGCGCCGGCCGCAAAGGTCAGTGAGGCCCAGGGCTGCTCCCTGCCCCTCACTTGGACATCAGTTATGGGCCAGACCCTGTGCTGGGCACGGGACGGGGTGTACTGGGAACAAAAGCAGCCGAGTCCCTGTGTCCCTGGGTTTCTTGAGCTCCTGCTGGGGAGGACAGAGACATGTCACCTTTGTTTGTTATACTAAGCCTGGAAATCCCATGGGGGACAGTGATGGGGAGTAGGAGGGCTGCTTTGGACAAGGTAGGCAGGGAAGGCCTGAAGGGAAGGAGACAGCCATATGAAGAGGTGGGAGTGGGGTGGGGGCAAGGAGAGCATCCCCAGTGGCAGGAACAGCAGGTGCAAAGGCCCTGAGGCGGGACTGTCCTGGGGTGTATGAGGAATGTCCAGAAGGCCCGTGTGGCTGAAACAGAATGAGTGAGGGCAAGAGGGCAGGAGGTGAAGGCAGAGAGGAAATGGAGGTGAACTGTTCAGAGTCTAAGGGTTTTGGGGAGTCCCCATAGTTGTTTAGGGATGTGTTTGGGACCCATCGGGCTTCTGCGTGGAGATCAGAGCAGAGCACATAGGGAAGGCAGAGTGGGGGCAGGGAGGAGCTACTGCAGCCAGGGCCCAGCCAGCCACATTTAGGGGTGCAGCCGAACTGTGTGTTGTGGTGGGGGGAGGAGTCAGTGTCTCAGCAGCACCCTCTCCTTCCCTCCACAGGCATCTTCCCTGAGCCAGATCGGGACCCCGTGATCCAAATCTGCTCACTGGGCTTGCGCTGGGGCGAACCAGAGCCCTTCCTGCGCCTGGCACTCACCCTGAGGCCTTGCGCCCCCATCTTGGGTGCCAAGGTGCAGAGCTACGAGCGTGAGGATGAGTTGCTCCAGGTGACTGTCTTCTGCTCCCTCCAGCCCACATCCCAGCCAATCAGCCAACCTGGGGGTGGTCCCTGGATATTGACACCCATGTGGGTGGTTCTGGAACCCTGTGGGTTGAGGGGACAAACATTTTCCCCTTAAGTCGCATTAGCATTTCCAGAAATGCCAGCCGCATCTTTCCACTGCAGACAGGAGGGCACTAGGGCTCCTCTCAGCAGCTTCCAGAACATTCTGGGAGTGGGGAATCCACCGCAGGGGCATGCCCTAGGTGACCCTATGCGCTCTCATCGCCTAGGCCTGGTGCACCTTTGTCCACCTCATGGACCCTGATGTGATCACGGGCTATAACATTCAGAACTTTGACCTTCCATACCTCATCTCCCGGGCCCAGACCCTCAAGGTAAGGGCAAAGTATTGGGAAGGGGGCTCCTCGGGGCTCTGTCCGCCACCAGCCCCTGCAGTCCTTATTCCCAGTAGCTCGAGAGAGATCCTCAAAAACCCAGCTCTGCCCCACTGCTGCCCCTGCCCTACCCAAAGTCCAAAAAGTTACCACAGCTTTTGTCCAAGGCAATGTGTGATGGCTGAGTAAGAAAAGGCCTGTGTATTCTAGGGTGCGGACTGTAGCATGTCAGGGTGCGGTGACCCCTTTTTTAGGCTTTACTTTAAGATACAGTAAGGAAAAAGGGGGGGTTCCTTGGAGTATGGCAATGTCTTAATACTTGTTGAATGTGGGTATGGGTATGTAGAGTATGTTGTATTCTTTTCCTACTGTTCATCTGGCCAATTTCATAATGAAAAAAAATCTCTCATGGCCCCTGTGTGAGCCTCCTGTTGTTGGATGCCGCCAAGTCGATTCTGACTCATAGAGACCCCGTGTGTTTAGAGTAGAACTGCCCCATGAGGTTTTCTAGGCTGTAATCTTTACGAGAACAGATCATTAGGTCTTTCTTCTGAGGAGTTGCAGGGTGGGTTCAAACCACCAACCTTTGGTTAGCAGCTGGGCGCTTAACCATTGTCCCACAGGGCTCCTGTTATGGATTGAATTGTGTCCCCCAAAAAACGTGTGTAAACTTGGCTAGGCCACGATTCCCAGTATTGTGTGATTGTCCACCATTTTGTCACCTGATGTGATTTTTACTATGTGCTGTAAATCCTGCCTCTATGAGGAGGCAAGATTAGAGACAGTTGTGTTAATGAGGCAGGACTTAATATACAAGATTAGGTTGTCTTAAGTCAATCTCTTTTGGGATGTGAAAGAGAGAAGCGAGCATAGAGACAGGGGGACCTCTTACCACCAAGAAACAAGAGCCAGGAGAATAGCGCGTCCTTTGAACCCTGGGTCCCTGCACTGAGAAGCTCCTCCACCAGGAAAGATTGATGACAAAGACTTTCCCCCAGAGCCAACAGAGAGAAAGCTGGAGCTGGCACACTGAGTTCGGACTTCTAGCCTCCTAGACTGTGAGAGAATAAACTTCAGTTAAAGCTATCCACTTAAACAGTATTTCTATTATAACAGCACTAGGTGACTAAGACAGCTCCTTACGAGTTTCCTAGGGCTGTTATAACAAGTCACCACAAACTAGGTGGCTTAAAAGAGTAGGAATTTTTTGTCTCACAGTTCTGCAGTCTACAAGTCAGAAGTCAGGGTATTGGCTGTGTTGATCCCTTCTGAGGCTCTGAGGGAGAATCTGTTCCAGGCCTCTCTCTAGCTTCTGGTGGCGGCCAGTGGTCCTTGGTGCCCCACAGCCCACCCCTCTGGCCCCTCCTTCACCGTCTCCCCCTGGACCCTCCCCAGCCTCCATTCTGCCACCCCCAGCCTATCCCCCACACAGCCCCGGAGGAGTCTCACCTCCAAAGCCACCCACCCTCCCATGGCTCCCACCAGGGGTGATGTGCTGTTGTGGGGGTGTCGTGGTTGGTTTCTAAGTAGCCGACCCATACCCGCTGGGCTGTCCCTCCAGGTACAGAGGTTCCCCTTCTTGGGCCGTGTCTCTGGGCTCCCCTCCACCATCCGCGACTCGTCTTTCCAGTCAAAGCAGATGGGCCGACGGGACAGCAAAGTGGTCAGCATGGTGGGGCGAGTGCAGATGGACATGCTGCAGGTATGGCAGCCAGCGGGCAGGCAAGTCACTCCCAGCCCCGCACCCACCGTGCTTCCCCTACCCACCCAGGTGCTCGCTCCTGGGGTTGCCTGTCTGCCCAGGTGGCCACTCCCGGGCCCATGCCCACCGTGCCTCCCCCGCCCACCCAGGTGCTGCTGCGGGAGTACAAGCTGCGCTCCTACACGCTCAATGCCGTGAGCTTCCACTTCCTGGGTGAGCAGAAGGAAGATGTGCAGCACAGCATCATCACCGACCTGCAGGTGCCCGGCCTCACCCTCTGACCTCATACCCTGCCCCAGCCTCACCCTCACACCCACCCTCCTGACCTCAACTACCCACTCAGTTCCCTGACCTTTGACCTCAACCGCCAACCTGTTCTCCCAATCTCTCACCTTAGCCTCCTGACCTCTGACCTCATGCTTTTGTCTACACCCCTGTCCTCGGACCTCAAATTCCCACCTGCTTTCTCGACCTCTTATTTTAATGTCCTAGCTCCTAACCTCTGACATGACCTTTTTGTCTACTCTTCTGACCTCAACTCCTGCCCACCTTCCTGACCTTTGACTTCAACCTCCCACCTGTTTTCCCAGCCTTACCCCCGACTTCACCCGTTCATCTGCTCCCCTGACCTCAGAGTCCCACATGTTCTCCTAGACTCTCACCTTAAACCCCCACCTCCTACCCTCTCACCTCACCCTCTTGTTTGCTCTTCTGACTTCTGACTTTGATTTTCTGCCTGCTCCCATGACCTCCAGCCCTATGAACTTTGTTTTCCTCCCCCACTGCTGACCTCTAGTCCACACTGGTCCTTTCACACTGACCCTGACCCCTGACCTCCCTCCACTCACACAGTCAGACTCTCGCCCTCTCTTGGCCACTCAGAAGCCAATCCCTCTCCCCCTGCCCCCACCACCAGAACGGGAATGAGCAGACGCGTCGCCGCCTGGCTGTGTACTGCCTCAAGGACGCCTTCCTGCCACTGCGGCTGCTTGAGCGGCTCATGGTGCTCGTCAACTCTGTGGAGATGGCACGTGTCACTGGTGTGCCCCTCAGCTACCTGCTCACCCGCGGCCAGCAGGTCAAGGTCGTGTCCCAACTGCTTCGGCAGGTCAGTGGGCCCCTGTCCCCCGACACCCACTGAATTCCCCCACGACCCCGGCATATGAGATTCTCCTTCCCCTTTTGCTTCCTTCCACCTGCTTGTCCCCCTCTTCCTCCCAGGCCATGAGCCAGGGGCTGGTGATGCCTGTGGTGAAGACAGAGGGAGGTGAAGACTACACAGGGGCCACGGTCATCGAGCCACTCAAAGGGTAAGGCCCCGGACCCTGCAGCCGGGCAGGGGTGGTGGGGGCCCCAGCTTGACTTCTCGCATCCGTGCCCCCAGGTACTATGACGTGCCCATCGCCACCCTGGACTTCTCCTCACTGTACCCGTCCATCATGATGGCTCACAACCTGTGCTATACCACTCTGCTGCGGCCTGGCACTGCCCAGAAGCTGGGGTATGGACACCCCTACCCCACACGTGTCTTCTGAGGCCTCTGGGGGCTAGAGACAGGCCGGCCAGGGCCCTGCCCCCTGGGAACTTCCAGTCTGGCGGGTACAGACAGTGAGGAAGGGAGAGACAGGCGAGGTGGGGAAGTTTGCAGGGCCTGAGCCCGCTCACACCAAGGCAAGGGCAGAGGTGGGGCTGAAGGGAGAAGAAGGGAGAGGCCAGGCAGTTATGCCCCACCCACCTTTGACCCAGCCTGACTTCAGAGCAATTCATCAAGACACCCACAGGGGATGAGTTTGTGAAGACGTCGGTGCGCAAGGGGCTGCTACCGCAGATCCTGGAGAACCTACTCAGCGCCCGGAAAAGGTGGTCTGAGTCCCCTGCCCCCGCTTAAACTTGCTGAGGCTTCTTGGCAGTCCCCATACCCCTCTGGGTTACCCCAGGGCCGCCTGGCAGCAACTCATCCGTGTCTTTTCTTGACTTAGAGAAAGACACCCCCTTCTAAGTGGCCCAGGTCCCATGGGTGCTGTATAGGGCACCTCTTTCCAGTACCCAGACCTCTGTCTCCTCTGGGGTGCCATCTGAGTGAGATTTGTTTCCCCGTCCCCCCCACCCCCCAACAGGGCAAAGGCCGAACTAGCCAAGGAAAAGGACCCCCTGCGCCGGCAGGTCTTGGACGGGCGGCAGCTGGCACTAAAGATAAGCGCTAACTCCGTGTATGGGTTCACTGGCGCCCAGGTGGGCAAGCTGCCATGCCTGGAGATCTCACAGGTGAGCTCTGGGACCCAGCGTGAGCTTCCCACTGTCCTCTCCCACTGGAGTTGTACACTTAATTCTCCCAACAACAGTGTGAGACAACACACACGAGTATTGCCAGCTAGGGCTTTGCCTTCCCCTCATGCTTCCTCACAAGGGCTGCTCCTTCTAGACCCTCTTTTGTCTTTTCTCTCTTGATCCCTTCCTTCTGTCTCTCTGTTCTGTCTCTTTCTCTTGGCCTCTTTTTGTATTTATGTCTGAAGCTTACGGGGATAGGGGGATAGAATAATTTTTTTAAAGTACTGAGTTATTCCAGAAGAAGAGAATAAAGGATTGAAAAAAAAAACAAGAACAACAGCAACAAAGAACAGGTGGCATATAACAAAGCAAATAATAAGATGGTAGATTTAAGCCTAAGTACGTCTGTTACTACACTAAATATAAGTGGACTAAATGTTCTAGTTAAAAGACAAAGATTTTCTGACTAAATCCAAACAAAAAAAAGCAAAAGAATTATATTTGTCTCTCCTTGGTGTCCCCACCCCCTCACCAGACTCAGTTTTCTCAGTTGGGAAGAAATATTGTGTTTCAGTTGACATGATATTACCCCCTGGGGGACATTTGACAGTGTGTGGGATCATTTCTGTTGCCCAGGGATGGGCGTGTGTGGTGCTACTGGCATTCAGTGAGGAGGCAGGAATGTCAGGGGTCCTACAGTGAGGAGAGCTGCCCCCTCCCATGATGTCACAGCACCTCTGGAGAAACACTGAACTGATGGCTTTTTCTGGCTCAGATCCTTCCAACACTTTGATGCAACCAATTCCTTGTCCATGCCCCAGCCACTTTCTCTGTGCCCAGAGCTCTAGGCCGGGGAACCCAACAGACCTTTGAAGAGCAGCCTAGAGACCCCTTTTGCACATTTGGAAACTGAGATGGGGCCCTGAGCTCACATCCACTGCAGAAGGCACTGGCATTTCACTCAGCATGATTTCCCACCCTGCAGAGTGTCACTGGGTTCGGGCGCCAGATGATTGAGAAAACGAAGCAACTGGTGGAGTCCAAGTACACAGTGGAGAATGGTTACAGCGCTGATGCCAAGGTTAGGGGCTGCCCCACCAGCTCCACCACCCTGCGATGGGTCTGGAGATGCACCTGGGCTGGTGTGGGTGACTGCTGGGGGCCAGGCTTCCTGGTCACACCTACCTGCTCTACCACTGTGCCCTTGGGGTCCCTTGAGCACTTGGTGGTGGCAGAAGGGTACACGTCCCTGGGGTACTCACCCTTCCCTGTGCCCCATCTTCCAGGTGGTATATGGTGACACTGACTCCGTCATGTGCCGATTTGGCGTCTCCTCGGTGGCTGAAGCCATGGCCCTAGGGCGGGAGGCTGCCGACTGGGTGTCAGGCCACTTCCCCCCGCCCATTCGGCTTGAGTTTGAGAAGGTAAGTGAGGACCCCTCAACCCAGGGCTTGGAGTGGGCTATGTGTGGGTCTTGCCAGTTTTGAGGGGTCTCTGATATTCAGGGCACCTTCAAAGCTTAAGAATGTTTTAGTTTGGGGACCCTCTTACATGTCAGGATCTGGGGGAACCTTGATGTTGCTCAGGGTCTCTTCATTTTGGGGTACTTTAACTGGGGTACTCTTCAGGTTCATAAGCCCCAGTTACAAGGTGTTTTGCTACCTAGATCTCCTTAGTTTGGGGCTGTCTTATTACCTAGTTCTGCTATAACAAAAACCACAGCGATGGCTTCAAAGAATAGGAATTTATTTTCTCACAGTTCTGGAAGCTGAAGTCCAAATCAGGGTCTCAGCTGTGTCAATTCTTTCTGGGGATGTCTCTCCTAGTTTCTGGTGACTGCTGGTAATCCTTGACGTTCCCTTGGTGTTGTAGATGCATCTGTCTCCTTCTTCACATGGTGTCTGTCTTCCTCCTGTCTGTGTGTCTCTGTATCTCTTCTGCTCTATATTCTACACTGCTCAGAAGGGATTGGGTTTAGGCCCCACCCTACTCCATATGCCCTCATTAATATAACAAAAGAAAGCCCCTGTTTCCAAGCAGAGTTACATTCACAGGAACAGGGGTTAGGATTTCCACATATCTTTATATATGTATGCATGTAGATGTATGTGTATGTATGTGTATAGGTATATATATGTGTGTATATACATATATACACACCCTGGTGGTGTGTGTGGTTAAGAGCTATGGCTGCAGACCAAAAGGTCAGCAGTTTGAATCTACCAGGCTTGGAAACTCTATGGGGCAGTTGTACTCTGGCATATAGGGTCGCTATGAGTCAGAATTGACTTGACAGCAATGGGTTATGGGTTTAATATATACTTTTTTATTATAGCACTATGCATACAACCGACATACAATATTTTGTTAGTTTCTACATATATGCTTCAGTGACATTGATTACATTCTTCAAGTTGTACAACCATTCTTGGTATCTTTTTCCAAATGATCCCACCTCCATTAACATGCATTCAATCCATTCTAAGCAAAAACCTCCACTTTCCTCTCCCTCCTGCCTTTGGTAACCGTTAACTACTTATGGCTTCTATATAATTGCTGATATCCTGTAAGTGATGTCATGCAGTATTTGTCCTTGTGTGTCTGACTTATTTCTCTCAGCATAGTGTTCTCATTTCATCCATGTTGTGGCACACAGAGGGACTTCATCCCTCTTTATGGCTGAGTAATATTCCATTATCCATTCATTCGTTGATGGACATTTCAGTTATTTGTACTTTTTTGCTATTATGAAAAGTACTGCAGTGAACATTGGTAAACAACATTTCTTTTTAGGCGACATGATTCAACCCATGACACAGGCCTTAGTTTTAGAAATGTCTAGAATTTTGGGCTTTACGAGACAAGATGATGTCTGCCTTGTGACACCATGTCACAGGCTTGGAGTCTCTCCCGCATTTGGGTTTACCAATTCCTGCTGCAAGTTTGAGGGCTGCCCTGGGCAGTGGGACTGTGATGTGGGCATGTCTTGGCTTGGGCACCATCATCCAGGCCCCCCAGACCCCAGCAGGTATCAGTCCTGGGTCCTGGGCAATCTCAGACTGACATTCTTTCCCCCAAGATTCAAATGTGGGGTGAGGCCTCAGGGCACAGCCACTCTTGGGCTTGGGGCCCCTTGGTGTGGAGGAGCTCCTGTGTCAGGGCCCACCCTGATTTCAGTCCCTTTCTCTTTGAGGGGGCCTCACTTTGTCCCCCTGTCTGCCTCAGAGGTCTGTCCCACATGCAGATTTGGGGCTATCTCTGGTTCACCCCAGGCTCTGTTTCAGATTTGGGTCCCTGGTGTGAGCATGCTCCTGGGCTCAGGAGCTGTGTTCTGACAACATGCCAGGGTCTTAGGCCCATCTCACTCGTAGGGTGTACTTACCTCAGGTTTAGGCCCGTCTCCCCAAGTGTCTGAATCCCAAGTTTGGGAACGGGTTCCCCCAGGTCTACTTCCCCTACCTGCTCATCAGCAAGAAGCGCTACGCTGGTCTGCTCTTCTCCTCCTGCCCTGATGTCCACGACCGCATGGACTGCAAGGGCCTGGAGGCCGTGCGGAGGGACAACTGCCCCCTCGTGGCCAACCTCGTCACCGCCTCGCTGCGTCGCCTGCTCATCGACCGGTGAGAGGCACTGCACCTAGGCCCTCCTCCATCAGACCCAGGAGCCCAGGCCCACCACCCGCTTCTCCCTCAGACCCAAGAGCCCAGGCCCCCAGCCCCTCTTCCCTCAGACACAAGAATCTAGGCTCCCGGCACCTTCCTCCTTCAAACCCGGGAGCCCAGGCCCCCAGCCCCCTCCTCCCTCAGACCCAAGAATCCAGGCCCCCAGCCCCCTCTTCCTTCAAACCCAGGAGCCCAGGCCCCCTGCCCCCTTCTCCCTCAGACCCAAGAGTCTAAGCCCCCAGCCCCATCCTCCTTCAGACCCAAGAGTCTAGGCCCCCAGCCCCCTCCTCCTTCAGACCCAGGAACCCAGGTCCCCACCCCCTCCTCCTTCAGACCCAGGAGCCAAGGCCGCAGCCGCCTCCTTCAGACCCAAGAGTCTAGGCCCCCGGCCCCCTCCTCCTTCAGACCCAGGAGCCCAGGCCCCTAGCTCCCTCCTGCCTCAGACCCAGGAGCCCAGGCTCCTGGCCCCTCCTCCCTCAAACCCAGGAGTCTGGGCCCCCAGCCCCTCCTCCCTCAGACCCAGGGTTCAGCCCTTCCCTGGGGACACAGGTGTCAGGCTCACTCTCCCCCTGTGGTGGAGCAGTGGAAAGAGTCTGAGTGGGCAGCTGTGGACTCAGCCCCACCTCCACCATCCTGCTGCCCTGGGGCCTGCAGCCCTTACCCTGTTCTGAACCTCCACTCAGCACCTGCCCCACCCCTTGGCCCTGGGGTGATTTATGCAGGCAGTGGGGGTCTAGCCTGGCCTTCGGTGGCATCAGTGACACCCCCGGCCCCACCTTCTACAGAGACCCTGATGGTGCAGTGGCCCATGCACAGGACGTCATCTCAGACCTGCTGTGCAACCGCATTGACATCTCGCAGCTGGTCATCACCAAGGAGCTGACCCGTGCAGCCGCCGACTACGCCGGCAAGCAGGCCCACGTGGAGCTGGCTGAGAGGTCCGCCTGAGGGACACGGGCCAGGAGACATGGGGAGGCGGGACAGAAATAGCCTCCCTTGTGCCAGCTGGGCCACCACTTCCTGTGAGCCTGGCCACCCCACCTGCCCTCACCCGCCTGCCACCCTGTCCCCCCACAGGATGAGGAAGCGGGACCCCGGGAGTGCGCCCAGCCTGGGCGACCGTGTCCCCTACGTGATCATCGGGGCCACCAAAGGCGTGGCTGCCTACATGAAGTCTGAGGTCGGCCCCACCTGGCCAGGCCCCTCCCCAGTTCCCCCCCACTCTCACTTCTGCTTTCCTGCAGGGGCAGGGGGAGGGCAGGGCGGCTCCTTCCACAGCCCCACGGGACCCTGGGAACCGCCCCCCAAGACACACCCGGGGTCCCCGGCAGCCTGGGGATGCTCTGTGACACTGTGCTCCCAGGCTCCCAGCATCCTCTGCAGTGTCAGATTCCCCCCATAGAAAAAGGGGCCCCCAGGTCCTCATCCTGCATACCCACCCCGTCTGTCTGTCTCTCTCCATCTCTGTCTCTTTCTGTCTCTCTCTGGTTCCTGTGCTGCAGCCCTTGATCCCCTTAGATCCACATTCCACTGCCTCCTACCCAGACCTCCAAGCAGTGACCTGCTTCTCAGCTCCTGTGATCTCTGACCCTCATGACCCTCCCTCAGCCACCCACCTCCTTTCTTGTGCTGCCTCCTCACTTCATGGCTTCCAGCTCCAGCTCCTGCCCACCGTCACCCTTGCCCCCCCCACCTAGAACTCTGACCCTTATTTGGTGATGAGAGGGCCCCCACCTGTGTCCCCCAGCATGAATCACAGAGTCTGTGGCTCAGAGACTCCCCATGACCTCTGACCCACTCCAGACCCAAGGGCAGCACCCCCACCACCACCACCAGTTTGTGACTGGAGGACCCTTGGGCTCCAGGTGCCCCTCACTCAGCTGCCTAATGTGTGATTGCAGCTTCCCCTCCCCGCTCCTGGGGTGTGGCTGTACCCTTCAGTGCCCTGCCCACTTCTGTGTGACTATGTCCCCAATTCCCTTATCCACACTTTGTGTGACTGAGTCCCCCCTGCATTCTCCTAGGCCATCCAGTATGTGACCGTGGCCCCTCTGTTGTCATCCCGTGGATGACCATGGCCCCTCTCTCCCCACCGTGGATGACCATGGCCCCTCTGTCCCCACCGTGGATGACCACTGCCCCCTGTCCCCGTGGGTGACCACCACCCATCCCCCACATGGTGACCGCAGCCCTGCTTGCAGGACCCTCTCTTCGTGCTGGAGCACAGTCTGCCCATTGACACGCAGTACTACCTGGAGCAGCAGCTGGCCAAGCCCCTCCTGCGTATCTTTGAGCCGATCCTGGGCGAGGGCCGCGCCGAGGCTGTGCTGCTGCGTAAGGGCAAGCCAGTGGGTGGGGGACATGGGAGTGGGGAGACACCAGGAGTTGGGGACCCCAGCCCACCACCTGCCCTTGCGCTGTAGGGGGGGAGCATACCCGCTGCAAGACCGTGCTTACGGGCAAGGTGGGCGGCCTCCTGGCCTTTGCCAAGCGCCGCACCTGCTGCATCGGCTGCCGCACTGTGCTAAACCACCAGGGTGAGCCCCCTCCCCACCAGCCAGCGCTGCCTCCAGGGTTGCGGGTAGGGGGCTCTCCTTGGCCTGCGCCCACCCAGGAGGGTCCACATCCCCCACCCTGGGACTTCCCCAGGGGAGTTTTCCCCACACACACTTGCTCCCTTGTTCTTGAGCCTCTGGGGACTTTCAGGAGCCGGATGGGCGGCGGGCGGGAAAGGGGCAGGGATGGGCAGCCGAGCCCTGTGCTGACCCCCCTGCCCCCAGGAGCCGTGTGCAAGTTCTGCCGGCCACGGGAGTCAGAGCTCTATCAGAAGGAGGTGAGGGCCAGGGAGGCCTGGCAGGGGGGCCGGGGAGGCCGGGCAGGGGAGTGGGGGTCCACCCTGCTCAGCACCCCCGCTGCCCACCCAGGTGTCCCACCTAAACGCCCTGGAGGAGCGCTTCTCACGACTGTGGACCCAGTGCCAGCGCTGCCAGGGCAGCCTGCACGAGGATGTCATCTGTACCAGGTGCCACCCCCTCACCAGGCTCCTGGGCCTGTGGCTGGTGGTCCCCAGCTGCCTGGACACCAGGGTCTTCTCCTATATCCCTCCTGGTGGGGCCTCAGTGTTCTTGCCTGATGGGTGGGCCCGTGTCCAGTCTTCTGGGAGGGTGTGGGTGCCTGGGGGCAGGGCTGGGCCCCCAGGATCTGCTGGGGGGTGGCAGCCCTTCTGGACACACACCCCCACCCCCACGGTCCCCCACCCCCTGGGGCGGGGCTGCTTTCCCCAGGGAACACGTGGGCGGGGCAGGTTCCCACGCCAGGTGACAGGTGATATACGGCTGGTGGCCGGCGCCTCGGCAGGTACCCACTGTTATCGTCTCCCTGTGCCCGCTGAGCAAACAGCCCGTTGGCGGGAGGAGTCAGGTGGGGGGGCAGCAGGCGGGGCCAAAGTCCTGGGAGCAGCTCCTGTCCCTGGGGACCTGTGCTCAAGGCCCCTGCCCCATTGCTGGGCTTCATCGGGACTCCTGGGGCCACCTGGGCCCACTGGCCCTGACCCTGACCTGCCCCCACCCACAGCCGGGACTGCCCCATCTTCTACATGCGCAAGAAGGTGCGGAAGGACTTGGAGGACCAGGAGCAGCTGCTGCGGCGCTTTGGACCCCCAGGCCCTGAGGCCTGGTGACCTCTCGGGCCTCCCACCAGGGCAGGGGGATTAATAAAGTTCGTCCTTTTGTTACGGTCTTTGTGGTCTCTGAGGGGCGAGTTCAGTCTCCTAAGCCCTTGCCTGGCCCGGAAGGCGTGGCTTATCTCTACTCATCAGGACCCCTTGACTCCAGTGGGGCCCCCCTGGATTTCAGTGCAAACTCTGGGGCTGTGGCCTCTGCTGCCGAGGCTACCTCAGTTCCCTCTCCCCGTGCGCCCCTGAGTGAACATTTTTGCCAGTTCCTCTCTGCTCTGCTCAGGGAACCCTGGTGTCCAGCACAAACACCTGCCCTCTCTGGGGGCCATCTATCTCCCCCACATGGCCCCTGGGGTGCCCCGCAGTTGCCCCGCCCACCAGGTGCTGGCCCATTTCCACCAGGCCCTGGGGCAGCCCCAAGGACTGCGGGTTTCCGCTCCCTGGCCTGACCTAGGGGACCCCCCCATATCACACCCACAAATGTTTCCACCTTGGGGTCCTGGTGATCACCTTTGGGCCTGGGTCTTCCTCATGTCCTCTTCTGAGACTTCCTGGTGGTCCCTATATCTGTCCCCTAGGGCTGGTCACCTTCGAGCTTATACATCCCCAGGGACACAGGTCCTCCTGTCACCCCCCCAGACCCCAGCACCCCAGTACTCCCCTTTTGGGGTTGAAGTTTGGCTCCTGGGTCCAGTGTTCCCCACACCCGTTTCCACCCCCTCTGGTCCCAGAGACCCACCTCTTGCCCAGCCCTTCCTTTACTTTTCCAGGGTCCCCCCCAAACCCAGCTCCTCCCATCTCTACCCCTCAGGGTCAACTCCCTATCCCCACCCCCAACCTTGGGGATCCCCAAATCCAGACCCGTTCTCCCTACCACGTGACCAAGGGGTTGCGCAACCTGGCCCCCTCCCCGAGGGGATTTTCGAGGAGGGCTGAGCTGACAGCCCCAGCACCCCCCCCTTCCCTGGGGGCTGGGCCATGGTATAAATAGGGGTGGTGGCTGCAGCCGGCGACCAGCCTAGCCCAGTGCCACCATGCTCGCCTTGGAGGCTGCACAGTAAGTGGGAGCCCCTGATTTTGTACTTGGGACCCTCACAGAGGGGGAGGTGGGCAGGGAGAGGGGCTATACTCTCTTGCCCCTTCTGGATCTTTGTTTCTTTTCCCACCCCTGACTCTTCTACATCCTCCTTTCCCATCCTTGTCTTTCTTAGTCCCCAGAGATCTCATTGCCCTGGAACACTTGCTTCTCTCCCCTCCTGCCGCTGGCCTCTTCCAGGTGGGTCTTCATCTCTGTTGGTCTCTCTCCATCTCTGTCCCTCCCAGCACCCCACTCAGTCCTCTCTCTGTCTCTCACTGGGTCACTCTGTATCTGGCCATTTCTTTCCTTGTTCCTCTGACTGCCTGTTGCTCTCTCTGTCCTTCTGTCTTTCCAATTCTGTGTGTCTCTCTTCTCTGTCCAATTACTGGTCTCTCCTGCCTCCCTCTCTCTCCCCCACTTCATCTTTCTTCCTCTGGGACTCAGTAAATATTTCCTGTACCCATATCTAACTCTCCCCACACTGTTCTCTTCCCACCTCTCCCCTCCGCCCTTGTCTGAGCCTCTTCTGTGTCTTTCCTTCTCTATCCAGGTATCTCTCGTCCATCTCTCTCCTGTCCCAGGGACTCCGCTCTCCCCATTTAGCAGACTGGATAGCCGATGACCCAGAGGGCCCCTTCCAACCCCCACCTGCCCTTGGTGCCTACACCTCCTCTCTGGGGACTTTCTCTCCCTTACTTTTCCTGCCCCCCCCAAGTTGTGTCTATGCAAATCTGGGTGGG
Source organism: Loxodonta africana (assembly GCF_030014295.1). Lineage (NCBI taxonomy): Eukaryota > Metazoa > Chordata > Mammalia > Proboscidea > Elephantidae > Loxodonta > Loxodonta africana. Next base: position 18,105,908 of record NC_087352.1, read on the forward strand.
GGGGCATTTGCCTAGCCCCCACCTCCCACTTCCTGTCCCCTTGCGGAGTGGGGAGAAAGTGCTGCGGCTGGTCCCACACAGCAGATGAGCTGTGGCCACAGCTGTTGCCACCTCTGCCCCCCACCAGCTTCCCCAATCACTCGGAGGCTCAGGTGGCTGGAGGTGCCCTGACATGCCCTTGTGTCTCTCCCTCGCTAGGCTTGATGGGCCACACTTCAGCTGTCTGGTGAGTTGGGGCCCCTGAGGACCAGGGAAGGGTGGGGGGACTCATGTGGCCCACCACAACCTCCCTCAGAGGGGTCGCTGGCTCCCTGCCTCAGTTTCTTCTTCCTGTCTGTCTTTCTGAATCTCTCCCTGGGTGTCTCTCCCTCAAGTATGTCCCCCTTTTCTGTCTGTATCATTAACATGTTTCTGATGTCTCCCTCTCTCCGGTGTTGGGTCCACTTCCTTGGATGTGTACGTGTGTGCATAGTGTGTGCTGTGTATGTCTTGCGTGTGTGCAGTGTATATGTGTTGTGGGTATGTGATGTCTGTATGCTGTAATGTTACGTGTGTATGAAATGTGAGCTGTGTATATGTGTTGTGTGTGTGCTGTGTGTTTGTGTTTCTCTGGCGTTTGTGTCTCTGTTCATACCACATTCAAGAGATTTATTTATTCCCTCTTTCCTTTTCTTTGTATTTTTAAAAAATTAATTCTGTAATGTTTCAGATATACATACCCACCCCCCAGTAACCCACCACCCAGTCTGAGAAATAAAACCTTACTGATGTATGTGTAATAAGTAGCCTTGGTGCCATAGTGGTCAAGCACTCGGCTGCTAACCAAAAGGTTGGTGGTTCAAACCCACCAGCCGCTCCTTGGGAGAAATATGTAGCAGTCTGCCTCCATAAAGATGATAGCCTTGGAAACCCTGTGGGGCAGTTCTACTCTGTCCTACAGGGTTGCTGTGAGTCAGAATCAACTCAACGGCAGTGGATTTTGGATGTATGTGTGCCCCTCTCCATCACATCCCGTCCCCCTCCAACTTGATGAGGTTTTTTTTTTTTTTTTTAATTAAGGTATAATTTACAATCAGCAAAGTGGCAAATCCCCTGTGCACACCTCGCTGAGTTTTTACATATGAATGCACCTGCGTAACCACTCACCAGATCGAGATCTAGACAGAACATCTCCCCACCCCTCCAGAAGTTTCCCTTGTGTTCCTTCCCCTGATACCCACCCCCTCTCACATTTCCCTCCATGGGTTTGTTCTGCCTGTTTCTGAATTTTCTATAAAGTAAATCTTACAGTGTGTCCCCGTTGGTATCTGGCTTCGTTCACTCAGCATTGAATGTGTGTCAGCAATTGATTTTTTTGCTTGCTGTATAGTACTCCATGGTATGAATACGGTGCTGTTGTTGTGTGCAGCTGCATCGATTCTGACTCATAGGGACCCTACAGGACAGAGCAGAGCTGCCCCATGGCGTTTTCTAGGCTGTAACCTTTCTAGGCCGCAGATTGCCAGGTCTTTCTTCTGCTGAGTGGCCGGTGAGTTCAAACTGCCATCCTTTTGGTTAGCAGCCGAGCATTTAACCACTGGGTCACCAGGGCTCCTTGCTTTCATCTTTTAAAAAAAAAAAAAAAAAAATTTTTTTTTTTCCTTCATCTTTACTAGATGTTAAATACTAAAGCCACACGTGATTCCTGGGACGAATCAAAGGAATTTGTAGGGGCATCAAAGAAACGCTGAGACTCAGCTTTGCAAAAATACCTCCTCCCCCTCAGCCTCTCACCACCCCCAATCTGTCCCACACCCTGGAGGCAAGACCGGGGTGAATTCTTCCACACCTTCCCTGGGCTCTATGGAGCGCTGACTGTGTACCGCGGTACTGGGGACCCAGTGGTGACAGGACTGCCCAGTCAAGGTCCTCGGGAGTCCATGTCTCAGCAGGAGCTGGCTTGCTCTGTCTCTTTCTGAGTCTCTGAGTTTCTGTATCTGTATGTCTTTCCCTGTATCTCTCTCTCTTTTCCATTCTGTGTGTGTGTGTGTTTCTCCTGCATTGTCCCGTATCTCTGTATACCGCTGTCTCTCTGTCTCTGTGTGTCTCTCCGTACCTCTCTCACCAGGCGTCTCTCTGTTTCCGCGTTTCTATCTCTTACTTTCTGTCTCTCTCCTAGTCTCTCCCCTCTGCTCCACTGTCTGTGTCGAAGTCTCCCCACTTGTCCAGGGTGGGGGTAGGGGTTCCCTGCAGCCTGGGATGACCCCTCTCCCACCTCTACCCTCCTCAGTACTCGGATGGTGTCTTCTATGACCTGGACAGCTGCAAACACCCCAGCTACCCTGATGCAGAGGGAGCTCCTGGTGAGTCACCCTGGCCCATCTCCTCCCTCCCTGGCCCATTTCACAGACAGGGAAGCTGAGGCCCAGGGGAGGCTGTCACCTGACTTGGCAAGATAAGGGTAGATCAGTTTCCTCCCCCCACCCCATGCAAATCCTGGGTTCAGAGATTTGCACGGCCCACAATGGCCCCTCTGTGCTGGGGACTGTAGGTGTAGGGGGAAGGGCATGGCCAGGCCTCCTGGCGTCTGACTCAGCATCCTCCCCCTAGACTCGCCATGGGGCTGGACCGAGGCCCCGCCTGCCCCACCTGCCCTCTACGAGGCCTTCGACCCCACATCGGCCACTTTCGGCCACTCCCAGGGTGTCCCTCTCTGCTATGGACCCTCGACCTACAGCCCTGCAGGGGGCCTTGACCCAGTGCCCAGCCTGGAGGCCCTGGGGCCCAGCCTCTCAATGTACCCCACGGAGGACTTTACTAGCCAGGTGAGGGGCTTGGAGAACCTGAAAACCCCCCATCATTTGAATGAGTGTGTTTACTAGATACCAAAAAAAAAAAGATACCAGGCACTGCATTAAAACCTATCCATATTTAACCCCTTTCACCTTTTTGATGGAGTCCAGGGGTGAGTCGAAGGGTTAAGTGCTTGGCTACTAACTAAAAGGTTGATGGCTCGAACCCATTCAGAGATGCCTCAAAGACAGTCCTAGCGATCTACTTTGAAAGTTTACAGCCATTGAAAACCCTGTGGAGCAGTCCTACTCTGACACACGTGGGGTTGCCGTGAGTCAGAATCCACTCGACGACAACTGGTATCCTTGTGTTTTTTGTTTAAATAATTTATTTTATTTTGTTGTGGCTAAGAATATGCACAACAGAATGTACATCAATTCAACAGTTTCTACATGTACAGTTCATTGACGCTGATGACATTCTTTGAGTTGGACAACCATTCTCACCCTCCTTTTCTGAGTTGTTCTTCCCCCATTCACATGAATTCACCACCTTCTAAGGTTCCTAGCTAACCTTTCAATTTGCTGTTGTCAATCTGATCCCCTATAAATGGTTTTAAAAGAGCATAATGCTCAAGGCTGACATTTCTTTTTCACTAGTGAAGCTAAACTATTGCCTGGCCAGAAGCCCTGGTGGCACAGTGGTTAAGTGCTGGGCTGTTCAAACCCATTGGCTACTCCGAGGGAGACAGATGCAGCGGTCTGCTTCTGTAAAGATTTACAGCCTTGGAACCCTATGGGGGCAGTTCTACTCTGTCCTATAGGGTCACTGTGAGTTGGAATTGACTTGATGGCAGTGGGTTTGTTTTTTTGTTTTTTCAATTGACTGGCATCCTTTTAACAACCCTCTGAGCTTCCATACCACTGTTACCCCATTGGAGTCCCTGGGTATCGCAAACGGTTAAGCATTCAACTACTAGCTAAAAGGTTGGCAGTTTGAACTCACCCTTAGGTGCCTCAAAAGAAAGGCCTGGCGATCTGCTTCTGAACGATCACAGCCAAAAAACCCTGTGGAGCACAGTTCTACTCTGCACACATGGGGTCGCCGTGAGTCAGATCTGACTCGAAGGCAACTAACAATAGCAACATTATCCCATTGCACAAATGAGCCCACTGAGGCCCAGACGAGACTATGGAATAGCAGTACTTGTATTAGACCTGTGTTCCTGGATGTAGCTCGGGCGTCCCCTGGCCACAGCATGCGGATGGGAACCGAGGCCAGAGTCCATACTCATAACCAAGATGGAGGGGGAGGGACACCTGAGGGGTGAGGGAGGGAGAGAAGGGCCCCCCTGAATGTGCGGGTGACCCTGACCTTCTGCAGACCCTGAGCCCGCCAGCAGCATACGCCCCATACCCCAGCCCTGCATTATCCGAGGAGGAAGACTTTGTGCTAAACAGTCCTGCCCTGGAAGTGTCGGATAGCGAGTCCGATGAGGCCCTCCTGACTGGTGCCACTGAGGGGAGAGGATCTGATGCAGGTACGTGTGAGCCAGTGAGGTGGGGGTGATGCTCCGGCTGGGGATTGGGGGAGGGAGTGGAAGGGACCATGGCTTCTCAAAAAGGACCTACTGTATATGTCAGCCCTGGGAGCAATGATCTGCCACTTGCTGGCTGTGTGACCTTGGGCAAGTTCCTCTACCTCTCTGTGCCTCAGTTTCCTATCTGTACAATGGGGATGACAGTCACAGTGTCTACCCTCATAAGGTCAGTGGGAGGATTACATGGAATGCTGCCGTTGTTGTTAGGTGCCGGCAAAAGCAGAACTTCCCCATAGGGTTTTCTCAGCTGTAAATTTCACAAGAGCAGATCGCCGGGTCTTGCTCCCATGGAGCTGCTGGGTGGGTGTGAACTGCCAGCTTTTGGGTTACCAGCAAGTTAGCCGTTTGCCCCACCGAGGGACTCCAAGGAAATGGGATAGAGCCAGTGCACAAAAAATCAGCTGTCTTCATCAGCATTAGCAACAAAATAGCAACAAATAACAATGTCCACCCCCATCTAGTCAACCCCTGCTTTCAGCCATGTGCCTGGCATCCATTAGGCTGAACCCCCGGGGAGTTGCGGTTATTAGTTACTTCACCTATCTGGGCTTCAGTTTCACCCCTGTAAAATGAATGCCATCATCATCATCTCCACCTTTCGGGATTATGATGAAGGTTCTGACTCATGGCGACCCCATGTGTACAGAGTAGAACTGTGCTCCATAGGGTTTTCAATGGCTGTCACCTTTCAGAAGCAGATCACCAGGCCTTTCTTCCGAGGTGCCTCTGGGTGGGTTTAAACTGCCAACCTTTCTTCTAGTAGCTGAGTGCTTTACTGTTTGCGCCACCCATGATGAAGATTAAATGAGCTAAATAACAGTAAAGCATCTGGCACTCTGCCTGGCACTAAATTCTCAACAACTTTGCAAAATGTAAAATGTCTGTAAAATTAAAACACACACACACATTAATCCAGTTGCTACTGAGCCGACTCTGACTCATGGTGACGACCTCATGTGTGTCAGAGTAGAACTGTGCTCCATGGGATTTTCATTGGCTGATTTTTCAGAAGCAGATCGCCAGACCTTTCTTCCGAGGCATCTCTGTGTGGACTCGAACCACCAACCTTTCTGTTAACAGCCGAGCTCATTAACCGTTTGCATCACCCAGGGACTCCACACACACATTAGCCTCATTTTATAGCTGAGGAGATGAAAAACTCAGAGAGGTTAAGTCACCACCCCAAGATCACACAGCTGGGAAATGGCAGAGGTGAGGTTCTTGTATCCAGTGAGCTACCCAGCTCTGTGGGGCCCTTGCCGCTCCTAGGAGTGCAGGAATCAGACCCTCTGGTCTCCCGCAGGATCCCACTGGGAATGGGAAGCGGGGGATGGGGTTCTGGGGGTATTGGGCTCAGATAGTGGAGCCACTTGCTGGCGGCAGGGGCGCAGACCCCCACACAGCCACCTGCTTCACCTCACTCTCTAGATGCGGAGGCTGAGGCTTGGCAAGGGCCCCAGTTGGGTGGAAGAGGGTTGGGCGTGGGGGGTAGGGTCTGAGGAATACTCACCCTGACGCACCGCCCCCACCACGCCCCAAGGAGCCCGCAAGAAGCTGCGCTTGTACCAGTTCCTGCTGGGGCTGCTGACCCGCGGCGACATGCGCGAGTGCGTGTGGTGGGTGGAGCCGGGCGCCGGGGTCTTCCAGTTCTCCTCCAAGCACAAGGAGCTGCTGGCGCGCCGCTGGGGCCAGCAGAAGGGCAACCGCAAGCGCATGACCTACCAGAAGCTGGCGCGCGCCCTGCGCAACTACGCCAAGACCGGCGAGATCCGCAAGGTCAAGCGCAAGCTCACCTACCAATTCGACAGCGCGTTGCTGCCCGCCGCCCGCCGGGCCTGAACCCCTACTTGGGGGTTCTTGGGGGCTCCGCGCCCTGCCTGGGGAGCGCCAGGAGTCCCACGCCGCTTGTGGAGCCACCTGGGGACCTCATGCCCCAGCCAGAACCTCTCTGGGATTCCTGCATCACGTTGGTGTCCCCACACCCTGGGTCCTGGGGCCCATGGACCCCGCACTGGGGGGAGGGGGGTTCCTGTAATCCCTAAACCTTACCCAGGGCCCCCCTGGGATCCCCCACTCGTGTTTGGGGCCCCTTTGGGAATCCCTTTTCATGTCTAGGATCCTATGTCTTGGGTCACAGGACCCATAGACCACTGTGGGGTGGTGGATGCTGGGGGGCAGTGCTTCCAGAATCCCTGGGCCCTCCAGAGCTTCTCTGGGATTCCTCTGTGATGTCTGAGGTCCCTCAAACAGACCTGGGACCTCTCTGAGATCGTGTGTGTGTCTGCAGCCCCTCAGTTACATTTGAGGAGGAACCCACAAACTCCTCCATCCAAAGGGGGCCACTCCAGCAACCCTAAGCCCTGTACAGGGCCCCTCCGGGACCCCCTTGTCGTGTCTGGGCCCCTCTTGTCAGGTCTGAGATCTTTCAGTTATGTCTGGGAACCCCTTATTACGTCTCAGATCTCTGTGTCACGTTTGGAGCCCATCTGGGACCCCGTCGTCATATGTGTCCCCCGAAATTCCCCTGTCATCTTTGAGATGGCCTGGAACCACCATGCAATCATTTTTTCGTGTCTGGAACTCTCCAATCACATATAGGGTCCCGCTGGGATGGTCTGATCATGTCTGAAATCACCCTTGTCAGGCCTGTCAGGGGGACCTTGGTGAACTTTGTCATGTCTGGAATCCTCCAATCAATATATGAGGCCCACCCATGAGATCCCCATCAGATATGTCTGTTCGGGGACCTTACCAGCAACCCTGAGTTCTTGTGGGGCCTGTGCCCTTCTGGGGTGCCCTTGTTGTGGCCACACTGGGGATCATTCTAGCTGCTTGCCTGATTTCTGGGTGACCTTGGCACCCCTCTCCCATTTCATTTCTAACCAGATGTCTCATGCTGGTAGACCCCAAGGGCAAACCAGGCCCCTGGTGGTGTTTTCTTTGGTTCACTGCAGCATTTTGGTGGTGGGGGGGGGTGGGGGAAAATCCGAATTATCCAACGTTCCAAAAATGGGGAAAGTTTACAAAATCCCGATTTCTGGCTTCACTTAAAACTCTGGGTGATCCAGTGATGGCAATGGGCCAGCTCCACTGTGTGGAGCCAGCCAGTGGCCCCCTCCTGATGGGGCATTTGCTCTGCAGTTTGCCTGAGTCCCCACCACTCCTGGCTGTCTTACACCATCTACTTCACTCAGTTGCCTGTTCAGCCCACACTGTTTGCATTTCAACCCCTGGTGCACACCAAGCTGGAACTGAAGCTGAGATGAACCACGGGAGATCTGATTGGAACTGCTAAGGGGTCAGAGGCTGTGGCCCAGAGATCCTTGAGCCTGGGTGCCTGGGAGACTGAAGACACATGACTTGCTGCATCTGGGCCTCAGTTTGCCCCGTCTGTGAAAGGGGAAGAGGAGCAAAATCTCTTGCAGCCCAGTTAAGCCTTTGTGGTGCACCCCACCCTCAACTGGTAACCAGGAAGAGGATGAGGAGGAAGCATCAAGGACCCAGAGGGGCGAGGAGGGGTCCACTAGGGGGCACACAGCTGCTGGTGGCAGAGCCCAGCCGGGGACCTGCCCTCAAGAGAGGAACTGCCCCAGGGGCAGGAGGCAGCTGGGAGGGGCATGTGGGGCCCAACATGTCCTCCATAGGGCTTCCTCCTACAAATGATGTACATGTTGCAAAAAAAAAAAAAAAATCACCATCACCCAAATGTGAAATAAACTTAAAAAAAAAAAACAAGGTTAGGCCTGTGGGACCCTTTGTCAGTGCCTGGAACTGCAACCCTGCCCCTTCCACCACCGGAGTTGCTGACTCTCAGAGACACTAGACGGCAAGGGGAAGAAGAGAAAGAGCAGAGAAGCAAGAGAGCCAGGCAGGCTGCGCCTTGAATGTCCCGGCAAGGCGCTTGAGATGTGGGCCTGAGGGGTTGCATTTAATGTTTGCGTCTTCCTCTCTTCCTGCCAATCTGTGCTTCCCCACCCCTTCCCTGTCTCCTCTCCCCTCAGGGTCTCTTCACCTCTCTTTCAGGGTCTCTGTCCCTCTCTCTCTCTGGGTCTCTGTACCCCCTGTTTTTGGGTCTCCATCTCCCTCTCTTTCTCTGGGTCTGTATCTCCCTCTCTCTCTGGGTCACTGCCCTTTCTTTAGGTCTCTACCCTCCCGGATCTATGGGATCCTCTTTCTCTGGGTCTCCGTCCTCCTGTCACTAGATTGAGACCTTGGGGTGGCAAGGCGGGGTGCAGGGCTCCTGGTGGCAGCTCTGCCACTCCTAATATGGGTCGGGACTTCTCTGGGCTGGCCGAAGTGGCGTGGCGGTCTGCCTGGCAACCCATGACGTCATCTAGCGGCCGCCGCCGGGTTGGCTTGGCGCGCCCGGGAGGCGGGGAACTTTCCGGCTCATAGGGGGTTTTGGAAAAAGGGGGAGGAGGGAGATGGGCAGGCAGAAAGAGACTAGAGGCTGGTCTTCCGTCACACTTGTGTCCCTCACCCTGCGTTACTTCCCGTCCCGTCCCCAAATCCTTAACGCCAAGTCCCCAGACTCTTCCTTTCCCTCTCACATCCTTGCCCTCCCTTTCACACCCACCTGGCTCTTCTCCCCAGAACACCTGGTCTCCTCAAGCCCCGCCCCTTACCGCCCCAGAAACCTCCCCCCCCCCCCGCCTGGAGTCCAGCCACCACCCCCATTCAGAAAGCCACAGGTCCCCCTGCCGGGAAGGGCGCCAGCGTCCGGGCAGCCCTCCAGGGCCTTCCCGGCTCCCCCAGCCCCCTGCCCCCGCCGGGGACACCCGCCTCGTCTCCCGCGTCCGGTGCCCGCCGCACCAGCACCTGGAACAGTCTGGGGAGGTGGCCGGGGGTGGTCCCAGGAGGGACCTGCTTAAGCCTGGGGAGGGGACTGAAGTCCCAGTGCCCCAGCGCCGTCCCCACAGGCACAGAGACTCCCCCGCCCCGGCCGTCCTGCCTCCGCTGGGAAACAGGACCCTCCCTCTCGGCTCCAGTTTCCCGAAAACTCCTGACTTGCAGATACTAAGAATGGTTTTCTAGACCTGGCCTTCCTCCGCACCCCTTCCCCCCACCCCTCCCCCCCTCGCCGGCCCCACACCCCTAGGCCAGAGCTGGCTCCCAGCCCTTACCTACTTGAGACCCCTGCCCCTTCACTCCTCCCTCAGACTCTGAAGTCCGGGGTCCTAGCCTCCTCCTCCCTCTGGTCTGGGACTCTGGACCCTGAGCTCTTACTCCCTCAGACCTGGGAGTCGGATCCTCTAGCCCCCTCCTTCAGACCAGGTGTCCGAGCCCCCAGCCCCTCCTCCCCGAGGACTTGGCGTCTCTCTAGGTCCAGCTGTTATTTGTCGCTCTTTAGAGCACGCGGGCGGAATGTGGGGCGGCAGGGGGCGGGGAGGGCTGCAGCCCGATGCCTCCCGGGGCCTCTTGGGAGTCTCTGGACTCCTTAAAGGGCTCTCCCTGGGGGCCCACGCATCCTCCCCAGGGCCCAGCGGGAAGCGGTTGCAGTCGGAGGAGCAGAAGGAGTTCCGCCGCCGCCGACATGCCTGAGGCAAAGCCAGGTGGCTGCCAGGACCCCTTCTCTATATGGGGACGGGGACCCTCTTTTTTGAATGGGAATTGAGGATTTCTCTCTTTGTAGGGTTGGGAGAATGGGGTTCCTTCTCTGTGTGGGGAGGAGATTCTCTTCCTTGTGTGGGGGGGTAGGGGAGCCCCTATCTGTTTAGGGGAGTGTCTTTTCTCTGCATGGGGAAGGGATCCCTTCTCTGTTGGGGTTTAGGGAGCCATCTCTGGGTATAAATGGGGATTCTCTGATTGTGAAAGGAGTCATTTCTTATTGGGGCAGGAGAACCTGTGTGTGCAGATAAGGGAGTCTCTCTTGCATGGCACTTGGGGGTTCTTCTACATCTGGGGTTGGCATTCTTTAGGTAGGAATTAGGGCCATGCCACTGCGTGAAGATGGGGGGTCTTTCTCTGTAGAGGGTTGAGATCCTCAAGTGTAAGAAGACAAGGGTTCCTCTCTGCGTGGTGAGGTATGCTCTTCCTGTATAAGGATGAGAGACCCTTTTTATACGGGGATTGGGAGCTTCCCTGTGTAGGAATTAGGGGGCCTTCTCCATATAAGGGCTGGGGGTCCTTTCTTTAAGTGGAGTTTGGAGACCCTATTTGAATGCAACTAGGAGGCATTGCTTTATACAGGAACAGGGTCTTTCTCTCTAGATTGAGATGAACACAGCAGACACAGCCCCCAGAAGTCACCTTCCCTGGGGTGTCCAGTTCACTGGCCCTAGGCTAACCAGGCTGTGGGGCGAGGGTCCAGCCCTCACTGAAGCTGGGGCCCTGGCAGGCCTGGAGCCAGAAGCAGGGCAGGTGGAGGGTGCTGTGGTCAGCACAGGGTGTCCAGTTTCCAGCTCAAGGAAAGAGCTAATTATACCCCAAGATCCCAAAAGGTCAAGGCCTGGTGGCCTGGGTAGATGAGGCAGAGCCTGCTTGGGGTAAAGGGAAACCTGATTCCACAGATACTTAAGATTAGAGATAAATTTACACTTTGAATGGGGGCCTGGACTCCTGGGTCTGAGGAGGAGGAGGCTGGGGGCCTGGCCTCCTGGGTCTGAAGGAGGAGAGAGCTAGGGACCAGATTCCTGGGCCTGAGGGAGGAGGGGCCTGGGGGTCTGGACTCCTAGGTCTAAGGGAGGAGGGGGCTGAGGGCCTGGACTCCTGGGTCTGAGGGTGGAGGGGGCTGGTGGCCTCCACTCCTGGGTCCTGGAAGAGGAAGGCGGAAGAACGTGGTCAACTGTGAATATCTCTTTCTTCCACTTCACAGAGGACAAAAAGGCCCCCAAAGGCAAAGATGCCCCTAAACAAGCCCCCAAAGAAACTCTCCCTAAGGGTGCTCCTGCAGAGCCCCCCAAAGGTGAGACTGGGATTCCCTTGGGCTCAGCCAAACTTGGCATCTCATTTTCCCCCTGTTCCCCTCACTCCTGTGTACCCTTGGCCCAGCCTCCTCCCAGCCTCTAGTCTCCCCTTCCCAGTCCAGCCCCTACAAGGCCCCAGAGCTGACCATGCCCCTCCCCTGCTTCCACCCTTCCCATTGCTCCCCAGTACCCCAGGACAGAGCCCAGCCTCTCAGTCTCACCAACATGCTGGCTGATCAAGTCCTGCCCAGCTCCAAACACCTCCAGGCCATCTTTAAGGTTCTCCTACCCCAAAGGCCCATTTGAGACCATCCAGACCACCACCCTTCAGTTCACAGATGGGTAACTGAGGCCCAAAGGGAGCAGGGAGCCTTGCCAAGGTCACACAGCCACCTGGGTGACAGTGGATCTTTCCCAGGTCAGGGGAAGCCACTTCTCCCCCTCTGACCTTTGGCTTCTGAGCAGAGGGTTGTCACTGGCTCTAAGCCCCCTGCCCAGCTTGTCTCTGACCCCAGAATCCTGTCTCCTGAGCAGAAGCCCCAGCTGAGGATCAGTCCCCCCTCAGCGAGGAGCCCACTGGGGTGTTCCTGAAGAAGCCGAACTCGGTGTCAGTGGAGGCTGGTGAGAGAGGGGGCCTGGGGAGGATGTGGCTTAGGCCAGGACTCCTGGGTCTGAGGCAGGAGGGAGCTGGGGGCCCAGATTCCCAGGTCTGAGGGTGGAGGAGCTGGGGCCTGGACTCCTTAGCCTATTCTGGAAGGTCTTATGATTCCTGACTTGCCCCATCCCCATCTTCACCTCCCACCCAGGAAAGGACACGCTGATCGTGGCCAAGCTGAATGGGAAGGAGCTCTCCGGCACGCCAATCATCAAGTGGTTCAAGGGGAAGTGGCTGGAGCTGGGCATCAAGAGTGGCACCCGGTTCTCCTTCAAAGAGCATCACGACTCTGCCAGTAATGTGAGCATGCCAGCTGGGGCTGGAGGTTGTGGAGGCCCCATTTCCCAGAAGGCCTGTTGCCTGAGACCAAACTATAAGCCTGGAGCCTTGTAGATGGAGAATGAGATTCTCAGAACAGAGGTTGCGCAGGCTGTTCATTAGATTGTGCTGGGCAGGAGGGGAGAATGGTTGGGTTAGGGCAGGGTGCACTTGGCTGTGGCTGTGTGATCCCAGAAAGGTTTCAGGGAGTCAGGGACTAGGGGCCCACAGGGGTCAAGATTGTTCAGGTATAAGCAAGAGACTGAGCCAGCCCCACTGGGTGCTGGCCAAGGCTTCCCTACTCTCTGTCTCTCTCAGCCCCGGTGTGGGGTGGGGGTGGGAGGACTCAGGGAGAGGGTTATGAAGCAGGTTCTGGGGATGATGGGGGTGGTGATGGGGGGTGGTCATGTGCACCCACACCCCTGGTCCTGCCCCCAGGTGTACACCGTGGAGCTGCACATTGGAAAGGTGGTACTGGGGGACCGTGGGGATTACCGGCTCGAGGTCAAATCCAAGGACACCTGCGACAGCTGTGGCTTCAGCATCGATGTGGAGGGTGCGCTGGCGGGGGTGGACGTGAAGGGCTGTGGGTCTAGGGTGGCAGACAGTTGTACCAGCCATGTGTAACCAGAGTGTGCAGGAGTGGAGTGAGGGGACACAGGCTTTGGGTAGAAATATGGATAGGTGGACTTTTGTCAGGGAATTCAAAATTGGGAGTGACAGTCTATAGGCTTAGAATGTGAGGGTGTGCATCAGGCTTAGGAGCAAGAAGGTATAGATTTGGGGGTGAAAGCGTCCAGGGTTTTGGAATGCACATACGAAGGTTTAGGTGGTGAGTTATGCGGACTCCAAGGTCATGGTGTACAGGCTTGAGAATGTATCAGGAAGGGCTTGGGGAGCGAAGGTGTCCACCTTTAGAGAGTAAGGGGGGGTCCTGGAAAGGCTGTGCAGGCCTGGAGGGGCACTCTGGTCTTGGAGCAAACTTTGCCTCCAGCTTATCATTCTCCCACCCCCTCATCCCCTCCCCCCAGCACCTCGTCAGGATGCCTCTGGGCAGAGTCTAGAAAGCTTCAAGCGTACGTAAGTAACCCTGGACCCTGGGGAGAGGATTCCTGTCTCCTGATGCCAAGGACCGTGGGAGGGTCTCCCTTGGGTTTGGGAGATGTGGGAGAAGAGAGGACTGGGGAAGGCAAGGAATGGGAACCCTGGGATGAGTCTGGGGGACAGGACCACAGTGGGGTTCACACTCATCTCAATGACCATAGGGGTGATGCGAAGTCAGACGCAGGTGAGCTGGATTTCAGCAGCCTGTTGAAGAAGAGGTGAGTCAACTCCACCCGGCATAGGGAGGGGGAAGTGGGGGCACAGGGAGGAGGAGGATGGTGGGTAAGGTTGAGGTAGGGCCTCTGTTGCTTCCCATCTATTATCCCTAGACTTGCTGCCCACCATTCAACCCCTCCTCCATCCATCCACTCCCCTGGGCCCACCCAATATTCAACCTATCAACCCATCCGTCCCCCTGTCTATTCACCCATCTACCCATTCATCCACACCCCCATCCATTCAATCAACTGCCCACCAATTCACCTACCTACCCACACTTTAACCTATTCTCCTCACATTCACTCTTCTTTATTCATCCATCCACTTGTCCATCAACCCACCCACTAATCCATCCATTTATCCATCCATCCACCTACCCACATATCTTCCCACCTATCCATCCACCCATTTGCCCATATATCCAGTCACCCATTTATTAACCCTTCTATTCATCCTCCATCCACCCATTCTGTCCATTCATTTGCCCATACACTTTCCCACCTCTCTAGTCACCCACCTACCCACCTCTTCACTACCTGTCTACAATACATCCACCTTCCCATCTGTCTCTCCATTTGCTTGCAATTGAACCCAGCATTCCACACATCCACCTAGCCATACATTCCTCTATCAACTGTTCACCCCTCCATTGACACATTCATCCACCCAGACAGCTCTCTGTTAGATTGAGCTATATGAGATTGCTGTTCTATAGGTCAAAAATGGCTGAATATTGGCAATTTCATATGGTTCAATGAAATATTTGCCCACTCACTCATATATTCATTATCTACTGGTCTACTTATCAATTCTTCTACTCTCCCATATATCTCCATAACCAAATCCATGACAACCTCACTTACTGCAGCTTCTCCTCACTTATCGACTATCTCATTATCCAATATTTCTCATTTACAACAATGGTAAAAATTCTACTATCTGACTATTTTGCACATTAATGATGTATGTCTGGCAGTAATGAATGCTGAGGTGCGAGGTAAGAGTAACACTGGCTTTGACGGTTAAGGTTAGGGGTCACCTTGGCTGGGCCATGATTATCAGTGGTTTGGCAGTTAAGTAATGATGTAATTCGGAAGTTTTGTAATGATGTAGTCACCCTCCATTTTATGAGCTGATGTGGTCATTCTCCATTTTCACATTAACACCAATTTCACATAATGACTTGGTCTTTGAATTTAACTATATTGATAAGTAGGGAGAGGGTGTAATAGATTCATCTATTTGTCTCCACTCAGGCAACCACCTATCCAACCATTTCCCATCAATATATTCATCCAGCAGCCCACTTAACCATGTCCCAATCTATCAATCCACTCATTCACCCAACCACCCCCCCCACAACTCATCCATCCATCCACATACCCACTCATCTCCCACCAACTCATTCATCTGTCTACTCACCCATCCCTCAGCAAGCCACCTGGTCATCCATCTAGCCATCCATTGACCTATCCATCCATCTCCTCTCTTGTCCCTTCCACCCCCCATCTATTTATCAGTCTATCCATTCATTACTCTGTACTTCAATCCAAATACTCATTGACCCCATATTCACCCACTCATCCATCCTTTCTTTGTTCCCTTCCCTTCCTTCCAAAGGTCTATCCATTTATTATGCACTCAAACACTCATCAGACATCTGAAGGCTCCTGTCAATCAACCCCTGGGCTGAAATCAGGGGACAGAGAGAAGTTTGACTGGGTCTCTGACATTGCTGCTGTGGGTAGATGGATCTGGTCCAGTAGACACATACACAGATTGAGACTATCCTGTGTGATTAGAGAGAGGGAACCACAGGGACCTGTGAGAGCCAGAGTGAGGGCAACTTACTTCCTGGGAGGGAGACGGGAACATTGGCAATGGATCTTGTAGGATGAAGAGGAGGTCATTGGGAAGGGAAGGTGGGGAAGCGTCATCCAGAAAGAGAAACATTTTATGCAAAGACTTGGAGGCAGGAAAGATCCTAGTGTGTTCAGAAAAAAAAAAAAAAAAAGGTAGCTTGGTTTGGATGGTTGTGGGAGTGGTGATAGGAGAGGAGTCTGGAAGGTAGGTGGGGTTGTGAATGTCAGGCTGAGGAGATGGGGCTTCTTCAAGGCAATAGTGAGCCACGGACAGTTTTGAAGAGAGAAAGGATGGCATCTGATGTGGGTGTCAGAAATATCCCTCTGGGGCCACTTGGGGAACAGACTGGAGGAGAAAAGACCAGAGGCCAGAAGGCAGGGAGGAGGCTGGGACAATGGTCCAGGAAGGACAGAATAAGATATAACAGGTCTAGAGAGAGAAAGCGACTTGGTCAAGTCATACAGCAAGCAAGGGGAGAAGGTAAAGGAGGACCCATACCTTCTCACCCCTGGTGGCCCTGGCCTGCTCTCCCCACCCCCCAGGGAGGTGGCTGAAGAGCAAGAGAAGAAGAAGAAGAAGAGTGATGATGATGACCTAGGAATCCCACCTGAGGTTTGGGAGCTCCTGAAAGGGGCAAAGAAGAGTGAGTATGAGAGGATCGCCTTCCAGTATGGCATCACTGACCTCCGAGGCATGCTAAAGCGGCTCAAGAAGGTCAAGGTCGAAGTCAAGAAGAGTTCAGGTCAGTCTTGGTCTTAGAGGAGATGGGCCCTGCATCATGGGTATCTGATGTTTGGATCCTGGACCTGACTTTTGAAGGCCCCGTATGAGGGTTAACAGAGCCCTGTTCTCAGGGACTTCCAAATTTATAGAAGGCTTCCTGACCTTGACCTTGGAGAGTTCATGGTCTATGGAGGGAGATTTGGCACTTCTGGGTACAGTAAAGGCAGTGAGAACTTCTCGCCTCCATCTGCTCTGCATTCCCCCAATCTCCAGCCTTCACAAAGAAACTGGATCCAGCCTACCATGTGGACCAGGGCAACAAGATCAAGTTGGTGTTGGAGATCAGTGACCCAGACCTTCCCCTCAAGTGGTTCAAGAATGGCCAGGAGATCAAACCAAGTGGCAAGTATGTATGGAGCAGTCCCTGGGTGGGCGAGATCCTAGGCCTGGAGACAGAGCCGAGAAATTGGACTGACTATCCTTTTCTTTTTAAATCAATAGCTGTCCATTCCCTCCTCTCCCCATCCCCTGGTAACCATTAATCTATTTTTGTCTCTATGCTTTTGCCTATTCTAGCTATTTCATATAAGTGGGATCATATAATATTTGTCCTTTTGTGTCTGACTTCTTTCACTCAGCCTAATGTTTTCAGGGTTAACCCATGTTGTAGCATGTCTCAGGACTTCTTTTCTCTTTATGACTGAGTAATATTCCATTGTATGGATTACCACATTTTGTTTATCCATTCGTCTATTGAGTCCTTCCTTTCAAGTATTTTGGGTATATACCTAGGAGTGAAATTGCTGGGTCATATAGTAATTCCAGGAGCCCCTGGGTGGCACCAACAGTTAAGTGCTCTGCTACCAACAAAAATGTTGGTGGTTTGAATCCACTCAGAGGCACCTCAGAAGAAAACCTTGGCTACCTACTTCCAAAAGATCAGTTCCACTCTGAAACAAATGGGGTTGCTATGAGTCAGAATTGACTCGTTGGCAACATTTTTTTTTTTTTAATTGTAATCCTATGTTTAACTTTTTAAGGAAGGCTGGCCACTCTTAGGAAACCCTGGCGGTGTAGTGGTTAAGTGCTAGGGCTGCTAACCGAAAGGTCAGCAGTTTGAATCGACCAGGTGCTCCTTGGAAACTCTATAGGACAGTTCTACTCTGTCCTATAGGGTCACTATGAGTCGAAATTGACGCGATGGCAACGGGTTTAGTCTTTTTCCTTGGCCACTCAACACAGAAAGGACACTCACAAACATACAGGAAAAATGCAAATACCTACTAAAAAATACGTAAAGGTGATAAAGAGCACGGATTTAGCTGAGAAGAAACACGAATTGAACAATATAGCCCCTTCCACATAATTTGGCTCTGATGGGAGGTGACTCATCCTGAGAACTGGTGCGAGGACCTACCCCAGAGCTAGGGTGGTACTCCATGCCCTGGGTTGAGGTGAGACTTTTGTACCAGGTACATGTTTGAGAATGTTGGTAAGAAGCGAATTCTCACCATCAACAAGTGCACATTGGCAGACGATGCTGCTTATGAGGCAGTCATCAATGATGAGAAGTGTTTCACTGAGCTCTTCGTCAGAGGTGAGGTCAGAATTTGGGCCTGAGCTTGCTTGGGGTGTGGAACTCCGGAGGGGTCCTGAAACTACTGACCTCCTGTCCCCCCTGCCTCATAGTACCTCCAGTCCTGATCATCAAACCCCTTGAGGACCAGCAGGTGTTTGTGGGTGACCGTGTGGAAATGATGGTGGAGGTGTCACAAGAAGGTGCTGAGGTCACATGGTAAGTGACTTGATCTCTGATAACCTCGCAAGTACCCATAGCTTCTTTGAATCTGCTCTGATCTTTATGGGACACCCTATGACCTGTCTCAGGGATTTCTGACCTTTACTTGGTAGTTACCACGAGACCTCAGCCTTTATATATCATGACCTTCACCCATGAACTCTTTCTAGAATTTCTGGCATCTACTCAGCATTATGACCTATGACTTCTCTTTGGGGTCCTTTTTCTGATCTCTACTGTTTCACAGACTCATTAAATCATTTATTCATCTACCGTTCATATACTTATTCTTTCATTTAATCAATCATCCATCCTTTGGTTCATCCAGCCACGTATCTACTCATGTATCCGCTCATGAATCTGTCCAGTCATTCATCTACTCATCCATCCATCCATCCATCCATCCATCCATCCATCCATCCATCCATCCATCCATCCATCCATCATCCATTCAGGCAGCCAGTCAATCATCCATCCACTTAACCATCCACCCCTCCATTCATCCAGTCAGTTGCCATCGAGTTGATTCAGACTCATGGCAGCCCATGTATGTCAGAGTAGAACTGTGCTCCATAGGGTTTTCAATGGCTAATTTTTCAGAAGTAGATCACCAGGCCCTTCTTCCAAGGTGCCTCTGGGTGGACTCAAACCTCCAACCTTTTTGGTTAGCAGCCAAGCACATTAACTGTTTGTACCACCCAGGGACTCCCTGGCTCCTGACAAAAAACAAAACAACAACAATAAACCAAACCCACTACGGGCAAGTGGATTCCGATTCATAGCGACCCTGTAGGACAGAGTAGAACTGCCCCATAGGGTTTCTGAGGCTGTAAGTCTATGAAAGCAGACTGCCACATCTTTCTCCTGTGGAGTGGCTGGTGGGTTTGAACTGCCAACCTTTCGGTTAGGAGCTGAGCACTTAATCATTGCACCACCAGGGCTCCCCTGATATCCAGACTCAAAGCTGTGCTGGCCTCTCACTTCTCCCTTTCTCGTCCCCTCCTCTCAGGATGAAAGATGGTGTGGAAATGACTCGGGGGGATTCCCACCAGGCCCCATATCGCTTCAAGAAGGACGGGAAGCGCCATATTCTTATCTACTCAGACGTGACCCAGGATGACGAGGGTCGTTATCAGGTCAAAACCAACGGTGGCCAGTGTGAGGCTGAGCTCATTGTGGCAGGTAAGGGGACTCCAAATGGGGAGGAGGCCTTGGCTGTGCATGCCTCTCATAGCTCCAAGTTGCTCAGACCCCAAATCTCGGCTCTGTCCCTGACTCCTCCCTTTCCCTCACTCCCTGCAATCAATCCACCGGCAAGTCCTATTGGTTCCACCTTCAAAGCATAACTTGAATCTGACCACTTCTCCCCATCTCTGCTGCTCCCATCTGGTCCCATCATGTCACTGGTTACCCTGTTTCTACTGCTCCCTCTCCCCCTTATAGCTGATCCCCACCCTTCACCCTCACACACACACACACACACACACACACACACACGCACACGCACACACACACACAAGTCAGAATGATCTTTGTAAAATATAAGCCAGATGGTGAAAACTAAATGAGGTCTACTATCTAGTTAACAGTATTTTTGTTGCTGTTGCTAGTTGCCACTCAGTCGATTCTGACTCATGGCGGCCCTGTGTGTGCAGAGTAGAACTGTGCTTCAGAGGGTTTTCAAGGTTGTGACCTTTCGGAAGCAGATCATCAGGTCTGTCTTCCAAGGTGCCTACTGGTGGGTTTGAACCACTAATCTTTTCCTTAACCAAATGCTTAACCATTTGTGCCACCCAGGGACTCCAACATTCTTGTATCGTCAATCTTCTAGTTTGAATATGTTGTTTTTGGGTGCTGCTGAGTCGATTTTTTGACTCATAGTGACCCCACGTGACAGAGTAGAGCTGCTCAACAGAGTTTTCTTGGTTATAATCTTTATGGAAGCAGATGGCCAGGCCTTTCCCCCTTGGAGCAGCTGGGTGGTTTCGAACAACCAACCTTTAGGTTAGCCACCGAGTGCTTAAGCAGTTTGGATATAGTACTACAGTTTTATAAGATGACCCCGTTAAGGGAAGCTGGGCGAAAGGTACATGGGACTCTATGAACTTTTTTTTTTTTTTTTTTTCCGCAAACTCCTATGAACCTATACTCATTTCAAAATAAAAAGTTAAGAAAAGCCAAGTCATTTATAGCCAAATAAATTCTGGTACAGTTGATTCTCTTTCTCTGCGGATTCTGTATTTGCAAATTTGCCCACTCACTAACATTTAGTCATAACCCCAAAATCAGTGTGCGTTGTGCCTCCATGGTCATTCACAGACTCGCACGAAGCAGTGAAAAATCTGAGTTACCCCACGTGCACGTTCCCAGCCAAGGTGGAGCACAGTGACACTCTACCCTCTTGTTTCAGCTCTTGAACTGTAACAAGCATCCTTTTCACGATCTATTTAGTGCCATGTGTTTCACATTTTTGTGCCTTATGTTGGTGATTTCACTGTTTCAAATGGCCCCCAAGAGTAGTGCTGAAGTGCTGTCTAGTGTTCCTAAGTGCAAGAAGGCTGTGATGTGCCTTATGGAGAAAATAACATGTGTGAGGTAAGCTTCATTCAGGCATGAGTTACAGTGCCATTGGCCATTAGTTCATTATTCATGAATCAATAATATATATTAAGTAAGGCATCTTTAAACAGAAATACAAGTAAAATAAACTCACGTATTGATCAGTTGATGAAACTGTTGTGACCAGAGGCTCACAGGAACCTAATCCTGCATTTCCCCTGGAGAGTGGTTCAGTATTCGCTAATTCAGTGTTCGCAGTGACTTTGTAGAGCATAATTACCGCAAATAATGAGAATCAACTGTATATCCATAAAAAACCCAAAAAAACCCAAACCCCATTGCCATCGAGTCAATTCCAACTCATAGCGACTCTATAGGACAGAGAACTGCCCTATAGAGTTTTCAAGGAGCACATGGTGGATTTGAACTGCCAACCTCTTGGTTAGCAGCCGTAGCTCTTAACCTCTGCACTACCAGGGTTTCTGTATATCTATATGCAGCCATAAAAAAGGAACGTTTAAAAATTTATTCATATGGAAGGATTTCTAAGATACAGTGTTAGGCGAAAAGAGCAAATATGCTACCATTTGTATAGGGAGGAAGAGAGGAAGGAAGGAAAGAGGGAAGAAAGGAAGGGAGGGAGGGAATGAGGGAGGAAGGAAAGGAGAGAAGGAGGAAGGGAGGGAGGGAGGGAAGCAGGGTGGTAGGAAAGAAGGAAGGTTTTTTCTTTTCCCATTTTGTTCACAGCTGTATCCCCAGTGCCTAGAGCAGTGCCTGACACATAGTGAGTTCTCACAAGTATTTGGGGATTGTGATGGTCCCACTCCTTCCCTCCCCTTTCAGCGAAGCAGTTGGAAGTCCTGCAGGATGTCGCAGATCTGACAGTGAAGGCTGCAGAACGGGCTGAGTTCACCTGCGAGGTATCTGATGAGAAGGTGACGGGAAAGTGGTACAGGAATAGGGTTGAGGTGCGGCCCAGCAAGAGGATCACCATCTCCCACACAGGGAGGTAAGGAGGAGGCCGCGGAAATGGCTGGGGTAGGGGTGGGGTGTGTGTATCCCTAGCTATAGCTGCATGTCATAATTTCCTAGGGCGGCCATAACAAAATACCACAAAGTGGGTGGCTGTATGTGTGTGTCTATAGACATATATTTTGTTGTTAGGTGCCGTTGAGTCAATTTTGACTCATAGTGACCCCATGTGACAGCACAGAACTGCCCATAGAGTTTTCCAAGCTGTAATCTTTATGGAAGTGCATCGCCAGTTCTTTCTCCTACAGAGTTGCTGGGTGGCTTCGAACTGTCAACCTTTTGGTTAGCAGCCAAGCACTTAACTGTTAGTGCCACCAGGGCTCCACAGTGGGTGGCTTTAAAGAACAGAAATTTATTGTCTCAGTCCTGGAGACCAGAAGTCCAAATCAGGGTATCAACCATGTTGATTCCTTCTGAGGGCTTTGAGAGAGGAACTGTTCCATGCCTCCCTCCTAACTTCTAGTGGCTGCTGGCGACCCTTGGCCTTTGTTTGCTGCTTATAGATGCATCTGCCTCTGTCATCACATGGCGACTTTTTCCCCCTGTGCTTGTGACTGTTTCCATGTCTGTTCCTCTCTTTTATAAGATGCTACTCGGAGGGGATTAGGGTTAGGACTCACTCTACTCTGGCATGATTTGTTAACTGATAACATCTGCAAAGATAAATTCCATTTCCCCAAACAAGGTCACAGTCATCGATGCAGGGGTCAGGATTTTGACATATCTTTTGGGGAGACACAGAAGATAATATTAGTAATGAGAAAAGCTAACATTTGTTGCTACTGTATGCCAGACACTGGTTCAAATGCTTTACGTACATTTATTCCTCATCATACTATGAATAGCTTCTAGCATCCCCAGCTTACAGATAAGGAAACTTGAGGCACAGAGACGTTAAGTAGCTTTGCCCAACGTCACACAACTAGTATGTGGCAGAGTGGGATTTAAACCCAGGTAACAGCATTTCAGAGCCCAGAATGAAAATGGCAGGCATGTAGATGGGATTGAGGTGGGTGTTTTTCTAGGTGGCACTGAGGGAAAGAGATGGGGGAAGCCTGGCTGTGTGGTGTTCTCCAGGGTGGCCTGGCTTAACTCCTACCCTGTTCCCCAAACTCTAATTTAGAGTCCACAAATTGGTGATTGATGACGTCCATCCCGAGGATGAGGGAGACTACACGTTTGTGCCTGATGGCTATGCCCTGTCCCTCTCGGCCAAGCTCCACTTCCTGGGTGAAAACACCCCTTCTTTTTCCCTAAGGGTCTCAGGATCCACCCTCCCAGGCCCTGGGGCCCCTGGCCACCTCCTTTCATGATTTTCTCCCCGTACAGTGGGGCTGAGGGCAAGCGTCTGTCCTTCTCCTGTGATGGAGTTAGGTCAGAAATGGTGGGAGAGAGCATTGTATACACTGAAGGGTGTCCATGTGGGAGGAAAAGCAGGATTAGGAATAGTTTGTGGACCTGAACCTCACCCCAACACCCCAGTTCCCTGGGTGACTGCCAAGCCTTCATCTCAGCCTCTGGGTGGTGAAGGTGGGGTGAGGGTCTTGCTGGATTTAGACCTAACCCTCCAGTCTTCTTTGTCCTCCAGAAATTAAGGTGGAGTATGTACCCAAGCAAGGTAAGGACAACAGCTACTCTGGTAAGCTAGGTGGCTGGACTCCTGGGTTTAAGGGAGAAGTGGGCTGGGGGCCCAGATTCCTGGGACTAAGAGAGGAGGAGGCTGGGGACCCAGATTCCTGGGTCTCAGGGAGGAGGGGGATGGGGGCTCCAACTCCTGGGTCTCAGGGAGGAGGGGCAGGGGGCCTGGAATCCTATGTGTGAGAGAGCAGGGGGCTGGGGGCTCGGACTCCTGGGTCTGGGGGAAGAAGGGGCTGGGGGCCCAGACTCCTGAGTCTGAGGGGAGGAGGAAGCTGGAGGCTAGACTCCTGGGTCTCAGGAGATGAGAGAGTTAGGGCGTCGGACTCCTGGATCTTTATGGTTGTTGGAACGCAGCTTCTGGGGTATCCTCTGGTGGGAGATTGGGAGGGCCCAGATGCCCAACCCCAAGCCCCCAGTATCTCTTCTCTGCCACCAGAGCCACCAACAATCCACCTGGACTGCACAGGCAAGGCCGCAGATAATTCAATTGTGGTTGTGGCTGGAAACAAGCTGAGGCTGAATGTGGCTATCGCAGGGGAGCCCCGTCCCATCACCACTTGGCTAAAGGAAGATGAGGTATGGGGGGACTTCTGGGTGCCCTGGGTTCTCTTCCCTCTCAGCTCTGCTGGATGAGCTTAGACAAGTTGCTTTCCATCCCTAAGCCTCAGTTTCATTGTCTGTAAAACGAGGATGATGATTCCTTCTTCAGAGAATTGTTTTGAAAATTAGAGGTTACATTTGTCTATCATCTAATATAGGGCCTAGCACATGGTGGACATTCAATCCACTTATCCATCCATGCATCAATACAGCCATCCATCCAACCATCAATTCCTTCATTCATCTCTCTATATACTCATATATCTGTCCATCCATCAATCCATTGATCCATCAGTTCATTCATTCACCCCACCCACCCATCCATCTGGCGAATATTTTAATCCTGCATGTTTCAAACCCTGGGGCAGTTCAATTTTTCTTCTCTCCTCTGGAGTTCAGTTTCCTCTTCTATAAAACGGATAGACTTGCCTCAGTCTTCAATCATTCATTCACTCAGCATACATCCCCTTAGTTTTCCTCTATGCCAGACATTCAGGATACAACCATGAATCAGACCCAGCCCCTGCCTTCCAAGAGCCTTCAGGCTTGGGAAAAGATAGTCACAGTCCAGGGAGGTCAGGGCTGAGAGAAAGGGAGATACCAGAAGCTATGAGAATCCAAGATATGGAGCCACCACTTTCAGCTGGAGGCATCCAAGGATGCTTCCTGGAAGAGGTGACTCCTAAATGGGTCCTAAAGGATGAGTAAGAGTATTGCAGATAAAGAAGTGGGACAGGGCATTGCATGTATAGAGGACAACCTTGCAAAGGCTGGGGACAAAACAGTCTATTGTTTGAAATTAAGGATGGTGCTTGAAGGGTGAGGAATACAGTTGGGAGGAATGAAAAGGCTGGGTCTAGATCCAAAAAAGCCTCAAAGGCCAAGTTCAGAGCCTTGTACCTTGTGTGGTGATAAGAAACTACTGATGAACTTTGAGCAGTAGAGGAAGCACAGTCAGATCTGGGTTTGGGAAGAAGATGTAGAGCAAGGCCATCTCTTGGCTGTGTCTAGGTATTCTCGGCCACAGAGGGCAGGACCCGCATTGAGCAGTGGGTCGACTGCAGCAGCTTCGTGTTCGAGAGTACTGAGCGATCAGATGAAGGTCGCTACACTGTCAAGGTCACCAGCCCCACTGGCGAATGCTCGACCTCCATCTTCGTGAGAATTGTGGGTGAGCAGAGACAGCTGGGAGCACTGGGCCAGGGGGTGGTTCCCAGAGACTATGAGGAGGCCCCTAATTCCCCTGCCTCCCCGCAGATGTCCCAGACCCCCCAGAGGCTGTGCGTGTCACCTCAGTTGGAGAGGATTGGGCCATCCTTGTCTGGGACCCACCCAAGTATGACGGAGGTCAGCCAGTCACCGGTGAGTGCCCATATGCCAGTGTCCCCATAGCCTCTTATCTCCCCTACCCCATAACTCCTCCTTTGCCTCCCAGATTCCTCAGGATCCTCAATGACCTCCCGCGAAGGTCATTGTTTTTCATCTTTGATGCCCCACAATTCCTTTGGTCTTCCCCCCATGAGTCTTTTCTCCCCAGTGACCTGAGAATCCTCACTTTGGCCAATGGCCTGGAATTTTTTTTGTGTGACCCATGACCCCCTCTTGATTCCTAACCCCATGACTGGTGGCCTCTAACTGCTCTGTGACTTCTGAGATCAACTCTGGGCCATGTGACCTCTCTGATGTGAGTCTCACTGCCCCAACTGACTTGTGACCCCCACAACCTCCTCTTGACCACCTGCTTCTTTCTGCTTGGGGATCCTCCAGGGTACCTCCTGGAGCGGAAAAAGAAGGGCTCTCAGCGCTGGATGAAGCTGAACTTTGAGGTCTTTACGGACACAACCTACGAGTCCACCAATATGATCGAGGGCATTTTCTATGAGATGCGAGTCTTTGCTGTCAACGCCATTGGAGCCTCCCAGCCCAGCATGAACACCAAACCTTTTATGCCCGTTGGTAAGGCCTTCCTAGCCCCCTCACTGACCCTCTATCAACTTCTGACCCACATCCTGCCCTGCCATTGATCTCTGACCCATTGATCTTAGACCAAACAGTCTGTTGATTTCTGTTTCCTCTCATCCAACAACCCAACATACTGACTCCCAACCTTACCCATCCTCTTGATCCCTGCCTGATCCAACACACTTACCATTGTGACCCCAGACTCTGTGCTGACATTCCCCACTGACTTCTGACCTATCAGATTAACACCTATTCATGACCTTGGAGACCTCACTGTCCCTTGATATTTTGTTGTTTTAATGATCCTTGATACTTCGTTGCTCATTGACCTTTGTTCCACCATTTGATCCCTTTCCTGACCAATGACTCCAGCTCTGACCTTTGATCTCTCATTTACCCCAACAACCCCTTTCTCTGGATCTTTATAGCACCCACGAGTGAACCCCAGCACCTGATGGTGGAGGATGTGACAGACACTACTGCTACACTCAAGTGGAGGCCTCCAGAAAGGATTGGGGGAGGTGGCATCGATGGGTACCTGGTGGAGTACTGCCTGGAGGGATGTGAGTGACCCTGTTGGGCCTGGTTGGGGGCAGTGGCTCACCCAGAGCCTTGTCGTATCCAGTCCAGGGAACTGAAACTGGGGAAGTGCAGGGAGAGATAACCGGTGTAGTGGGCTGCTCTTGTTTTGTTTGTAATTGCCTGAAGTTCTACGATGGATGGGTGAAGCCAGGCCCCCAATGACCAGCTTGCCCCCTCTCCCTTCCTTCCCTCAATCCATTCTCCATCCAGCAATACCTTTTCTTCCATCCATCTATCCTTCAGTACATCTGTTTATCTAATGCCTATATCCCTCCCTTCCCTCCTCCTTTCCTCTTTCCTTTCTTTTATCCATTTGTCCATCCATCCATCCATCCGTCCGTCCATCCATCCAGCCATATTTCCTCTTCTTCCTCCCACCCATTAATCCCTCCACCCATTCATCCACCCATCCATTTCCTTATTTTCTTCCTTCCTTGTTCCCTCCTAATCATTTGCCTATCCAGTCATTCATCCATCCATCCACTCATTCTTCTGTCCATCTGAAAATCTTTTGGATCATCCAACCATCTATCTAGTAATATTTTTTTTCTCCCATGTACCTACTTACCACATTTTCTTTCTTCTTTCATTCCTTCCTTCCTTCCCTCACTCTTCCCTTTCTTCCATCTATCTACCCATGACTATCTAATCATCTATTAACAACCTCTTCATCCATCCATCCATCCATCCATCCATCCATCCATCCATCCATCCATCCATCCATCCATCCATCCATCCATCTCTCCATCATCCACTGAACAAACATTTATTGAGCACTAACTCCATGCCAGACCCAGTGCCACGGCTACAGAGATATCTCCAACATGGTCATCTCTCTGGAAAGACAGACCCGAATACAGATCATCTCGACACCGTATCCCAGGCTTCAAAGTCAGACAGATGTGGGTTCCAATCCTGCCCCTGAACTTTCTAATTGTGTGACCTTGGGCAAGTCTCTGAGCCTCAATTTCTTCATCTCAAAATGGCGAAGACAATTCCTATCTTGCCAGGGTACAGTGATGACTGCATTCGGTAATGCATGTACATGAATGGATGGTTGAACTCTTGTCAGCTTCTTCCCTCTTTCTCTTCCCGGAACACTTTACCTTGTTCTTTCCATGTTGCCCCACGCCCCATCTGTGCTACAGCCACTCTGATGTTTCAGAACCAAGCTTGCTAGAGTTTAGTCTGTTGATTGTTGGTCTGACCCACACTGGTTCACCAACCCATGGGATCAAGGCTAAACGGCATATCACAAAAAAAGCAGGAAATTTGTTGAGCTGTCTCTAACCACTACTCCCAGTTTTCCCTCCCAGATACACTTGTATGCTTGCTCCCCTGGCCCCCTCCTCTCGAGCCCTCAGACAGAGCCATGCTCCCTGTTCTTCTATCCCAATTTTGGCAGGACAGCAGAGCCTAAGAGCTTCCTAGAATCAGACAGGCCTGGGTTTCCTTCGTAATCCAACACATCCTAGCTATGTGACTTTGGCAAGTTCCTTAACCGCTCTGGGCCTCAATTTACTGATCTCTAAAATGAGAATAACATAGTACTGAGGTGAGAACTGATGAGCTAATACATGTGGCACCCTTAGAATCCTGGTCATAGTAAGTGCTAATAAATGTAAGCTGCTGCTGCTGTTGGTGCAATTTTATTTTGGTGGGGCCCAAGTGACCAGAAGGCCATTGAGTTGAGGGTGTGCAGAAAGGCTCAGATGGAGGTCTTGAGTTCCACCAGCCATGCTCCTGTCTTCGTAGCTAATGAATGGATCCCTGCTAACACGGAGCCCACAGAGCGATGTGGCTTCACTGTCAAGAATCTCCCAACAGGAGCAAAAATTACCTTCCGGGTTGTTGCGGTCAACATTGCAGGACGAAGCCAGCCGGCTACCCTGACCCAGCCAGTCACCATCCGGGAGATTGTAGGTGAGTGACCCCTGATGTCCTAAATACCAAGTTGGTGTCATTCAACCTGCCTTTTCAGTAGTCATCATTAGGGTCTCCCCAGTCAACCTCATCACCACTGGTCTCGCCATCCTTGAAATATCCCCTCGACCCAGCGCTGAGCCCCTTCCCTGTTTATGCCCACAGAGCAACCCAAGATCCGTCTCCCCCGCCATCTTCGCCAGACTTATATCCGTAAAGTGGGGGAGCAGCTCAACCTCGTCATCCCCTTCCAGGTACAGGGAGCTGGGGGAGCTGGGACCAGGGTTGAAGTGTGAGCTCCTCCAGGTGGGACACTTCTGTGTGTGCAGAGCCTGGTCTGACCTCTCTCCCTGTCTGTGGGTGCCCCCCCAGGGAAAGCCACGGCCCCAGGTGGTGTGGACAAAGGGTGGGGCGCCGCTGGACTCGTCCCGGGTGCACGTGCGGACTAGCGACATGGACACAGTGCTATTCGTGCGCCAGGTGGCCCGCTCTGACTCCGGGGAGTATGAGCTGAGTGTGAAGATTGAGAACATGACAGACACAGCCACCATCAGCATCCGGGTCGTGGGTGCGCCTCTGGGACAGGGTGGGGGGTGGGCAGGGAGAGAGGAACCGTGGGCTGGGAGAGGAATGGACCAGGAATTGATGAGAGGAGGGAGGAAGGAGAACAGGTGAGGAAGAGAGAATGGGATGGAGAGCACAAGTGAAAATACATGGCGGTAGGGAAGGAGGTGAGACAAGATGAGGATAGCACAAAGGTGAGGAAGTGAAAGAGACTGAAATGAGGGAGGAGGTAAGGTGGGAATACGGTAAGGTGAGGGTATGAGAGTGGGGAAAAGGCATAAGAAATATTAGAAAGGGGAGAGTTGCTGAGAAGAGCTGGAGATGGGAAGAGGAAACGAGGAAATGAAAAAAGATTGGCATGAGAAGAGGAGGTAAAGAGGGTGGTCATGGGGAGACAAGGTGAAGAAGGTGGGCTTGGGGAGAGGAGGTGAGGAGGGGCAGGTTTGGGGACAGGAGGTGAGGAGGGTGGGTATAGAGGGAAGAGGTGACGAGAGCAGGTGTGGTGAGAGGAGTGAAGAGAGTAGGTATGGGGAGGAGGTAAGGAGGAGTGGGTGTGGAGGGAAGAGGTGAGGAGAGTGGGTGTGGGGACAGGTGAGGAGAGTAAGTGGGGGGAGGAGTTGAGGAGGGGTGGGTGTGGAGGGAAGAGGTGAGGAGAGTCGGTGTGGGGACAGGAGGTGAGGAGGGTGGGTGTAGGGGGAGGAGGTGAGGAGGGACAGGAGGTAAGGAGCTGGACAGGTGAGGGACTGGGGCTGGCATGTGACCCTCCCTCTTCAGAAAAGGCAGGGCCAGCAGAGAACGTGATGGTGAAGGAGGTGTGGGGCACCAACGCCCTGGTGCAGTGGCAGCCCCCCAGAGATGATGGGAACAGCGAGGTCACAGGCTATCTCATCCAGAAAGCTGACAAGAAAACCATGGTGAGAGATAAGAGGGAAGGGATGGGGTGGGCAGTAGGGGAGTAGAGCTGGTGAGGTTGCCAGAGCAGGTGTTGCTGTTCCCATTTCACAGCTGGGGACACTGAGGCTCTGAGAGATTAGGAGGACAGGGTGTGGCTGCGAGGGAAGCCTTTTGGCTGAGATTTGGTGCCTGATAGGTTGTCATGTGTAAAATTCACAATACAAAATTAACAATGAACCATTTTAAAGTGAGTGTACCATTCAGTGGCATTTAGCACATGCACGGTGTTGTGCAGCCATCACCAATGCCTAGTTGCAAAGCATTTCCATCACCCCCAAAAGGAACTCAGTACCCATTAAGCAGTGTCTCCATAGTCCCCTCCCTCAAGCCCCTGGCAACCACTAATCTCCTTTGTGTCTCTACGGATTTGCCTATTGTGAGTTTTTCACATAAATGGAAGCATACGATGTTTGTCCTTTTGTGTTTGGCTTCTTTCGTTCAGCATAATTTTTTCAAGGTTCATCCATGTCATAGCGTGTATAGGAACTTCATTTCACTCTATGAATGTCCCTCATTTTATGTCTCTGTTCATCAGTTGATGGACACTTTGGTTGTTTCCATCTTTGACTATTGGGAATGGTGTTACTAAGAATGATGGTTTTTTGTTTTATTTTATTTTTGTTCTTCTTGAGAATATACACAGCAGAATCTACACTAATGCCACAACTTCGACCTGTACAATTCAGTGGCATTGATCACATTCTTCAAGTTGTGCAACCATTCTCACCCTCCTTTTCCAAGTTGTTCCTCCTTCATTAACATAAATTCACTGCCCCCTAAATTTCCTACCTAATCTTTCAAGTTGCTGTTGTCCATTTGTTCCCTTATAGATTTTAAAAGAGCACAATGCTCAAGGCACACATTCTAATTTATTTATTTATTTATTTATTGTGCTTTAGGTGAAAGTTTACAAATCAAGTCAGTCTCTCATACAAAAAGTTATGCACACCTAGCTGCTATCCTCCTAATGAGACAGAACATTCCTCCTCTCCACCCTGTACTCCCCATGTCCATTCAACCAGCTCCTGTCCCCCTCTTCTCAGCTCGCCACCAAACAGGAGTAAGGCAGACATTCTTTTTACTAGTTAAATTGAAGCTACTGTTTGGTTTTAAGAGGACTTCAGGGGATATTTTTGGTGTAAGGTGTAACAATTATCTCAGGGCAATAGTTTCAGTGGTTCATTCAGCTTCAGTGGCTCCAGAAAGTCTGGGTTCCATGAGTATTTGAAATCTTGTTCAACATTTCCCCCCTTTTGATCAGAATTCTTCTATAAATCTTTGATCAAAATTGATGGGTTTCTTTTAAGTGGGGTGCACTTGGGTGTACTTCTCTCACCCCCGTCCCTTCTTGTGTCTCCGTCCACTTGTGTGTGTCCCTGTGGGCCTGACCCTCCCTGTCCCTGCACTAGGAGTGGTTCACCGTTTACGAGCACAATCGCCATACCTCCTGCACTGTGTCTGACCTCATCGTGGGCAACGAATACTATTTCCGTGTATACAGTGAGAACATCTGTGGACTCAGTGACTTACCTGGTGTCTCCAAGAACACGGCCCGTATCCTCAAGAAAGGTATTTCTGCCGCCCTCCACAGAGGTCCACCCTTGACTCCTCTGACCCTCTCCTTCTCCCCAGGACTCAATGTAGATGGTACCTGGTGACAAAAAAGAGGGGTTGGGTTTGTTCCGTGGATTGGGGGACATTCTGGGAACTCAGTCACCTTACAGGTATATCTCCTCTCATCCAGGACTCACCCTCAAACCGTTTGAGTACCAGGAGCATGACTTCCGAACAGCTCCCAAGTTCCTGACACCTCTAATAGACCGGGTTGTCATTGCTGGGTATTCTGCTGCTCTCAACTGCGCTGTCAGAGGCCACCCTAAGGTGCCAGGATGGGGCTCTGAGATCTGTGGGTATATATGTGTACAGAATCTTGGAAGGAAATCTTCAATAAGATAAAACCTCACTCCCTGCCATGCCTGCTCTTCATCCCTGAGATTCATGGGATCTCCTCATTTTAAACCCATTTCCAACACCAAAAGCCCACTTCCAACACCAAAAGCACACTGCCTCCTTTCTCTGGCTCAAACTGAACTTTCTAGCTTCCTGTTTCTCTCCTCCCCTGGCCAGAGCCTGGGTCTCACAAATCACTCTGGCTTCTTGCCTTTTTCTCTGCCCCATGACTGCCAGGTACAGCTCGTCTTGGCAGCCTGAGGAAATGGCCATTTAGTCTCTTTTGTTTTACTCAAGGATAAACGTCAACTGCTCTGAAACAGAAATCACTGGCAGGTTTAAAATTCCATGGCTTTCTAGGGTGTTCCTGCTCCCTCAATTTCCAGACTGATGTTTGTGAATGTGAACACTTGCAACCTCGAGCTCCAGTGACCTGGCTAGATTAGTGGTTGGCAAACTACAGTGCGCCAGATCCAGCCCACCACTTGTTTTTCTAAGTTACACTGAAACACAGCTATGACCATTTGTTTACATACTGTCTGCGCTGCTTTTGCACTACGAACAGGAAAGCTCAGTAGTTACAACAGAGACCATAAGGCCCACAAAGCCAAAACTATTTTACTATCTGGGCCTTTACAAAAAAAGTTTGCCAACCTGTGATCTAGACCTCAGGCTTTTTTAGCTTCAGCCCCCTTAGACGCACCATGGATTCATTAGTTCTCCTACTACTCATGTTATTTACTAACTCCAGTCATTCGTTCACTTACCAATCCATTCATTTGTTCACTTCATCATTCACTCCATTTACTCATTTACCTCATTCATTCATTCACTCGTTTTCATTTATTCTTTCAACAAACATTTTCAGAGGCTTTCTATGTGCTGGAAGAACCAGACAAGAAGTTTCTGTATGTTGAGGGAGACTGACATTAATCAAAAGTCACACAAGTAAAGCTTATAAATGGTGGTAACTTTGGTAGAGAAGTGCAGGCAGTTATGAGAGTATAAAACAGGTGTTCCCATCCCAGTCCGAGGAGTCCCTGGGGTGGTGCAAACAGTTAATGTGCTTGGCTGCTAAATGAAAGGCTGGAGGTTTGAGTTCACACAGAGATGACTTAGAAGAAAGGCCTGGCAATCTACTTCCGAAAAATAAGCCATTGAAAACCCTACGGAGCAGAGTTCTACTCTGACACACATGGGGCCAGCATGATTTGGAATTGACTCAATGGCAACGGGTTACTAGTCCCAGTCTGGGGGCCAAGAAATGGCATGTGGGCTGAGACCTGAAGGATAGGAAGATGCGAATTAAGTAAAATGAGGAGGGAAGGGCAGTGTCCAAAGAGGAAACAGTCAGTGCCAAGGACTTGAGATGGGAGTCTAGACTGGTCTGTTTGAGGTGTGGTTGCAGTAGAGGGAGGGAGGGAGAGGAGTGACAGGTCAATGTGTTTTACGTGTTGCAAGGACATAAATTTCTGGGGGTCAAAGGGTGTAATGTTATGGATTGAATTGTGTTCCCCCCCCCCACACATACAATGTGTGTAACTTGGTTAGGCCATGATTCTCAGTATTGTGTGGTTTTCTCCACTTTGTGATCTGATGTGATTATCCTCTGTGACACAAATTCTAACCTCTATGATGTTAATGAGGCAGGATTAGAGGCAGTTATGCTAATGACACAGGACTCAATCTACAGGATTAGGTTGTATTTTGAGTCCAATCTCTTTGAGATATAAAAGAGAGAATGGAGTAGAGAGGAGAGAGACCTCATTCCCACCAAGTAAAAAGAGCCAGAAGCTGAGCACATCCTTTGGGCCTGGGGTCCTTGCACTGAGAAGCTCCTAGACCAGGGGAAGATTAATGACAAGGGCTTTTCCCCAGAGCCAACAGAGACAGGAAGCCTTCCTCTGGAGCTGGCGTCCTGAATTTGGACTTCTAGTCTCCTAAACAGAATAAATTTCTGTTTGTTAAATCCATCCACTTGTGGTTTTTCTGTTACAGCAGCACTAGATAACTAAGACAAGAGGTGAGCACAGAGAAGTAATGGGGGCCAAGTTATGTAGGGCCCTGTGAGCCACACAAGTAAGCTCTTTATTCTGAAAGCAATGTTGACGTTGTTGGATGCCATTGAGTTGATTCCGACTCATAGCAACACCATGTGACAGAGTAGAACTGCCCCATAGGGTTTTCTTGGCTATAATCTTGATGGGAATAGATTGCCAGGTCTTTTCTCCTGTGGAGCTGCTGGGTGGGTTCAAACCACCAATCTTTTGGTTACCAGTGGGGCACTTAACCATTGTGTCACCAGGGCTCCTATTCTGACAGCAATAGGGTGCCTTTAACCACTACCCTGCAAAGTAGACAATATCAGCCTACTATTATAGAAGAGGAGACTGAGGGTCAGAGAGAATAAGTGACTAATTCTAGATCATTCAGCAAGGAGGTGGCACAGCCAAGACTAGAATCCAAATCTACTTCCAGAGCCCCCTTGGGCCATCACCCATATGATCCTCTCTAATTTTGCTTCTTCTCCTGTTCCCCTCAACAGCCGAAGGTGGTCTGGATGAAGAACAAGATGGAGATTGGTGAAGACCCCAAGTTCCTGATGACCAATCACCAGGGAGTCCTGACACTGAACATCCGCCGCCCTTCCCCCTTTGACGCTGGGACTTACTCCTGTCGGGCCGTCAATGAGCTGGGGGAGGCGCTGGCTGAGTGCCGGCTGGACGTCCGAGGTGAGGATGCGGGGTCCCCTACATATTGCCTGGCTGACCCTTACTCCTGTCCTTTACAAACAGAACAGGGGGCCCCAGGGAAAGCAATGTTAGGATCCAGAGAGGACTCAGCCCTGGGCTAATTAGGAAGCCGAACTCAGACACATACAGGAACAATGCAGGGTGACTGGTGCTATTAAAGAAGGTAGCCCCAGGGCATTATGGGAGCTGGGGTGGAGGCAGCACCTGACCCAGCCTGGGCAGGAGAGGGAGTCAGTGAAGGTTTTCCAAAGGAGTTGAAGAACAAATAAAAGTGAGGTGAAAGAGGAGAAATTTGTTGCTAACTGCCGTCGGGAGCCCTGGTGGCGCAGTATTTAAGAGCTTGGCTGCTAACCAAATGGTCGGCAGTTCAAATCTATCAGCTGCTCCTTGG